>NC_089143.1:9784170-10089374 GCF_009819655.1 Sylvia atricapilla | reverse complement strand
TGCATCTAGAGCTGCCTCCAGTTTAAACCATGTGAGAAGCTCTCAGGGCATGCACATACAGCAGAGTAGTTACTCAGAAGTTATTAGGAGATGGCACTTCAGCCCAACAACTCCCAAGAGACAATTAAAATTTCTACTCTACAAAGGCAAGAGCCTCCTTGCTTGCTGAACTAGTCACTGGACAGGAAAGTGCAAGCAAGTCCAGAGACCTGGAGGGCTATAGAAAGAAAAACAGCAGGGCACCAGCTGCTGTTGAAGGGAGAGTCCAACTCTAGTTCTTGTTCCACTACTTTTTTTCTCCTGGGCACATATGGAAATCTACTTCTTTACTTTAGAGAAAAATTAGTTAGAAGTTATGGAAGTAGATGACAAAAACATTCAAAGCAATGATCATCAGTAACAGCTTATTGTAGGAGAAATGCTGCAGGGACCTCATGCCTCCCCTCCCTCTTCCTCCAACCAATCATTACAGAAAAACAGTGAGACACAGGCTACCAGCAAAGCCTTGGTACCTGAACCATACAGGAAAAAGGAGATGTGCAATAAATCCCTGCCCTCACTGGTCCCTATGGTGAGCATTAGAGAGACCCTGATCAGGACATGGGGGTGGTTCTAAAGCTTTTCTGAGACAACTGACATAAAACAGTCTAGGTATCCTGGTTTCTCCTCTCTAGGAGTTAATAAAACTGAGACAGATCTTACTCATGGCTAAGCATTGGCTTCAGATTACTTCTAGACACTAAGAAATAAAGTGTTCTCTCTCCAGTGCTTAGCTTTCTCAGTTACTACAGGACTAAGGAGCATTTGCGGATTTATTTTCCATGCTAATTTCATACTGCAAATAAAAGAACAATACATTGTTGAAGGGAGTAAGTTATTAAATGAAACGGTTGTTTAAAGGGCACTTCATTTATTCCCATTTTAATTCTCAGAGAGCACGACACTTTACAGTACTCACAAAAAGATCTCCCCATTTACATGTTCTTAATCTGGGTCACATTCCCTCCTATGCTCACTGCTTGCACATGACTTCAAGGCCTGCTATTTGTATTTTCATCCAGCACTTGGGTGCAGCAGTGTAACATGGAGTCATGTGTGCTGCAGGGATGAGCAGCTGAGTTTGGAGCAGGGCAGGAATTCTTGGAAAGTTGCTCTCATGGCACCAATAGGCAGCTGCTCCTCAGTCATTGGAGCCGACTTCAGTTAAGAGCAGCATCTAGCTCTTCCTAAGAAAACAAACTCCCAGCTCCAACCCTGTAAAAATCCAGTTTTCATGGGGTAGGTCCAAAAATTCCCAAATCATTAGGATTTTAAACAGTAAGGCACTGTTCCTATGTAACTGAGACAACTGAGTATTAGCAGCAGTAAGTATTTTATGATGTAAGTACATTTCTTGATAACAATTTGAAATCTGAAATCTTTACCACAAAGTCTGCAGGTTTTATTTAAAATATAAGTTTTTATTAACACTTTGTTTCGGTTTCTTTTCCTTCTCAGCCTACTACATTGACAAAGTCAAGATTAAAGGCTACTATGCGTTTAAGCTGACAGAAGAAAAATTGAAGCCCAGATTTGGATTCTTCACTTCAGATTCAAAAGGAAAGCCTTCAATAAAATTTTACAATAGCCTGATAAGCAACAATGGCTTTCCTGCTGACTACTCAGCCTGTGGCCCCTCTAGCCACGAAAAGCAATGTAGCTTCTGCTTGTTTATTTCTCAGAAGAAACCATTAATATTCTTTGCCTGCTGCCTTTTCTCTACCCTCATTTTGCTTTTAGCTATTATTTTTTTTCACAAAAGGAAAAGAAGGAAACGTTTTAAGGCAAAAAGCATCAAGTGCATCTGTGTCTCATTTTAAGATGGGGCACAAGCCCACCTTCAGTGAGATCCATCACTGCATTCTACAGTGGATGATGCCAGTCAGACAACTGTGGAAAGCACTGAGTCACTCCAGTCACACACCCCAAACATTTCATCCAAAAACAAAGCAATCACATTTACAGGAAGAAGACCCATGGCACTTGCTTCTGGTGAAATTACTTTTATCCACCTACTGTACATAGAAGACAACTTCATCTATTAAAAATTATGACTTTCTTGTGCCTTGGAATAACATTTAAAACATTTTACTTGCAAAGAGCAGCTTTTGAGAACTGATATGCACTTTTTGTATGAATAAATGTGTCTTATGATGTGTATTCATGTTATGAGTACTGTTGAGCATAAACTGCAGCTGTTAGGGGTAAGAAAATGTTATTAAACCCCACAAACCTTCAGCTGACCACCAGGAATGAATTGTACCATGCCAGCTTCTGAAGATACCCCTGAAAAAACAAAACCAAGTTAACTCCATTATTGACCAACAGGCATCCCTTACAGACTGGGTGAAGTAGTTTTAAGCAAATATAACTGGAGACAAAACAATATACAATCACTATTTTTCATCTCCAAAATGGGGCAGCCATAAAAATTTTTACTATCAGAGAAGATCTCAATGAATAGTAACAATTAACCCACTCAATAGAGTGATGAATGTAAATTGCACTTGTCATTACACAAGTGGACCTCTGGGCAATTTTTGGGATTTCTTAACATGTGTGGGATGCTTAAGCAACTTGTTGCCAAGTATGTTTCTGCACCATCCCTGTATTTCATGTATTTTTTCCAAACTGAATGGAGCAAGTGACAATGTGGATTTTACTACTGCACAGAAATAGTGCAACCTCCCAGTTAGATGTTGCTACATGGCAAGATTAGTAGTGAAGAAATAAAGCTGTATCCCCAGATAACACAGATAACTGCTGGTGAAACAGCAGTACACTCTGAGCTTTGAGGTCAAGTCCTTTGTTTTCTTAACTGAGCAATAAAAATAAAGTTTCATATTTTCAGACTACTGCTTCTATCTATGTATTTAGTTTAAATGGTCTTACAAGTCTAGTTCTACTGATTTCAGTTTTGTTTTTTACCTATTTCAGATTCTGTCATCACAAATCTTAGGCCTGAGAAAAGAGGTGAAAGAACATTGGTCTCCCCTCTGTAAGAACAATGCTTTTACTATTCCTTAAGGCTGTGACTCAAATATGCCACTTCATGACTTTGTCACAGGAAGATCATGGTAGCATGGCCTGCACATTGCCCTACCAGTCTCTGACCAGTCTTTCAGTCTGAATGAAATTTGATGGTTTGAAAACACATTGGTAGTGTGGACCTAGTGTGCAATCTCGTCTCTAAACGCCACCAGGTTCATGCAATCATTTAGTTCTTTAAGAAAAAAAAACAAAAAAACCAAAACCAAACAAACCCAAGATATGAAATAGAATTTGTTTTATTAAACCTCTGGTAAACACCTTGGTACCAGCTGGCATTGCTGGTACAGTGTCTCACGGTAGTTTCTATTAGAATCCAGACATCTGTAAATAAAAAATAAAGAGCTTTTAGAAAGGTTTTAGCAATGCAGATGTGAAACTGAAAGTTTATAACCATTTGATGTTAATTTAGCTGATGATTTTAACGCAAGACAGACATCAATAGCTAAAAAAATGTTTGATTTTACACAGAGAAGATAATTTAAAGATGCCTTCAAGCACAACAGCTCAACTGTTCAACAAATCTAAGTTGTTCCATCTCTCATGGCACTTGGAACAGCACAAGAAGTTTTTTTTTTGGAGGCTTGCAAATGTTTCGTATCTGGATGGTGATTTAAAAAACAATGGGTTTATGAAACACACTTTATTAATCTGCCTCAAGCTTAGGTTCTGAAGGCACACAACATAGAATTTATTTGCAAGTCAGACTATCTCATCCTGTACATGTGTTTTGTACTGCATATGAAACCACACACAGGTGAAATGCATCAAACTCCTTTAGCAGTTTAAATCCCTAAGTTATCCCCAAATCCTTGTGCTGAACCTCAGCAACAAATGCCCCCAGACAATGTAAATAATTGTCCTTGTTAAACTGACCTGTTTACCAGCATTTAGATACTAACTGCTGGGAAGACCCTTATAAATAATTGGGTGCTATCCACTATTTTAGTGAGGGCAGTGTCCAACCAGGAAGAACATTAGCCTGAGGTCTTCTTGTAAATAGCTGCAAAGTAGTCTGTCAGACCCTGTCAGCTGATTTTAAATTCTTATCCAGCACTGCAGCTTGCATTCACAGTGCAGAGTACAGCATTGGAGAGACAGGTTGTCTCCATACAGTAGCAAAATGCCAAGTTGATGAAAGATGGAAAACTGCTGTTGAAAGACCTAGCAAAATTCAACTCTTACGATGCATCTTATGACACCTGTTACAAACAAAATTTCATCCCTGTTGTTTAACCACGGCCATGTTGAAGCAGATAAACCTTGTTAAGTCCCCATCTCTACAGAGAAGATGTACAATGTGTATTAAGATAACACCAACCTGAGTTTTATTCATCTGCCTGCTGCACTGTTCCTTTCTCAGAGACATAGATACCATCCAAGAACTTCCTGATATCCTTGTTCTTGACTGTGGTGGCTTGCTGGATCAAGGCAGCTGCAGACGGAGTGAGACCATTAGCACAAAGCCAACTTACTGTAGCCTTTGGTTATGCTCCTGTATTTCAACTAACAAACAGGACTGTCATCTAGAGACAGAAATTAGCAACTTAAAATCCTGTAAGGTCTAAAGAAAATAGGATGCATTTCACTGAGCTTATCTTAGCAACTCAGGGCAGTGGCACTTCATTACTGCACACATGTACAACTGAAAAGCTGGGTACCAAAAAGGCCATAAGGTTCTGCAGAATTATAAAAACATCTTCAAGCTCAGAAACAGAGTAAAGAACTATGAAAAGCAATTACAGTGACTAGAGCAAAATAAAATTTGGTCTGTTGTTTACCTCAGGGTTTGAGGTAAAGAGTTTGCTAAGCTGACATCTTCAGATAGAAGTTTCCATATTATTTTCCACACATCTACTTTCACAAACCTGAATTGGAGACCAACTCAATATCATTCCCTTCAAGGATCAGCTCATCTTTCTGGGCTTGAGATACTGCACAGGTAACACCTAAGGAAAGGCAAACACATAATCCACACTGTTGAAGGTGTTAAGTGTATTAAAGAAACAATACTAATATCCTGTCCCAATTTACATATCTAGACAATAGTATTCAAGACATTAGCTTCTATGACTTTGTTAAATAGAGTCTCTTAAGTCCATTCCAGAGTTTGTCCTCCCCCCCAGAATTTCAAAATTGAAAGATTAGTGCAAGCCATGCTCTGGAGTGAAAGCCACTGAAGGGATAGCCCTGCCTACCCATTATTAGATTAGAGCATCAATCACCAACACTATGTACAAGCCAGTGCTTTTGCCAGCACGGCTCTGTCAGCCAGGTGGTGCCAGCTCCCACTGGCTTGTGCTCATTGAGATAAAACTGGAGTCATCCCAATTAAAAGGCATTAAAAACCACCCACCCCCATCGTGTCATGTACTGTGTTTACACTAGCAATACTGCAAATACTCATAAGGAGTAAACATTCAAGAATCTAATAGGAAACTTGAACTTGTAAGGAGAAAAACAAGTTTTTACAGTTTGATCTACTTAATCAACAGCAATCAGCTTTTAAGCCAGCCTTTTACTAACAGTAAATGCTGAGTTTAAAAAAATCTAGTATAATAACCAACCCCACCCTTAATATCCCACAATAAATCAAACCCCCTATAACTCTGCACTGTTATCTACCAGTGTTTTGGGAAAAGTCTGATGCATTCTTCTACAGCCACACCAAAACATCATCAGTCACATTAAATGTCCTTACCCACAGCTCCTTACCCTCACCAGAAATGAAATTAGAAAAAAACCAAATAGATAAGGGAAGTCTTTCCTACAGTTTTTACGTATGTGTTTATGACATGGTTTTTGCCTCCTTTCAAGAGTTTAACAAGCTCCATCAAGTGCCAGCTTTTCTGTTAGACATTTTACTGAAACTCCAAGTGTGCAAGGTGTAGTAACATCTAATAAGATGGCAATTTTTAAGTTTATTGTGCATGCTCCTAGATAATCAGCAAATTTAAACTAGAACACCTTAAAGACCAAAACTATGATGTGGTATGAAACTAGTTCATGTATAATGTTTCAAAACAGAAACACAAATCTAACATTAAGCACCTGCAGGTTACTAACTACAAACAGTTAAAATCTCCCAGTGACTAAAGTAAATCTAGGACTCCCTGTATTACTAATTCCAGACTGGTTATTAGCTAGCTCTCACTAGTTGACATAAATTACAGAGGCACTATTAATGACAAATCCAACAGCAATGGTATCATAAGATCATGTAAATTCCGACAAGCACACGCTGCTCCAACCATTATTCATCCTCTCCCATTCTCAGTGGCAGAGCCCAAAGGACACAGCTTGGAAAGCCTAGTTAAAACCAGCAGAACACATCTCCAGAAACACTCACCTGGCCTCATGCGCACCCTTCGGATGTACTTCTCTCCCAGGAAGTTCCGGATCTCCACCAGCGAGCCGTTGTCCTGAATGACAACGTTGATGGGGAAGTGTGCGTACACCGACCGCATCTTGTAGCGAAAGCCCTGGGATGCGGGACACAACTGGGTATTGAATGCTGAACACGCCCAAAAGGCACAACAGCTTTACAGGAGAAACTAAAGGCAAGGTGTATCAACGGCTTCTGCTAAAGGGCAGGACACTGAGCCCAAGAGACATTTGTGCTTTGCTCCACCTGCAGAACTTGCCTGACAGCAAAGGCAGGACAAAAAGCAGAAGGAGGAAGAAGCTGCATCTTAGATGCTTAGAAATGCTCTCCCTCCATAGAGTAAAAGGCTCTCACTGCAAGTAACAAAACAGACAGCAGCTATCCTGGGTCCAAACACAACTCACCAGAGTGACCCCCTTGATCATGTTCTGTACATGGCTGCAAATCGTCCGAACTGTCGCCAGCTCCTTTCTGTTACCCCACCACTTGTCAACACGCAGCTGCATCAAAAAACACAGTAACGAAGCCTTCAGCTACACTTCAAAACCAACAACAAAATAATTTTGTGACAAATAAGGAGCAAAACTTTCAGATGAAGTACTTAACGCCCACCAACCAAAAACACAGAACGATTTTGTTTCTTTGACAGACTAAAGGCCCACCTTAAATCCTAACCACAAGACACGTGAGAAATGTTTGTTTTCTTAAAGTCTTGCCACTAACAAGTCTTCAAAAGAGCTGGGATAGATAAACACAGAATCTTGAGCTAAAGGGTGTATTAGCAATTGCTAAGCATGCTGTTTCAAAGTCTGCCTCCTATGCATAATTAACTTAAATGAAACACTATGCATGGATCCACTATCTTAATGAAATATTCAAGCACTGTGAAAGAGTAGCTGAAATCAATCACTCGCATATTTTCTTATATTTTTAAGACAATATGAGAGCATTTATTTATAAAATATCTACTCTCCTCATGTAACTTGCAGTTTCTGGAAATCCAATAAACTGATTTTTATCCTCTGAAAGAACCAGTTTGTAGAAGAGCATACAATGATCAACCCCTTTCCCTATAACTGTCACTACAGAAGAATGCAATCGACGTGGGCCCTCCCAGTGTCTGAGGAGGCCCCATGTCTCCAGCAGACCAACCTCTCTCTTAAAAAACACAGGAATAAGCAAAATCTACCGAACAACACACTCGCAGCTGAACATTTCTGATCACGCTCCTACACCACCAAAATGTTTTTAAGCCAGCTGTAAAGCTCCCCTGCTGTAAAGCTCCCCTCTGTCTCCGGGCAGCGAAGCAGCCTGTGCAGCACTCACCTTCTTGTGCTTCTTTCCCAGGAGGGACAGCTCCACATTGATGTGGTTAAAATCTCTCCGCAGGGTTCCTCGGGGCCCCTTCACAATGACCGTCCGGCCCTTCAGCGAAACTCCAACTGCGAACCAAAGGCGGACACGCGTTACGGGCTGCGGGGGCGGCACCGCCGGGCGCCTCCCAAACGCGGCGCGGACTGACCTTGTTCGGGGATGTCCACGGTCTGGTTGCTGAGGATGGTCTTCATCCTGCGGGAGACAACGAGTAAGGCTGGAGGCTCCCCCGGCCTTGTGCCCGCGGGGACCCCGCCCGCTCCTCCCCCGCGCTACCCCGCGCTCCCTCCCGCGCTGCCACCGCCGGGCTCCGCTCTCCGCACGGGCGCCCCCCGCCCGGGCCCGGAGCGCCGCGGGACGCGGCGGCCTCAACGGGGCCTTGCCGGGAAGGCGCCGACCCCGGGCCCAGCTGCGCAGAGTGCGGGACAGGAGGCGCCGGCGGGACCCAGCGCCGCCACGAGGGGCTGCCCCCGCGCGGGCCGGGTGCTGGGGGGCTGCGCGCCGCGGATGTTCCCGGATTATCCCGGTGAGCTCAGGCGATCCCGGCGGCGCCATTCGGCCTCACCTCGCAGAGCGCGGGGCCAAAAGAGACAGCGTGTGACGTCATCACGTATTTGTAGTTGCTCCAGTCACGTGACGTCATCACGCCGGGGGAGCCGTCCAATAGGCAAGAGTAGCCGAGCTAGCCGAGCGCATCGATCGGGCCGGGTGCCGCCATGTCGCTGCTGCTGCCGCGGGGCCGGTGCGGGGCTGCTGCCGCCCGGGGGCTGCTGGTGCCGCGGGATCGGGCCCGGGTGAGTCGCGCCGTGTGCCCCGGGGCCGCCGGCAGCAGGACGGGCCGGGCGGGTGGAGGGCGCGCGGTGTGGCAGGGCAGGAGGAGACCCCGCGGGGCGCACCGCCGCACCGGTGCCGGGCGGGTGTGTGGTGGCGGCGCGGGACAACGCGCGGTGGCCGCGGGCAGACCCCGGGAAGGACCGTCCCAGCCCCGCACGGGCACATGCATCCCCAGGACACCGAGCCACGGCCCCGCTCCAACGGGACAGCGGCCGGCAGTCACAGGAACCACGGCAACGCCGCTTCCTGCGGCCCCGAAACACCGGAGTAACACACACAATGTTATTTCACAGAATCTGTTAGGTTGGAAAGATCTCTGAGATAATTGAGACCGCCCTGTGACCAAACACCACCTGGTCAACTGCACTATGGCACCGAGTGCCACATCCAGTCTTTCCTTAAACACCTCCCGGGGCCGGGGCCTGGTGACGCCACCACCGCTCTGGGCAGCCCATTCCCCTGTCTAATCACCTTTTCTGGGAAGAAATTCTTCCTGATGTCCAAACTAAGCCTCCCCTGGTGAAGTTTAAGACCATGTCCTCTCATCCTGTGGCTGGTTTCCTGGGAGAAGAAACCAATCCCCACCTGGCTGCAGCCTCCTTTCAGGCGATTGTAGAGAGCAGTCAGTTCCCCCTGAGCCTCCTTTTCTCCAGGTTAAACACCCGCAGCTCCCTCAGCTGCTCCTCACACGCCTTGTGCTCCAGACCCTTCCCCAGCTCCGCTGCCCTTCTCTGGACACCCTCCAGCCCCTCAACATCTTTATTGTAGTGAGGGACCCAGAACTGCACACAGGATTTGAGGTGTGGCCTCAGCAGTGCTGAGTACAGGGGAATTTTATGTTACACTGTATAACTTAGTGTGGTGTTATGATAGATAAGTCTGTTTCATGAGGCTTAAAATAAAAGAGAATTATACATTTAACTTAAAAGCCATTGGGAAAATGCTTACACAAAGCATAGGTTAACCAGCAAAAAGGCAAATTGTTGTTTAGTATATGATGCCATCATGTTTGTTACTAAATGAATTACAATTTTGCTTGCTCTAGGTGTCAGGGAGCCATGTGTGTAACCAGTATGGAACATCAGGTTCTTCGCTGGGGGAAAAGAAAGATTTCCTGCAAAATGGACCAGACTTACAGGACTTTGTCTCTGGAGATCTGTCAGACAAAAGCACATGGGCTGAGTATAAAGGCAATTTAAAGCGTGAGAAAGGAGAAAGGTAATAGACATTTTAAACAACTTTATTTTCTTCCCAGCACAATCTTACACGTTTAGTAATGACTACAAAATGTATGCTATGTATCTTTATTAAATTCTACCTTACTGCATTGCAAATTTAATGGTTATTCAAGAAAGGGCAAGTATCAATAACTTCAAATCCATAACAAAATGTGGAGCTGTGGTGATATTTTCTTCAGTACCAGTAACTAAATTACAAATGTACATCAGTCGGTGAATGTGTTGAAAAAGTACTACTGGTAGAGAAAACAAAAAGTGAAGACTTATGTTCAAAAATTGTTGAACCCCTCATATTTCCACTTATAGATTGATCAGACTGTGATAGCTGTGCAATATCTGCTGCCATTAGTTGTTGCAGTGTGGTACTGTTCAATCCCTCTAAAACTGTGAACACTTTTAAATATTTCAATGACAACTCCCATGCTTGAGTGTTGGAATGATGATGAACAGGGAAGAAAAGTCTGGTCTGGCCATGAATTATATTAACTTTCATTGCTGAGTTGCAACAGTTTTCAAGGGACCTTTCCTTGCTGGAATCTATAACAAATTAAAACAAATCTATTAATAAAATTTACCATGTAAGTAGTTTATTAATCTTTATGTTTGCTTGGTGTTATTCAGGCTGCATCTTCCTCCATGGCTGAAAACAAAGATTCCCATGGGAAAGAATTACAATAAACTAAAGAATACCTTGAGAAGTTTAAATCTTCATACGGTAAGTCTGGCACCAAATGTTCCTGTAGAAATAAGGCAAATTTTATATTTTTCTCTGTGGAGGACAGGTAGAAATAATGTCTTGCATGATCTTCAGTGCTGAAACCAAGCCTAGTGCTGACCCTTTTTGCTAGCAGTGAATTTTACCCCTAAAGAATAAGGGTAAATCCAACAGATTTAGTGTTTTTCCTACTGTGATTTTAAATACTGGGATTTACTACTTACATCACCAGAGATTAGAAGATTTTATGTGCAACTGTTTTTAATGGAAGTGCACCCAATTTCAGAGTTACATACTTGATTTTCATGAAAAAAGACTGTACAGATTTTATTAGTTGTACTTTCCAGATAGTAAAAAGTGGTGGAATGTGGGGAAGTGGTTTTTTTTCCTTTTTTTTTTTTTTTTTTTTTTTTTGTCAGACAAGGTTCATGCTTTAATGAATCACGTACTTTGTGAACATTTTATCAGATTTTAAATTTAAAATATCAATGCTAATGATAGGCTGTGCTAATTAATAAGGCAGTTATGTGGCTGAGCAGTTTTTGCAGTTTGGAAGTAGAGAAAATAATGGTAATGCATATCAGGAAGCAGTTCTCTTCCTCTCTGTTCTACTGACTTGTTACAAACAGCAGGGAACTGTTAACCTCATTTATCACAGAAGGACTTATGTTTTGTTTGTAGGCTACTATTAAAATCCATCAATAATACAATAATTATTTGCAAAAATAATATGGAAAAACCCAAGTACAGTACAGCCTTTCACCTTCAGGTATGTGAAGAAGCACGTTGTCCCAACATTGGAGAGTGCTGGGGAGGTGGGGAATATGCCACAGCCACAGCTACTATTATGGTAAGTCATTAACCAATTTCTTCAGTGTTCCCTTACTGTCTGAGCTGATTGTACTCTATTGTTGGATCTCTACTGTAGTGGAGTGGGTTTATTACAATAAATTTGGAGTAAGGCACTGTCCTAATTTTTTTTTTTTTTTTTGCTAACTGTTTAGGATTTACCCAATGTAGCTTATACAGCTGTTTCCCAGCTGAGCCATAGTGACGTGTACTGTGTAAAGGCAGGAATGTCTTTCATGTTGCAGCTGATGGGTGACACGTGCACCAGGGGCTGCAGGTTTTGTTCAGTAAAGACCGCAAGGAACCCGCCTCCGCTGGACCCGCAGGAGCCGTACAACACAGCCAAGGCCATCGCCCAGTGGGGCCTGGACTACGTGGTGCTGACCTCAGTGGACAGAGATGGTGTGTGTGCTACACACAGGCCCAGGACACTTGTATCTGCACAGCAGGAGTGTTTTATAGCAGGCAGCAGGGCTGAAACTTTGCACAGTTCCTACGTATTCTTAGTATTTCTCCGTGTCTGGTGAAATACAACAGAAATTACGCTGTTAATAAAACATCAGTAAACACTACAACGCTAAATATTTTATAACTGATGTTTAGCAGAATGCATGCACATATATACACCACATTCTATTACTTGGATAGCAAAAAGACAAACATTCATATACAATACCATTACAGAGCTTCCTTCCAAACACTAAACCTAGAATATATTATATATAACAAAACTGAAAGTCGTGTTTTCCTCAGGAAGTAGCTCCCTTGCAGTCACTCTCTTGTGGTGACACTGTATTGGTGAGGAAAGACACTTTAAAAGCTGTTCAGTATGATGGCTGTTCAGTATGATGGAAAGACCAGTGGCTTCAAAGGGGCTTAAAAGAGCACTAATATATATACTTCTCAATTTTTGTACAACTGTTTTTCAGATCAGAACCATAAATAGGTAAAACCATTCTGTGCTCAGGGAGACAGGGAACCTAGAGACAGGTGAATCTGAACTCTACCCTAGACAATCACTTAGACTTCATGCAGAGGCTTGGTAGGATATCTTTTGTAAGCCCTTGGAGTAAGTGATAAGAGCGGGGTTTGACTGCTTTATTATTTTGCATTTAAAGTTTGAATCTGGATGGGTTTTTTGGCTTTGCTAATAAGTAAATACATTTCTTGAACAGAAAGATTAACTGAATAATTGAAATGCTTCTAGATATGCCTGATGGTGGAGCGGAACACTTTGCAAAGACAGTCCTGCATCTGAAAGAAAGGTATGCCATTGATGTATTACTATTACTGTTAAAACTGTAGAATGTGGTACTGCATGTAGGTCAAAGCTCTTTTAGCTGGGTTATTCCACGGGCCATGCAAATACAAAAGTCTGCCTCAAGCCTGTCTGTGCCCTCTTTTTTTTCTTTCTTTCTTCATCTTTCTCATAGAATGGCCCCAAACTGTTTTGATTTTGGATGCATTTCCAATTCTTCCCAGGCTTATTTAAAGCTAAGCACTGGCTTCTTTCTTTGAGCAGACAGCTGGTTTACCAGGAAATTAATACATTCTTCTGAGGTATTTTCATTCCTGAAGCTTGGGGCTCATACATAGCAGAGTTAGGTAACACTGTCACCATGTGACCAAAAGAGTGGTTTCTCATTCAGCAGTCACCAAATTGCTTTTCATTTTGCCTCAGTGGCCATTTCAAGTCTGGGATTGTACCTTCCTGCTTTCCTTGGCTGGTGCTGCCTTCACCCTACGTCAATGCCCTGTATGCAGTTTGACAGCACACTTGTCTGCCTGCAGAATTTATCTGTGTGACCTCATTTAAGTCTTTATCCAGTGTATCTTGGGGCTTCAAGGGTTCCTGCAGTTTTTCCCTACCTGCCTTTTTGAGCTGAAATCAGGCTCCTGGACACCAAGACTAGATTCTAGAGTCAGAGTCTTCTTATTCCAGAAGTAGAGTTTCAGCTCCTCTGTATTTTGGAGCTAAGATCTTAACAAAACACATTCCTGGTTTTACTGATGTGAGCTGAAATACAGCAAAAGCCGAATAATAAATACAAAAGCAATTCCAACAGTCTCAAACATTCATGTGCACCGTTTATATATTATTTTTGTAAGGTTAACTTAACGTGAGTTTGTTATAAAGTGTTTGCAGAAACCTCTTGGTTTAGAATTATCCTGAATTAAGTTTGGTTTGCTTATTAGAGTTTCATGTCTTCAGTTATGAGGGTTTTGAGGGTTTTTTTGCTACCTTGAGTTCTTCAGCAACAGTGACACAAAATGCCACGGGGTATGTTCGTTTTGTCTCTCGTTTTCAGGAATCCAAAAATCCTGGTGGAATGTCTAACTCCCGATTTCCGAGGGGACCTTAAAGCAGTGGAGAAAGTCGCCTTGTCGGGGCTGGACGTGTATGCCCACAACGTGGAGACAGTGCCGGAACTGCAGAGGTGAGCAGCGGCTCTGGGTGTGCGGGATAGGGGCCGGGTGCGGAGCCGAGCCCGGGATGGCGACTGGGATGGAGGACCGGGCTGCGGGCTGGGAGCCGGGATAGGGGCTGGGATAGGGGCCGCGATAGGGGCCGGGTGCGGAGCGGGGCCGGGATAGGGGCCGGGCTGGGAGCAGGGTGCGGAGCGGGGCCGGGATAGGGGCCGGGCTGGGAGCAGGGTGCGGAGCGGGGCTGGGAGCAGGGTGCGGAGCGGGGCCGGGATAGCGGCCGGGCTGGGAGCAGGGTGCGGAGCGGGGCTGGGAGCAGGGTGCGGAGCGGGGCCGGGATAGGGGCCGGGCTGGGAGCAGGGTGCGGAGCGGGGCCGGGATAGGGGCCGGGCTGGGAGCAGGGTGCGGAGCGGGGCTGGGAGCAGGGTGCGGAGCGGGGCCGGGATAGCGGCCGGGCTGGGAGCAGGGTGCGGAGCGGGGCTGGGAGCAGGGTGCGGAGCGGGGCCGGGCCCGTTCCCGTTCCCGGCGTGCCCCGCGCGCGCCGCCCCCGAGCCCGCGGCGGCCGGCAGGGGGCGCACGTGGCGCGGCCCCGGTCAGTGCCTGGGGCGGGAGTCCCCGGCCCCGTCGGCGGTGTGCGGCTGCGGTCAGAAACCCTCCGCTCTGCCACTGGGCAGGAATTGGCAGAACGCGCCTGTCCTGGCGTCTCTAACTAATGTGTGCCCTTCCACGTGTTTTTCCCCCTTGTGCTGGAAATGCGCGAAGGAAGGTCCGCGACCCCCGGGCCAACTTTGAGCAGTCCATACGTGTGCTGAAACACGCCAAAGAGGTCCAGCCCGGCGTCATTTCCAAAACCTCCATTATGCTGGGGCTTGGCGAGACAGATGAACAAATATATTCCACGATGAAATGTAAGTTAGTGTTGAAACAGATGCCAGAATTCACAGGTATGAATTATATGTGTTGGAAAACAGCTGTAAGCATCTTTGCCTCTACATGCAAATCAGTTTGGTGCAGGAAATGTTTTCCAAGTTCTATTGAAAAATAAAAGTTTAGTTTAAAAAGACTGAATTTCTGAAATATTTTGTCTTCTTATTGCTTACAGATTCAATTTGACAAGTAAATCCATTATTCCCCTTGTCGTCCTTCTGCCACTAACAAGGAATTTTGTTTTTACAGTACTGCGGGAAGCAGATGTAGATTGTTTGACTCTAGGACAGTATATGCAACCAACAAAACGTCACCTAAAGGTAAAAGTGCCTTTACTTTACAGGCAGAGTTATGTTCCCTACCTTGCACAGTCATCCTTACCCTAACTGCAGATGTTGGGAAAAATTTCCTTCCTTGTTTAGCAGGACAATGATTATCTGTTAGGGGCTCTTCATTAAAAATGACCTCAGCCAGCTTCCATCTTCTGCAGATTTCCCAGTGCTAGTTTCTGCTGTTAGCCAGGGAGACAGCTGGAGCTGAGGCATGATTCTGGAAAACAAGAGCTTCAGTGTATGTCTCAAACCTAATTGCTCAAGTCAGTGTCCCTTCACTGTCTTACAGGCTCTCCCTTATTGGTGCCACTTCAGCTGGGAAATTTACCATTTTCTGCTTCTGCAATCTGTCCAGAAATTTGCTCTCTGTCCTGTTCCTGTGTTTCACTGAATTAACTGTTAGTGAAGAGATTTGTAGGGCTATTGTGATTTTTCACTAACTTGGACAGAAAAAAAGATCTCAAAAGGACCATTCAAAAGCAGAATGAAGAAAATGGTAAAACAACAACTAGAAATTAAATTCTGAACTTTTCAGCTAAATATGTAAAGCAGATAAAATAGATGTATTTGGTAGAAAGTGGAGCAAAAATTCAGTTGATTTCACTGATGAAAGCTTTGGAGTATAAAGTTTTGAACTTGCAATGTAACTGTATTTCATTTCACTGTATGCTAGCTACAGCAATTTCCTTTGCATTAATACCTGAGCAAAATTAATTCTTTTCCCCCAGGTGGAGGAGTACATTACTCCTGAGAAGTTTAAGTACTGGGAAAAAGTAGGAAATGATCTTGGATTCCATTACACTGCTAGCGGGCCTTTAGTGCGCTCTTCCTATAAAGCAGGTAAATTACTGAAAGGCCTTGGATTATTTAGCATGTCATATTTTATTATACAAAACTAAAACAGTGAAGTAATGTGCAACAAAGCTCACCTGAGCTCAAGGACACCTCATATACTTACCTGAATTTAAAAAAAAAATTATTTATGCTATTTCCTATTTGGAATTCAAAATTTGAAATTTTGAATTTCCTATTGGTCATCCAAATGCATCAGTATGACAGTAATTAGTATTTGTATAATTGCAGTGCTGCTTAACCTAGTTGCTTTTTCCAAACCTATTCTGTACTACAGTTAATGTGTGAGGCAGGATAAAGGGTACCAAATTTCCAAGTTTTCCTTCATGTTCTGTCTCTTGAATGCTTCTGGGTTCAGTGAGGTCCTTGGTCGGTTGTGATGTAATTTTGTTGCTTTAGGCAGAATTTATTTACAGTGCTTTAAAAATAATTAGAGGTGCTTATGGCAGTACTATTTCTGACAAAGCACTGGGTATGAAGTAGCAGCTGAAATTAATAGAACTGTTGTGTAGGTACAACATCCTGCTTTTTTTCCTAAGGAAGTAGCAGAGAAGACTCATCTGGAGTACTGTGCTGCTCAGTCTGTTTTAATGCCAGCTCAAACAAGATTTGTAGCAGGTTTCAGTATAACTTGCTGATACTTTATGAAACAGGAATTAAATTTTAATTAAATTATTTCACTCTTGCCTGTTGTAATGCACAAAGCAACAGAGCTATTTCATAAAACTGGATGGGAGGAAAATCAGGATTTTGGGAGTCGAGGGGTTGTGTGTTGGATTATAGTTTTGAGGGTTTTTTAGATCTCTGCTGTATGTATTGGAAATGCTGTTATATAGAATTGAATTCCTATAAAATAACAAAACAATTGGCAAAAACAATTGTATTATAGAATAGAGCACTCATGTTAAATAAGAATGCATTCTTTTGCCTTATTGAAATACCTACAAATCATTTTGGTGTTTATTTTTTTCCTTTTAATTAGGTGAATTCTTCTTGAAGAACTTAGTAGAAAAAAGAAAGACAAAAGCCATCTGAAAAGGAGTGTGAACCTATTTAAAGCACCCACTTTTAAGAATCCTTTTCTCAGTGCATAATTATACTCAGTTCAGAAATGCAGAAGAACAGATGGTGGCTATATGAATAAACTTACTATCTTTCCAGAACGATTTTTTCTCATCAAAACACATTATTTTACCTCATTTCTCCTGGCAAAGCTACAACAGAGTACTTCTCGTATTCAGGAAAAAAGACAGAAGATAGAAGCAATTTTGAAAGAGTGATGGAACTGAGGTGGAAGAAATCAAAGTAAGCTGGGAACAAAGGCTGGGCAGATTTCTAGGTCTCCTAGGACAGTCAGCATTGCTGCAGTTAATACCTGTGAAGGTGCTGCTAGTAATTTGAAAGGTACTGATACTTTGGTTTACTGTTATGTAACATAAGCTTGCAGAGGCTCTGGGAACTGTAGGAGTTATAAAGAAAGACTCTGTACATGATAATGCCCCAGATTAGGGCTTTCTTCAACAGAGCTAGAGAGACAGTGTAGTGATACTCCTTCAAAAGATGGTATCATCTGCATCAGAGAAAATGAGCTGTACCATTTGGATAGCTAAAGCTTTTCCAGAGCTTGCTTGTCTCCAAGTGTGAGCCTTAGTATATATAAGGTAACAAGCTAAAGAAAACAAAATGTCCTTTCTGGCAAGACAATTAACCTCGTGTAGATACCATTAATTTAAACCATTTGGAAAACCAGTTGGTGTAGGAGTATAAATGGAGCTACCCCTAATTTATGTACGTGACTGTAACAAACCCCACTGAGCTGCACAGATGCTTCTCTAGTATTGAGTGTGCAGAACTGCTGCTATTCTGTACTGTGCTCCTATTGCATGGCTATTGTCTTGTCATTAAAGGAAAGTTAAAACCCCAGTGGTTGTGTTTGGTGGGTCTGGTTACCTGCCCCTTGAGGCTTGGTCTGGCTGCAGAGAAGTGAACCACATGGTGAGTGAAACATGAAATCCACTGCATCTCACACTGAGCTCAAGCAGAAATGAAAACATGGCATATAGTACATTAACATTCTACTTGCCTCTCCCTAATGCTCAGCTATGCACATTAAATACCATCTCTTAACTAACTTCACCTGTATCCTTTGTGAAGTTATTTGGGAAACATCCCAGGACTTTGCTGTCTAGTCCCAAACTCTCATCATGCAGGTAATTCTATGACTGGCATCAGCATTTTTTAAGCTACTGTAATCTGTAGAAGGAGAGTGGACCCTGCACACACCAACTCAGCAAGATGACAGAAGGAGGACAACTACCTAGCAAGATAATATATAGGAGAAACTTGTATGAACATAGTATTATACCACTGAGGCCAGTGATGCACACCTGACACTTCACAAAATTAAGTACAGTAATATTAAAGCATTATGAAGACAAAACTTTAACCAAGAAGGAATATACTCATTCACCAGTGTGAGGGGAAGAGAAATGTGAGCCACGAGGAACAAAGGGGAAGAAGGGATAAACAAAAGAACAGCTGTACTTTGTAAGGGCAGAGAGACAGGCAAGGCTGGTTTTTTTTTTTAATGAACAATATTAATAAAAATTTAAAAAGAAATTAAAAGGTCTGATTGCTAGTCATGGGAAGCCCAGGTATACTTTGAGCCAAAAATGCCCTGCTTCAGCTAAAGTACACTTGAGTACTAGAGCAGGGAGAGGTTATCAAACATTGCAAGGAAATTCAACACTTCCTCCACTGCAGGAGACGAGAGAGGGTTGCAACATCATCTCCAGGATACCCACACATTTAACAGCTGCCTGCCTTTATTAGAGGTCCTTCTGTAAAGAATGGTTTTGATTTTCATCTGCTACAGAGCAGTTTTAACAGAATATTACTTTCATTTCTGCCAAGTTACTGCTCTTTCAGCATATCAACAGTAGAAATATAGAAGAAAGGAGCTCTGAGCCATACAGCCATTATCAAACTGGAACAAGAGAACATTGCACAGTGAGAAAAATAATGCTGCTTGAAACAGTCCAATATTGTGTCATGTTAAAATTCTCTTGTGAGTTGCTGCTGGGTGGTTCAGAAGATGATCTCATGCTCTCTTACACAACTGTCTGGTACCAAGTGTCAGAAACTACACAAGCTTTTATGCCTGCTTGTTTTGCTGTGGATTCTAATGAAAGTCATCCTTCGACTTCATAGATTGGAGGGGGTCTTTGCCTGGGTTTTTTTAACAATGTTTGGGGACAAAGCTCTGAAGTTCTTTTCCAAGTTACAAATTCCTGCTTGTACAGGCATTTGACTTCCCCTATTGTCAATTCAGTTTTTTCATAACTGTGTTAAAGCACCAAATTCTCACAAATATAATTTTTGTAATTCAACACAGGTTTCATTACTCTGTTTAGTTGAAGTTTCATGTTTGGTGACATTTTCATCTTGTACATCAATCACATCATTCTGTCAGTTGTTTCACAAATCAGCTATAAAATATTTTTAGAAACATTGATCATCCTTGCAACCAGGAAAATATTAAACTGAGTTTTAGGAATAAGATTTAGAGTTGACACAGATACTTTAAAAGAATGAATAGTCTTTTTGGCATCACATCCATCTACTACACCGTCTGAAACATAATTAAATGTTATTCATAGAGAATTGTTGCATCTTCCAGTAACTTCAAGTCCTTAGGTGAACTGAGCACTGGCTTTGTCAATCTAAAAAGTTTTAATTTTTTCCTACTTGATGAATAATTAATACCGGTGTCCCCTCCATTAAAAAAGTGTCAAGTATTTTTGCTTCTTTACTACAATGTGGTAACTTATTGCAGGTTTTCAGCTTGGAGCAGAATTTTTAGCTTGATTTCAACACTCCTAAATCAGATCTCCATTATGCCTTCCTTCATTGTTTAACAATTAAATTTCAAGTCCAGCTGTTGAACAAGATTATAGCACTACAAGAACCTCAAATGAGAAGTGTAAACTTTTTGTCCAGCACAAAATCTCACTCCTAACTGCTCCTATAATAACTAGTCTTGGTCAAAAATGTGTGTTCTATTCACTTGGAATATTCTTGGCTATTGTATTCCTGGAACCAGACTAGTTTTGGCTGCACAAAAACATGAACGCACATACTCAGAACAAACATTCCATCTTGCCTGGCACTTACAATTTGTCTGTTTATGTCTTGGGTAAGACCCAACTTATGCATTCTGTATCATACTACTTCTTGACTTGTACTATATCCTGATTTTCTTCAGCTGCTGCATTCACATTTTTGCAATGTAAAGCAGTGTTACCATGGGCTTGCACTTTAAGAACCCTGTAAAAAGAATTTCAGAGCAGTGGAGTCCGTTGGTCACGTTACACAATTCTCATCCAGAATGACATGCTGTAATATCCATACACAGACTCAGTGGCATTAAACCCCATCTCTTATGTACTCAAGCCTTCATTACAGGAACACAAGTCACCTCCAGTTCTTATTTCCCAGACAAGTGTACTCTGGAGACAATGGCTTACAATTCACAGTGTTGCACAAACTTCTGAAGCTCTTCCTTTTGGCCTGTGGTAAGGGTCTCTGGCATATATGCAAGGTATGTATTGCTGTATCCTGAACGAATGCCCCCCCTAGTCCCAGTTCTCCCACTAAAAGAATGCAGCCACCAAGAAATTAAGTTGACTCTAAGAAAGCAAGAGAAATGCCAGTACTAGTTACACCTCTTATTTGCTCTTGAGGAAGGACCTTTGCTAAGAGAGGGAAGTGAGAGTGATCCCACTGTAATGAACTTGGCCATTCTTAAATATCTTTATGACTAACCAACAAGTCGCAATACAGGCTTTGATTAATTCTGCCGAAGAAATTGGGTTGCAATAGGGATAACAGCACTTAGTGTCTCCATTTCTTTGGGATGGCTTGTGAAAAGCCACTGGAATCTCAGGAACACTTGCACATTTCTAAAAGGACCGATACAGGGTTGTTACACATGAGTAACATCTACTCTTGTGAACATCTGAGTTCATCATCTGCTTCAAACTGATGAAGACAGGTCCCATACAGAGACACTACTATTAGAGGTGCGTGCAAGTTTCAGAAAGGCATCCTGATTTTTCTGACACCTCTACTCACCGTCCTAGTTAAGATGGGCCCTGAAGCAGTGCTGTGCTAACCTGAACAGTCAAGGACAACAGATCTTTCGAGTACAATTTGTCAGCAGCCTCTTTTTAAACCCAAAGAAGCTGTGACCAGCGTGGCTCAGCTGCTACAAATCCAGAGGTAGCCAAGAGGACACTCACCTGCAAAACCAGGGTGATCTGCCCCTTGGATCACAGAGCTTACAAGGACTGCATTGCAACCCTTGCTGCATTCCAGGGTTGATGCATGAAAGCAGCACTAGTCAATAGGGAGGAGGAAATGGCATGATGAAAGATGACAGTTTGATTTGAAATCCCCATAATTCCCACTCACGTTGAGTGGCTTCTGATGTGCAAAAAATCTTACAGTAGGACAAAAAGCCTCAGGCAGATTTGCCCAAAGTGCCAGATGATTGCTGCAGATTAAGTCCCTATGTGGAAGCCATTACTAGGCAGAATCTGGAAGCATCTGGTTCAAGGACACAGCTATTTCAGTCAGATAACAGCGTCTGGTACTGTTTATCCAAATTGTTACACAAGTTCCTTAAATCCTCAAGTAACTGTCCTAAAGCTTAAACTGTATCTACATTTCTGTGGGTAAGCAGTTACAGTAATTGCACTCATTACCAAGACACTGATCTTAGCTCCTGTTTAACTATTGATACATCATGCTTGAAGGCACACCAGTTGATTAATTCAGATGGTGTTATTTGAACAGTTGCAGGATAATTCTCTACTATCCCAACATTCTATTATTTACTTAAGATGTCTATACTTTCCACTCTGAAACTTGTTCATACTCATCCTTCTCTACCTTCCCCTCCATTTCACAACCCCATGCAACAAGCCAAACACTGACAAACACAGTCATCTCAAGGATTTTAATAGCACTGGCCAATTGAGAATAATAAAAACAAGTAGAAACAAAGTAACAGTAAAGGCAAAAATATCAAGAGAACATTGGAAGTATTCATTCCTGCTAGTCAAATGAGGTAGGATGCTGATTTATGGGGCTGAAGTTATTTTTAATAATTTCTTCACAGCAGAGATTAATTTTTTGCAGATTGCTTAAAAAGACTGCTTTCAGATGGAGTATGTAAGGAAGGAAAAAGATAACTATCAGGTAACATCGAAGCCAATATTTGTTTTCTTCTTGGGCTGATACCAAATTAAGGTAATTCTCCTTAAATTCAATGTTCAAACAAGCAGAACACTTCTCTGCTGAAGACAGGTTGTGTTGTTGTAAGTTAGGGAATACTTGCCCCAGGAATCTGATTAAATCAAAAACGTGCGGATGTACATGGAATGTAGGCAAGACAACCAAAGAATGAAAACTGAAGATCTGCCAGGGGATCAGTTTCTAACTGCTGTCCCCTGGCACAAATCACACAATTGATACCTGCAGAACGATCTGGTCTCCCAACAGATGCAGCTTAGACTGCATCAGTGCCAATCCCAACAAGGACCGGGGCATTACTGCTGAAGTCAGTTCTGTCTTAGGGCTGGGCCTAAACCCACCAATTTACTTAGAAATGATCTTTTGACTTCAATGCCAGTTAGAGCACGCATTTAACCAGGCAAAGAATCACCCAAAAGAAATAAAAAAATTGGTGAGACCAAAATTCCTGTCTGTAGATCACAGTTTACATGGCCTGATTACAGTCTACAACTGGACTAAGGTACAAAGACACTCTATTTCTTTTGTTTACATATAATTTGAAATATTTAAAGTGCTGCTTAGGAACATTTCTGGAAGCAGAAATCTGCAGTTTGAAGGTAACTTTTTCACTTAAAAGATGCTTCATTATTAAAAACCGGTTTGTACCATCTTCAGTAACCAAAAAAAAATTGCTATAAAAATAGAGATTTGAAAATAGACTGAATTCACATGTACCAGGTACCATTTCTAGTGTAAAATTGGTTTAGTTTATGAAAAATATATTTCCTTTAAAAAAGCATAGGCTTACAGTATTATCACTAAGAAGATCCACAGAATTCCTTCAGTATCTATTAAACATTATACTCTAGGCTTTTTGACAGGTGGATCCTGCAGACTAAATTTAGGAATTTCACAGGAAGAAGCAAAAGGAATTCTTTTGGCTGACACCTTCTTCCCAATTGTTTCAATCTGAAAGAGAAAACACATTTAATAAGTAAGTGTGGCAAGCTAACAATCATGTCAACCTATGAGGAATCTACAAAGAACGCATTTTATGAACACTAGAATAAAACAAGCCACAAAGCACAATGTGCCAAGGACAGTTTCTGTGACTGGAGTTGCAAAGAGTTTGTTCAAAAACCAAAACAACCAACCAGCCTTTTACAGGTACCTGCTTTTCCTACTTAATACTGCATCTTGACAATTTGAACATTCATCTGCCTCACCTTCCATAGGACTACAAATACAAACACCATAAAATGTTTCTGAGTATTCAGTAAATGGGGATTCAAGACTTCTCGTCCTGAAGATTTATACTAAATTAGCACAGAAGAAGCTTTTTCCCTGCCATAACAATTTCCAATAATGCAGTAGGCTGTGAAGCAACACAACTCCGAAAGGCTAAAGGCAGCCAACACAAGTGAAAGCCTGTAACAAAGCCAACACACACAAACCAGGTATGGCAAAATTCAAAGAGCAAGGCAAATTCCCCTAATTTCTAGGTCAGACTAATGTGACTCAGTAAGGACAGAGTTTGTAGAAGACAAAACACCAGCTAGGTAAGACAGTTCAGGCACTCAGTAAAAAAGCAGAACTGTAGCTTTGCTCTTAAGCAATGCAGGTCAAATGAAAAGGTACAAAAGACAAAATGCTTCAACTCTTCTATTTGAACAAAATTTTGATGAGTATATTCTAGGCAGACATCTGAGTTAACGCTGAAGAGCGTTGTTTAAAGAGAGCTGTATGTACCATATTTGCCCTTTAACAGCTTCAACTGCCAGGTTAAATGGATTTATACAAGCTGGTTCACAAACAGTGTACATACCTGTAGCTTAAACAGGGAAAAATATCAAGAGAGAAATCGTATAGCCATTATGAGAGTAAGTACAGTACTCAGGAGTGCAGGGAATGAAAAATGACTGAAACATGCATCTGGATCTGGCTTGCAGATTTTGTTCTTACGGTGTCTGGCTGAGATGCTTCTATCAGATTATTCAGGGATTTGGTGATTTTAGTATTAGTCAAACTCCATCTATGCTGAAAGTGCTTCTAGCCCTTCAATCAAGGCTTACTCTGCTTTCCCTGAGCAGACGTTTTTCTCAAATCAGAAACTACTCTGCCTAGAATCACAGAGCTTCCCATTCATATTTCCTCAATCAAGTTTTAACTGTGGAAACAGGTTATAATTGAAATGGTAGGTGTGTTTAACATTATTTAAACTCCAGTTTGAGAAAAAAATTAAAACTACTTGAATTCATAGGTTTGGATTTGATACAATGGAATTGCTATTAGCATCAGGCTACCTAATGCAACAGCTTTTAACAAATGAAGTTAAAAAGACTAGGGCCCTAAAAATTTAAATTTCAGGATTGCCCATTTAAGACAAAATTACTTTTATTATTTTATGCAGAAAATATAGGTCAATTGTGAAATCCCTTTGCAATGATAACCTAGATGAAAAATCTGGATAGTAAACCAGGCTGACTAATTGCATTCTGAATGGCAAACTCACTAACTGGTCAAGAATTCAACAAGAATTTTATGGAAGAAACAGTCTCCCATCTATAAGTCTTCAAGCCACAGAAGACTTCAGAAGAGAAATTCCTAGGAAAAATATCACAGATAGTAGAATTTGATATAGAATTTGCTATTAGCTTTAGCAAAACACTTAGCTAAAAAGTCAAGCTTCTGGGTCCTTCGCTCTGGTATAAACAAACAACATTGTTTGGATCTTCTAGCTGATCTTAATCAAACCCCAAGGAGTAAAAGGACTAATCAATCATCTCCTCCAGCCTCTCATGTAATACTTCAGCATTTCACTGACTACCTTCAGATACATCTTTGCATTCACTGCTTTCACCTCCAATATCAGCCATCTTTACACAAACCTCAAGAAGAGTCCAAAACTTCCCTTAATAGTTTGTTCAAGTGAAGATCTCACTGGCTGATAAACATTCATTCCCTGCATTACATCTTGTTCAGTGCTTAAGTCTCGTGTCTCCAGTAAACCTGCTTTTGTCTTTTGTGAAGAGCAAAAATGGTACTTACAGCTTACATTTACTTCTGCAGGCAGTGTGTTTTGCTATCCTGTTCCTGTCAATTTCAAAAGCTGGTGGGGTTTTTTTTTGTTTGTTTGGGGTTTTATTTTGGTTTTGGGTGGGTTTGTTGTTGTTGGTTTGTTTTTTTGGTGATATTAAAATAAGTCTTAGTAAGGGCTATCCAAGTAAGGGTTATGCCATAGGTTGTAACATACAAACTCAGCCCTTCTGCTGAGTAGCAGTGAAGACTGCAGGTCTGGAAGAAAACGGGGAAGGGGTTGGTTTTTTGAGTCAAGTATAATGCCTAGAATAAATTTAGGCATGAGGCTTAGCAGGTTTTCATATTTATCTCCTAACTGTCCATTATTTCCCTACTGCAAAGAAGGACAGAGTAGCATTCAGATGTTAGATTTATGGTTCCATTCTATGACCTCAGATGTCTTTTCCAACCTGAATGATTCTAAGGCAGGCTTATACTGTGGAATGTTGATGGCACAACCTCAACTGTAAAAGCACATCAGTCTGTGAACGTAGTAAGGTTGTGGAGGAAGACAATACTAATGAACACTTAAGAACAGACAGGTTTACATTTAAATCCTCACCTCTAGAGCGTTTTTTTTTCCCCTTGCTACTCAGTCACTGAAGAGGGAGAGCAATAGGGAAGAGAGCAGAAAGAAAAACATAAGAAGCATCACCCAGATGATTACCTGGAAGCCGATGACTTGTAGTTCATTGTGAAGATCATCTAGAACTCTCCTACCATCAAAGATAAATGCAGGCTTGAGCATTTTCTTATGAATACGTTCATAATCCAACTCCTGTAAAGAGTAATTAAAGCAGATAGACTAAATAAGCACCATAACACTCTCTCTTTTCTCCTTTAGTTTAAATTAAAGATAACATTTACCTTAAACATGTCCCATTCAGTGCAAATTACAAGGGCATGAGCTCCATCACAGGCTTCATATGGATCTTTACTGATAGTGACCAGCCGAGACACTGTAACAGAAGGAACAGTTTTATTCTGCATGACTGTAGCATCAATCTGTGGCATGTTTCTGGCAAATGAGTCTCTTTCCTTGCCCTACACAAAGAAGTGGTTTCAAGTCACTCATCTAGAGGTATTTTCTACCAAGATACCTAATATTTTGATTTTACTTATTTAAATGAAAGCAGGCGGTACCTGGCATCTGAGTAGTCAGAGCACTTAAAGGTTTGAAGTCAAGCATTCAAATTTGATGTAAACAGTCAAGCACATCTCTAGAATTTGAAGGTACTATGGAGTGCTCAAATGCCAACTCTCACAAAGGTCCTTGTACAACAGTAGCACATCACACTTTCTATTTAACACTGAGTTCACACTAGAGAAGAGACACACGTGGCTCCCCAGGGGCTGCCTGAGCAGCTGCCTAGAGGAGAGTCTCCCCTTCCCCTCTAATTCAAGGGCAGTACACCCTTCATTCTTCATTGCAGCTCATTTTGCTCCACTCTCTTCACCTCTAGAAGCCTCAACTGTTCTCCCCATCCATCAGCTCTATCCCTTCTCTCCCCAGTAAGAAAACAGAATTCCCAAATACCCCTTTACCTCTGTAATCATAGGTGATTATTTTAAAGTTTTCTTGAATGTCAGGGAACAAAATAATTTGGAAGTGATATGAGGGAAGGGAGAACGCTCAACAGTGCATTCCAGAAACTCCTTTTTTTGTTTTGTTTTAGATATGTAAGAAAGAACTAAGAACTTGGGGCACAAAGGAGCTGTCAGAACTAGTCTGTCGTTCTGGACATTCTTCTTTCTCTTCCTTTTAATTATTCAGAGATAAAATGCTAGGCATCTATTCATATGAGTGTTTATTGAAAGAAAAATATATAATAGTTGAGAATTAGCATTTATCTAAAAAAGCTACAGGGAAAGGAAGAAGCATGAGAGAATCCTCTGAGCTATAACAATTTTCCAGTAAGTGCAATCAACAGCACAATGATGTCATGCTGAAAATGAATTTATAATATTTAAACAGACCCATGTGTATTGAGAATATGGCAGGAAGAGGTGAATAAACTCTATATGAAAATTCTTACCTTGGTTATCTTCTGAGACACCCAGATGTGAGAGATCCAAGATGATTTGCTCCTTAGGTACTTTAGGGTCATAGATATGCAGCTTTGCTCCTTCATCCATTAAATACTTGCTAATGTAGATACTGGATGACTCCCTAGGCAAGAAAATCAAATCAGTTAAAGAACCAGGTGGCATGTTCGAAGTAATGGAAGTTTTCAAGTACCATAATATGCAATGCCAGAGTTTTTATATCATTTTTACATTAAATATCTTAGTAGCAATCATGCCAGCAGGAAATTTGTAATCTTGATTGACACCAAGGAGGTACAAAAAGGTTTGTATCTCTTTTGCTGAATTGTCCAAGAAAGTTAAGTCTGATGACTCCCAGTGACCAAAATTATAAAGGCCTAGAGTTTATAAGCTTTCCCCACAAACTGCAGTTGAAGAATTGTATCAAGTTTGACCTTTACAGGTGAACATCATTAACCACTTCAGGAAATCAAGCTGAAACTTTGATTTCACAAAGCAACTTAGAACCAGCTGCAGAAGTGTTTGCATTCTTTTCTGTGGAGAATGGAAGGAGTCTGTCAAAATCTCTCCTTGCTTGTGCAAGTTAATAAGGACTAGAATTATCTGCAACTTCTGCATGATTCAGGTCTGTTGTAGAGCTCAAGAATCAGTTCTCACCCACTTAAGAGAGACTAATCCTTGTTACAAGCCAATTCAGTCACAAGAAAAAAGGGGCCCATATCCAGCTATTAATTCAGTTTAGAGGTAGGCATTAGCTGGGTGGCTGGTGACAGCTGTAGAGAATCCATGCTGGTGAACTGAGCTTGCTTGCTTACCTTGTGTCTCCAGTATCCTTTTTGAAGGCAAACCCTAAAATAGCAATCTTCTTGTCAGCGACAGTATTAAACAAGCTGTCAATAATGCGGGAAGCAAATCTTCTTCTCTGATAATCATTCATGTCTATTACCTGAAATTATACAAGCCATGATGGTACAGAAGGGGGCCATTTTAAACTATAAACAGATGCTGTCAAGCCAAATACACACAATAACAGAGACTTAAGAGAGAAAGCTAGGCATTGTTATTCCTTATCACAAGCAATCTGAAGATAAATCTAGTTAACTAATCAAATTCTGAGATAAATCCTATTTAATGAGTGAATACTAATGCACATATACACATTTTAACACATTATGTAGTTTAAAGGCTAGGATTTTTTTCAGATTGCTTTTTTAAAAAAATTAAAGCTTACTGCTTTCCATGTCTCTGCCTAGAATACAATTTCAGTGTTAGGGTACTTGCTGTCCCATAGACATCCCCATTGCCAGACCTACACTGGGAATGTGTCACATTCACACTTTTTTACATGCCATGTGTAACAACTGAGAATATTTTCTGCTATTTTAATCCACACTAACAGATGCCAATACACAAAACCTGTGTAATTCAACCACACTTAAATGCCTCACTTTTGTTACTTTGTTATTACATGCAAGTGTTCCAATTGTTCCTGGGATGGAGGAGAGTGAAGGGAAAGAAGGCTAACCAAAATGAAGACAAAAAACCGCAAAGCTGCTAATAAGGTAGGCAAATCATATACTTGATATTCTGGGGGCATCTGCTAGGCAGCCTTATCCTTGACCACCAGAGACAAATCAGGACAATAAACCAAAGGGGTTTTCTGACCATACCACACACGTCAAAGCTTCTCAGTCAGGACTAGGAAGGAAAGGTGAGGTGCTTTCACTGTTTAACAGGGAAACGCTACTACAGACTGGGTACCATTGCTGCACTGCAGCCAGGCCTGAGAACATCCATATCTTCCCAATCATTCTTAACATTAAACCAGGGAACAACAGCAAGTGCGTTTATTTTTTAAGAATGACAAGATCTACTGAGTTCTTTCAGAACTGTGAAAGTAGACCCTGAGGAAAAGATCATAAATTCTGAATTCAGAGTGGACAGATACCCAACTGCAAAAGAAAGGACACATACTTGTACATCACATTTTCTACTGCTGCTAGACAGCTTCATAATCCATTTAATCCAAGTAACTTAATTCACCACAAAAAACCTAAGCACCCACAAGTATCAAATGCCAGTGTTAGGCTGAGGGCCTTGAAATGTAAAGGTGATCAGCACAAAGGTACTTGCTCCTTGGAGTCAAAACAAAGTTTGTGTGGGCAATGCTTAAATGCCTGAAAGCTGAGTGCTGAAGAAACACCACCCTCTGAAAAAACTGGGGAAGAACTTGTACCTGCTGCCAGTAGCGAGCCACCTCAGGTAAGTTCAGTGCCTCACAGAGGTACACCAAATTCAAGACATCCTTCTGAAAGCAGCTACCTCCAAACCCTGAAAGAGAAAGCAGTTATTTTACAGGTGACTTAATCAGCATTATCATTTTTCCCAGTATATCACTGCTAGCAAATGAAAAACCTTAATCTCTTAAAATCCAACTCTGGGACCTAGTTACTTTGTCAATTACAGAAGGCTTAATTATGCTTCAGGTTCCACTGAAATCAATGGAAGTATTAACACAGAAACCTGAACTGAAAAGCAACTATGGGCTATTATTAAATGTAGGTAGACAAGATCCTGGGCTTGTTCTCCCTTCACCTCAAGATCTAGACTAATATTTCTCAAAACAAGTGTGTTAGGATTAGGTGCCTTCCTCTTGCACCCCCAAATGGATATCTAATCATTGCTAAGAGCCAAAGATCATCACAGCTGACCAAGGGAGAACTGAGACAGGGATCCTTGAACCTAGAACTTTGCTCAGCAAGCAGAGTCCCAAGCAGAGTCAACACACTGTAGAAGGAATTCTAACAACCTAGTAGGAATTTTTGGTAATGCATTTGCTATCTATTTTTCGCTCTTGCATAGACTCTAGGACAGGTTACTATATAGTAAGATTTTTTAATCACACTTTCTAGCATGAAACCATACAGAGAGGCTTTAGTCTTGTTCTGAAGTTTGAACATTTGATGCACTGATCACCACTTCATCACATTTTACCCTCTCATAAATCTAATCCAGAAATGACTGTATATGGCATTTAGAGCCATGGCCGAGCTGACAAAGTGGTGATTGGCCAAAGGTTGGACGCATGGTTGGAAAAGACCTCCAAGATTATGATCCTATCAATTCATCCTACAAATCAGAAGCTGTCATCACACGTTCTGAGCTACAGGTATTCTTTGCCTCAAGCCACTGGCAGCAACTCCCAAACAAAGCTGCAGCAGTTGCAACTGGGAAGACATCTTAGAGATCACTGTCATCAGTGATGCTTTAGAAAATTAAGTCACAGCTTTTCTTTCCAGTGTCACAGGCAGGGTAAACCATGCACTCTGAACTCTCCAGTTTCAGGTTGCTGGGTCTGGAGCAACCTCAGTTCTACATATTTTACCAGAAAAATGGATTTATACTAATATTCTATAGCAGTATCTTCATACATTAAGCACTTCTAATGCTGCAGAAAATATCAGAGAATCAGATTACGTATTTCAAAACACTACCATTACACTATTAAACAGAAGTCCAGTGGGGAAAAAGAAAGGAGGAATTTTTCACTTACCAACACTGGCTTTGAGAAATTTATTTCCAATTCTTTGGTCTGTTCCAATAGCTCTTGCTACTTCTTCAACATCTGCTCCTGTAGCTTCACACAGAGCACTGATTGAGTTAATGCTGCTGATTCTTTGGGCAAGGAAAGCGTTAGCTGCCTGCAAATAAAAATCATAGTAAAGAACTTCATTTTTCCAGACAAGATGTCCACAGATCAAAGGGAGTTACTACTGAAAGGATTACTTCAGTATCTATGCAACTCCACTGACATACAAACGGGTAACATAATGAGTTTAATGTATAGATGCCAGTTAATGAGATTTAAGCAAAACAAGATAATGCCTAACTTGCAGAGTTTGAACTGTTTTATGATGGCAAATCAGTTTCTGCAGCACTGGAACTTGCTCTTAGTAATAACTAACATCAATAAAAGTGAGAAAAGGATTTCACAGAAAGTCGGAATCATCTATTATCTAGGTCAGCTGAGAACTGGAAAAGATCAATATCCTTTGACATACACATTGGGTCCTCCCAACTTCACCTGCCTTTCCTAGCTGCATCACTCAGTGTCAACAAAATTCTGCTTCTGAGCTTTGCTCATTGCAGACCACAGCAAGGAGCAACACTAACCAGTTTTGAAAGTTCCGATGACCAGGTATTGGTTGTGAGGATCTTTTCTTTGGGCACCCAGTGCTCATAAACAGCACACAGAGCACGGACAGCTTTCTGCCCCTCTGGAGAGTCATCTCCGCCAATGAGCACTCTGTCCGGGTTCTTCAGGTCCTTGATGGCCGTTCCTTCAGCAAGGAACTCTGGGTTAGACAGCACCTACACACACAGGAAAAAAAGAACAACAAGTAAAAGCCAAAAGCAACAGCCAGCCTCTAAATACACAGCTCGAAGATTATGTTTACCTGCAAATCCAAGTTAGGCTTAGTATTAGCATCAAATATTCGACGAATGCTCTCTGCAGCACGTACTGGAACTGTGCTTTTCTCAGTGACAATTTTATAGCCATTTGAATTCTGTGCAATTCTTCTAGCACAAGCTTCAATGTATTTCAGATCAGCTGCTCGGCCTTTTCCCATTCCATAGGTCTTTGTTGGTGTATTAACCTTATTACAAATACATGAAAGGGGAAGAAATGTTACAGGTCAGTGCCTCTTGTGTTGAGGCAAGGTGAAATTGTTAAGACTGAAGTACATTTTCCTTCGCAGGGGAAGGAAAATGCTTCTACCCCAAAATTTTTCTGGTTAGCACATCAGATGAAGAAGCATTAGCTGTCTCAATTATCCATTTTGTTTTCTACAGAAAGCTACTGGTCTCTATTCAAATAGGATTTAAACAAGAGCAATTCACAGCAGCTCTGCAAGGTTTGGTGAAACAATCCTTATTCTGGAAACACCAGTAATTTCTTCATGATTATGGTCAGCCACTTTTTGTAACCTTTCCCACAGTAGGAGTACAAAGACTCATGGATGAATCTTGTGGCCATTGAGGCAACTGTAGTTTAAACTCCCTTTGCAATGAAACCTAACTGTAGGGCTGATGAAAATTAATGTACTGATGCAGACAGAAAAGGCAACATGAGGGAAAACACATAATTTGGACTAAGACAGAGGGTCCTTTTCATTAGAAATGGAAAGAAGAAATGGCAACAACAGGCAAAACACAACAGCTTGTTTTGAACCAGGGACAGGTGGCAATATATGGGCTGTATTAGTGGCTGTCATCCAGCCACACAGCATTCATTTTAGACTTCATGAATGAAGAAAAATACTGTCAGAAAGGGAGCTCCATACTACAGTGTCCTAACAAAGAGGAGACCTCAAGAAAAAAGAACTTTAACAAAAAACTTAACTGCAACCTCCCAAAGCAAATAGCAATCAGTTCTTTTGATTTCTGCATTAGTAACAACTTCTAGATTACAAAATCTTAGTTCATCTTTGACTTAATCCTCTTTCTAGTGGTGTCAGTAGCTTTGAAATATTAAAGCCACCCCTGCTTCCATTAATACACTATTTTGAAAAGCTTCTAGAAATAGGTCATCTTTGTAACCAAAAAATCAGCATATGATTTTATATATCTGTCTAGGAATTTTATCATTATTATCAAGGTCCCACAGATTTCACCAATACACTGCAATAACAGAGCTGCACTACACTCTGCTCTGACTCCTTACACCTAACCAAGTTAAACATCAACATTACCATTTTGACTCATTTGTAAAAGGTGCTACTGGCTATAAGAAAAACATATAAGAAGCTTACTTAACATTTTTCCCACAGTACACAGAAAAACAAGGAGAAATCTGTGACAATGACATGGCTAACTGAATCTACATGACAAAACAAAGGCAACTTCCTAAAAGAAAAGCAACATAACTATTTGGTAAGAAAGAAAAAAATAAAATTAAAAAAGATAAACACAACCATCTTCTTCTCCTAAACTTACAGAAATAAATACAAGATCAGCTTCTCTGATGGCATCATCAATACTGGTGGAAAAGAAGAGGTTTTTTCCTCGACAGGATTCTACTACTTCTTGTAACCCTGGCTGAAAAAGAAGCAGGAAAAAATCCAGTTAAGATTAATGCAGTGAAAAGAACAGCAAATGCTATGTCCAAACAACATAATTTCAGACAAAGAAAGATTTTATTTTTTTCCCTCCGTCAGTGCAGCATGTTTTCAGTATGGCAGAAGTAAAGCTTCTGAAGATTTACACAGCAAAAAAGTCAAGCTCTTTCTTATTCAAAAGACTCAAAATGCTGTCCTGAAACTTCCAACCACACTGAATCGCTTATTTGCACAGCCAGATTTTGACTTTCAATTATTCCTGTGCTCAGTTCCACTACCACATGAAGCAATTAAAGAAATACCTGTAGAGTGACATTAAGTAGATTCAAGAGGAAGTCTTACAATATTCCCTAGACTGCAAACAAGAGATGGTCTCAATCCTCCTTTTCTCTCTTTCCATGATCCCCTTAATATCAGATCTAAAACTGCTTCAGCACAAAAAAACACCCCATGAAGTCTTCCACCAAGTAAGCAAGCCCAGTGAAAGATAGGCAGCAGAGTCACACAGGAAATCAAGACCAGTCTTTTAGCAACCACCCATATTTGGGCCAGATTAAACTTATCAGGGCACCACTCCTACAGTGTGGAAGAATCACAACAGCTGTAACATGATGAAATTCTTTCCAGAGACACATACAGTGGGTGCTATAACACTTTCCTTTAACACTTCCACTCAGACAGGAGAAGCTGAAGGTCACATAAATGAGCAATTCTCTGTACTAGAATGCTCTTAAAATATTTAACCAAGATATAGTTGCAACAGATAAAAGAAGCTTTTAATTTTGTTTGAATAGTTAGTCATGCACTTTCACATGGCAATCATATCTCCAACATGAGACATCTATCATGACATTAGATATTTAAGTAAAAACCTTTGCCAGAAAGGCAAAGGTTCACTGGATGGAGAGATGGAAACAAAGCAGAAGCTTTCTTATGCAAGACATTTTTACTGCCTCATTTTACATCAAATACCACCCACTTAAAAGAAAAAACAAAGCTCAGAACAGGCAAAATAACATGTCTTACAACCCATTGAATATTTCAGCTATGGTCTTAAAATGGGATGTAAATAGAAAGGCAGCCCACTAGACAATTTCTGAAACTGAAAAGAAACAATCCAACCCCAAAAAAAACCCCACAAAAACTTCACTGTGCAATGACTCAATTTTACAACTGTCTGAACTAAGTCTTGGCAGTTTTTGTACATTCTTTGTAAGCAAAGGACACCATTCCAGGAAACAGATGTTACAAGTTTGGCAGTTTTTTTTTTTTTTTAAAAACCAACATAACAAGGCAAGCTCTACTTTAGCTCATTCAGTCTAAGTGTTAAAAGAAAGCAAAGTACTTGCTTTCAAAAACTTTATTCATGTCTCACCTGCCAATCTGAACATTATATACACAGTTTCTTTTTAATTTATATGACAAAGGAGGTCTATTCATCTTGACTTAGTCACAGTATAGCTCTGGTTTTAAGAAGGAAGAAGACTTCTTATAGCAAAAGAGCAACTGTTAGTACCAGTCAGATGCTTTGCATTTGAGAGATGAGTGAAAATAAGTTCTCACTCCTACTTAAAGATCTCAAATCTATAAAAACCGTATTTCGTGAAAGAATGAAGGAAAGAAAAAGAGACCTATTCTTTTATTATGAAAAATAGTGGAAAACAACAAATGCTAAGAGAATCAAAACAGAAAAATGCTTTATGTCTTTTCAAATCAAAGTAATTCTGTAATGAAGAAATGACAGTGTGGTACATTTTTCTGGCCTAGGCTTCCCAAGCTAGATTGAAGATTTATGGTACAACTGAACCAGAAACATGACTGTCCCCACCTTTCACCATAGTTAAAGTTGGACAGCACACAGATTGAACTTTGGCAGTATTCAGAAGGCAAATAAAGCTTACAGCTCAGTATTACACTTTTATACTGTGCTACAACACAGTGGGTATTACCTGTAACTCAGCAAGAGGACTATGTTATGATCAAATCAGGTCCCAAAAGAAAGTCAGCATGATTTAGCACAATTCACTATATATAGAATTACATTTTCCTTATTAGGCCCTTCATATAATCATTAATACACATCTGCACCAGCTGCATTAAGCTATTTTTAAAATCTAGTTTAATGAGCAGCAGTGACAAGCAGCTGTTCCAGAATACCCTTTTTGAAGGACATCACTGATGTGCTAAGCTTGACATGCTTCAGAAATGGGCTGTGGGGAAATGCCAGGGAGTGGGTAGCAAGCAAAGGCAACGCTGGCTGGAAGAAGAGACAACAGCGGTGTTTACCTCATAGATTGGGAGCGTGTCTGAATTCCAGGCATTGATTCTGGCCTCATTGACATCCACAACAGTAACTTTGATATTGGGGCACATTTGTGCGATAACACTACAGGTTGGCCCACCAACATAACCAGCACCAATGCAGCAAATCTTCTTAATTTCAAACATGACTGCTCTAGTAAGAGGAGGGGAAAACGGAAAATCAGGAGTTACAAATAAAATACCGGCCCACAATTCAAGGAAAACAAAGACTTATTAGTGATTTCAGATTTTATTATGCTGCGGCCCACAGAAGCGTTTTCTTACGACTCAGCTCTTGAAATGAACTGCTACTCCTCTCTCCAACCCGTGAAGGCTTTGGAGCCTGCCCCTCTCCGGTGAGCCAGAGCACACAGACCACCAAAGAAGCGTTTCTTCGGTCGCTTTGAGCCACGACACGCCAAGAGCAGCCTCGGGCCGAGGAGCCGCTGATGCCGCGGCAGCCGCGGGCCGGAGCGGCGCCCACCGCTGCAGAGCCCTCGGCGGGGCCCCAGGCTGCGGACACCGCCGCGCCCGGCCCCCGGAGCCCCCGGAGCCCCCGGCCGGCACGGGCAGGCCGCCTCCTGAAGGAGGGTGCGGGCCGAGCTGCCCGCGCTCCCCCGGGCTCCATCCCCAGGAGCGCAGCGGGAAGGGAGCGGCTCCCGGCCGCGCCCTGAGGCGGGCAGGGGCCCGGGGCAGCAGCGGGGGGACTCGCCGCCGGCACCGCAGCACGGACACTTACCGCGGGCAGGCAGGCGCGGTGCGGCGCCACGGATCGAGCGGGAGCGCTGCGGCGGGGATGCGCGGCTGAGATGCTCGGGGAGGATGCGCGCCGAGCTCAACGCGACGCTCTGCTGCGAAGGGAGCGGCGGCGGCGGCGGCCGCTATTTAAAGCGCCGCGGCGGGCCCGGGGCGGCCGCTTCATGGCGGGGACGCCGAGCGGGCCCGGCCCGCCCCCGCCTTCCCCCGGGGGCGGAGAAGGGCGCCGGCCCGCCCGCCCCGCGCTCCCCGCCCGCCGCCGTGCCGGCGAATGGCCCGGGGCGCCGCGGGCAGGCCCGGCCCCGCCAGGCCCAGCGCGGCGGAGGGGCCGCGGGGGCCCCGGGCACGGCTGGGAGCGCCGGGCCTGCGCCGGCCCCGGGGCCGAGCTGCTGCTCCTCTGCCTCGGCGGCTTTTTGTGAGAGGACTTAATTGTGGTGGTTGAATAATATTTTTTTTTTTTTGTCCTTCAGCTATGGTTGCTGTGAAGTAAAGAAGGTGATGTTCCTTCTCTCTCCTGTACGGTAGCGCCGTCTGAACAAAGAGAAGTGAAAGCAAGCGTGGATAGGGCACGGTAAAGTTGAGTGTTTAAAGCCCAGCCTGTAAACATTGCCCCGAGGAAGGAAATAAGATGAGCTTGCACTCTTGCCCTTGTAACCTGGGCGCTGCCCAGGCACCTCTTGCCTAGCAGTGTTAAAGTTCTCAGATACTGCTCCTACCCCTTATGTAAACACGGAATGGTATGAGTATACCACATCTGACTTTTAGGAGCCGAAAGATTATGAGAAATCTGCTGTCTTTTCTTCTCCAGTGTACTTAAGTTCACTTACGCTGCCTCTCCTAGAAAGTGGGTGTGGGTTTTGCTGCATCTGCATTATTGTAATGATTTGGACTTTAAACAGATTACAATTTCTATTTCTAAATGTTGCCAGACTAGGTGGATAATGCATGCATGTTCTTATCAAAGCAACTAAAGAATTGCCTTGTCCTTATGTGGCATTTTCATCCATGGCTCTTAAAATATATTTTTAAAAATTGAACAATTATTTCTGTTTTGTATTTTATTCTGTTGCTACTTTGGAGGATTAGGTCTTTCCCTAGAGGAATCTCTACCTATTTGAGTGAGTACATACTGTAATCACAGGCCCTTTAGAAATGCCTGTAGAATACGTGTGTTTCTAGTGAAAGAGCCTACTGAGGTTTGCAGTCAGTGCAGGATCCTGGCACAGTCAGCGTGGTTTGCCAAAGAACCGCCTGGAGAAGGCACAGGGTTCACTGTGTCTATTCTGACTAAAAACAAGTCATACCTTTTCTCATCGCTTACTGGCACAGCTGTCTCAATTTTAAACACATCTGGGTTTGGGTTTTTTTTTTTTCCAGGGAAACCTAAGCAAAGGAAATAGAAGCTCAGCGAGTGACTCAGAAGTCAGTCTCACCTATACCATCCTCTCCAACCCCCCATCTATCTCCTTAGGTCTCAGAATAGCCATGAATGCAGATGTTTGTACTGCAAGAATGTTATCTGGTCCTGCTGTACCAGCCAGAGCCAAAACCACCACCTTTAAGTGGTCCCCTGAGGGTGTTGGTAAGTGTGCTTAGTGTCTGCCTGGCACACAAGGGGTGGATTTTCTAGAACTAGGGAGGGTACGGTGGTTATGTGCAAGGCCGGGCTGTGTGACAAAGACTTCCCTCTGCCTGCTGGTGTATGTGTGGGTAGTTAGTGGTTCATTAGAGTCACCTAATACTTCCCAGTTACTGAGTATGCCAAGAACAAGGGCAAGAGCTTCAGAGCCTTCCTCTGCTGGTGGGGTTCAGGCATACTTACCTCAGCAGAGTGCTGTGTCCTGAGGATTATGAAGAAATATGTGGATCTAACTCTCCACCTGCATCTATGCTACTTGCCAAGGAGCTTCAAAAGGGATATTTTTTGTATCTGGCAATCATGGCCCTTTCCTGGGAGGAGAAAAGTCTGGGTTGTAATCATATTTGAGAGCTGTTTCAAATGTCTGAACAGCCCTTGGAACAGGCAGTGGACCCTAGTCCCTTCTCTTGTAGCAAAGGGCTGATAATAGACACTGATAATAGACAGTCACACCCCTGCCTGGGATGTCGATCTCACATTCTCTCTTACAATCACAACTTAGACTGAAAGGTTGGACTGCATCATCTTGGAGGTCTTTTACCAGCCTAAATGATCCTGTGAAAGGCTGACAAGGGCTGCTTTTGTTTCCCTATAGCCTACACTCTGGTGGTGAGGACGCTGCAGGCAGATTAAAAAATGCAGGGCTCAAAGACATGGCGATGAAAGTGGTGTGAAGTTTGGGTCTCCTGTCTTATTACAGAAAAAATTCTGAACTATTGGATGGGATCTTCTTGGGTTTTCCATTCAAACAGACCCATCATTTACCAGGATATTGAATTTTTTGCAACAGCAAGCAGAGGCAAGAAAGCTTATGTAAGGCTGCCGCGAAGTAGATGAGGCTGGTCCACTGCTGGCCATTTCATAAAGTAGAAGTTGTGAATTCTGCTCTGTTTTTTTTTTTTTTTAAGGCTTGGTGTAGACTGTGAATACTTTTGCAGTGCAGGAGGAATTGAATTTCAGGTCTATGTTTTCCTTTAGCCTTGGCAATTGCCTAAATCAGGTGAGTCCTTCTTCCAGCATATTGGGTTTGAGGCCACACCTCTGCCTTTCCAGAAACCACCAAGTGAAGAGTGATCTGAATACCAAAGGTGGGTGAAGGGGCCACTTCTCACCTCCCATGTACAAGCTGTTCCATCATGCAAGGGAGAAATTATGATTTATGAAGGATTTGGGGGATGAGGCGAAGGAGAGGGAAGGCAAAGAGCAAGTGAGTGCATGATTGCATAATCTCCTGGCTGGCATCCTGATTTTGGAGGTGGGAGGAAAAGCCAGCAAAGAACTCTGGATATTAAATAAGTTTTGAATCTTGTTTGGTTACTATTTAATGTCAGACTGATTGCCAGCCAGATTTAGCTGATCATTAACTAAAGGCAGCTGAGTTTGTATAATCAGTTTATGACACTGACATCTGACACAGATTCAACAGCCACCATTGTCTATCAAGCCTTTAATTTTTGAGAAAGCACAACTGGTAGGCAACCCCACCTATAACTGGGAAATGAGGTACTCAGCAATAGTCCCAGGCTGAGGCACGAAAGTGCCCAGGAGACCAGTTGGATCAGTATTTGAATCCATGCCTTGTATTTTATGTTAAGAGGAAGGAAGGAGATGCAGCTAAACAGATTATTCAGGACATGTGGGACTAGGCATCCATGTTAAAAAGGCTCCAGCAGCTGCGTAAAGCAGCCATATGCCATTTTTGAACACAGGCAGATGAGAACCTGAGCTCTACATGTGCTCAGAACCCACATTGTCTTGCTACAAGACATTTTCTGCCTGGCATGTCCTTACTTACACCCTCTCCTTATCTCCACCTCTCTGGTTCACCAGAACTTTGACATTGCTAAACAGTCTGACAGTTTGCCCAAACATCTTATGATTAATCTAATAAAGTATTTTCTTTGCTGGTGACAACCAGCCTCTCAAACTGCACTTACTGGTAAAATTTGTTGTAAAATGCAGTGAATTTCTGGTCAGGTTCAACATGCCTGTTTGCATAGGGCATGGAACATCTGGATAATAATGTCATCAGGTCTCATGTACAATACTGCTATGTAAATAAAACCCCAAAGCTATGCAGGATTAAAACTTTTGAAAGCTGGAGGAAGGGCACTCCAAGAACTGTGATGAAAATATCCTGACAAACCCCATTCTTTAAGTTAGTGCATAACATTTTGTTTCTCAGTACATGACCTTCCTCTAATTACATTATTTAAAGCTCTCAGTATAAACAGAATTTATTCACACTCCCTTCCAGGCATGATTACGTTTGGTGGCCTGTCTATTGTTTTTTGAGTGCCTTTTTTTCATTCTCTTCTGATGTTTTTCTGGAAACCATCTACTTCATACCAGACATCAAAGCTGCTTCTCCAGAAGCAGTGCAGTGGGCAGCAGCCCTGCTTTTCTGAACGTGGGGTACACTGCAGCTCCCACCAGGAGAACCATTTCAGGCTAACAGCCATCTCCAATGAAACAGTGAAGAAACATTAAATGCTAAAACTAACGCAGTGGAAGTAAAAGCAGCCAGATAAGGCACTGCTTTTCATCACTGCCCCATTGGAGAGAAATTGTCTTGTAGCATCCCCACTTTAAAGGGTTTTACTCAGCTGAGCTGTCCCATTGCAATAACAGTTCTTTGCATAAAATAAGGTGAAGATTTGATGCAGCCTCACAGTGCTAAAAGCTAATTTGGCTTAATCCCTTCCCCTTACATACCGAGGCCCAGCACAAGCATACAGCAGGAGAGGGTGTCAGAGACCAGATGCGTTTGTGATTCAGATTGCAAGCTAATATTTGATGAAGGAGGGATGATTATTTGGATTTTCTATTTCAAACAAGACTACGTGAAATCACTAAGGGAGTTAAGAAACCAAATTTTTACACATCATCACAAGAAAGCAGATTTTGATGCCTTACATGCAGTGTTAGGTGTAGTGCCAGTCCTGCAGAGGCTTCTTTGGGTTGTTTTCTTGCTAATTATATTCATCTCATCATTTTTGCCCTAAACAAAACACTTTTTAAGGTTTGGTTTTTATATGAAACCAATGGCTGTGACCTTCAGAATGTTATACAGTGATGGGGTTTTTCACTGGTCTGCTAAAGGAAATATATTTTCTTATCTCTAGGATCTTGTTCTAAATTTTTAAGATAGTTTTTGCAGCAGAAAAATTAATTTTAAACCAGTTACAAGTCTGAAAACTACATAGTCACAAAAATTATTCCTCTGTTTCATCATTTATAGCCTGGAAGATGTAACAACAAAACCTGTAATTGCAAAGAACTTTTTTCTTAAACCTTGCTACATGTGATCTTTGATTATAAATTACTGCTTTATTTTCAGTAGGTATTTTACAGTAACACTTCCATAAAAGGAGAGTGAAACCTTTAAAAATGTGTATATATATGGTGAATTAATATGTACTGCCAAATATTGAAGCACATTTGTTTCAGACAGCCCCTCTGGCCAATGCTCTGACCATGCACATGTTAAAAAAGATAATGTGGAAACCAGATCCTTGTATTATATTTAACTACAAAGTGTCTGCTATGGCAGTTGGCAATTTTGATACAAGGGTTCAGTTACTTTTCTTATATGAAAAGACAAATCTTCAGCTGATGTTGCCTGGAGCTGGTAAGAGTTATGTTGTTTTACAAGTGAGGATGTTGTTCTGCATGGCATATTCTGCCTGTTCCCCCACCCCAAGGTCCAGATCTTTGCACTGAATGGCACTGTAGGCAGTTGGCTGGTACTGAACCAATAAAAAGAAGGAGAAAAGGATGTAAGTAGTCCATTCTTGCAAGCAATCCACTTAATGGACTATTTTGCTGCAATGATTTGGTGTATTTTTCCCAAACATCCTAGATAGGGTCAATTTTTTTAGGCTTTACGGCAGAGCAATTTTGAATTACCTGGTGATCTTGAACAGCTAAGCCCTGGTACAGATCCACTCACTAATATAAATTTAAATTTGTGGCAATTTCCTTTCTGCATTACCTTTCTCAATAGGCATTTGCATCCTTGGCAAACATTTTAACAAGCATACTCAGAAGTCTAGTTTTAGTTTTATTTATAATCTCATGTTTAAGTCAAAAGGTAAATTTTGATGAGCAGATATTAATGATATCTGATTAAGATATTGTACTTTCTTGATCAACTCAAATGCCTAAAATATTTGTTACTTCTTGTTGTTGTTATATGACTCTGGTTTTGTTTCTGGTTCTCTGGTATTTATTACCACTATCTCAGGATAGCTGTATATTATTTTAAACCTCAGTACTCCTCTGGTTCTCCTTTTCTTCCTCAAATTAACACAGGAATCCCTAATGAGGGATCTGAGTTGCTGTTGAGGCAGTGCTCAGAATTTTGTGCTCTGCTTCCAGAGAACTGTGCTGCACTTCTTGGGAACAGTGAGGAATCAGCAGGTCTCTCCTACTCCTACACACTGTCTTAGAGCCACTGCAGCATCTTCCTTCCTCAGAGCAGCTGTGGGTCCAACCCTGCCAACATCTAGAACTAGAAATTAGATTGCAAATCCCAAAGTAGTAGGATTTGATCTAAAACAAAGTAATGCAATCAGCATATTTGTCAATACTTCTCTTACTGTATTATTTCTAACTTTATGTTGCATAACTACTTCAAAGAGCAAAAGGCAGAGGCATCCATGTTGATCATCAAAGTATGTTAAACCTTGGAAAGTGCTTTTGATTCCTTCTGTCTTGCTTGAGATACATACAATAGACAAGTGTCCATTAGAAAAACTAGAATTTATGTTTTAAAAGTTACACAGGTGACACACTTTTTACTGATTCTTATTTTTAGTTGATTTCAAATTACCTTAGAAATTGATAGGTTAGTGCAGTTCTCTATCTTACATACAAACTAAATGACAAAGACAAAAGTTTACTAATGATTGCTATTTATTAAGTCAATAAAAAGTGCATAGTACAAGCCCTTTATCCCAATCCAAGTACTCGGTAAAAGGTTACTAGGAAACTGCAAATGGCACAGATGATTTTTTGTTTGGCATAATTCAGATAGTTTAAACCATCGATTTACATTAAGTACATGACATCATCACTCTTCCTTTTTCAGTCATGGATATTACAAGGCTAAGTGATCTGCAGACAGTGCATGAATACATATGATTTCTCATTTCAGAGTATAGTAATTGTGTTAAGCAGACTCTAAAAAGACTATTGTTTTAACAAAGTTAAGGTATAATTGTAAATTTCCCTCCATGTTTCCCAAGTTGCTACAACTTGCATCTCTTACTAACCAAGCTTAAAACCATCATTACAGAACTGATCATATCCTGGAGCTTTGCATACCACTAATCTCTTCCACACTTCCCAAAATTTACCATAAACATCTGTAACCATGACACAATTATTTATTCACAAATTACATCACTAAAGGCCAGATTTCTGCCACCCTTACTAAAGCTGCTACTAGTACATTATCTCAGAGTAGTTCCACAAACTTCAGTGCAACTACTTGATGAGTAAGGCACTATTTAACACAAATAAGAGTGGCAAAATACAGTCCTATGGTTAGTTACTTTTAATTTTAATTAAGAGTGCTGATTTGTATCTTGGGAGAGTGTATCTGAATTAAAAAGGCATACATTTTGATGTGGGATAGTGGCCTGGCTCTTTAGTAAAACATTTTACAATAAAATATTTCCAATTTTTTTTCTTTTACATAGAAAATTTAAAATAGCAATTTACATGAGGAAAGCATACATATATAAAATCACTGGGACAATTAGAGGAATTTCAAGCAATACATTTCATTTAAAGGTAAACCACAACATTCCTCTGAACAAAAAGTTCATTTGCCAAGACTCTTAGAGCTGGGTGCATGTGGTAAGTTTTATAAATACATAAACAGACATTTAAGTGAGACTGATCCTCACAAGTAAGGAGCATCTGTAAATCTCACCAACTCCCATTAGGATGAGGAGTAGTGCTCTGTCTGAATAGAAGCCTGTTTCAGGCTTTTTAATCAATTGGAAGCTTGTTTTATGCCTCCAACAGTGAAGAATTCTGGCCAAAAATCCTTGGAGAAAAAAGGTCAGTCTGGGAGATTGTATATGTTTCCTTGTGGGTTCAACAAAATGATACTGTATTACTTGTTCTGAACAGTATTCCAAACATAAATGTACATGGAAGGCAAAAAGCAAGCACTGGCGGAGTGCTTGTCCCAGTGACATCTTTACACAGTGTTTGTGGCCTATACAGTATTAGACATAATGGGACAGATTCTCTCAGCTTCTCCCCTGCAGTTTCATTGCTTTACCTGGCACTGCACTGATGTCACTAAGAGCACCTGGCCAATCTTCTTTTTTTTCCCTAAACATGTTCTTATGCTTGGGAGCACACTATTCCATAGAAATTCAAAGGTCAATTACATCAAATTACAGAAGCCCTTCTTCGGGTCTACGCTGTACATTTACAAGATGGCTTAGCTGGCTCACCATTTACCCTGAAGAGCAAAACCCTGCCTCTGTCAACCATGAGATCTGATGTGAGATTTTTGTTAGATTTATTTGCTCCTTTTTATTTAGGGTATTTTTCCCATAAGTTGCTAGGAACCACCAACAACTGGGTATTTAAGAAAAACAAAAGAAGTGGCCAGGCTCAGGGGATGAAGGGCATCTGGTTGCACTACTCATATCTGGGAGTTTCTCTGAGGGGCAGAGACACTGGAGAATTGGGCAGGTAAAGGACAGGGCTGGGCTCTCTCTCTCTCGGCTTTGGAGGAGGACGGTCGGAGCTGCTGCTGCTTGGGGAAGGGAACTTGGGGCTGCCGCCGGAGCCCAGCCCAGAGCTGCTGCTCCTGCCGTGGGATGAGCCTCTGCTTGTGAGTGCAGCCGCTGGACTGGGACCTTATTAACACCCACCTCACTGAAAGAGGTGAGTGTTAATAATAAAAAGAGGGGCTTTTTCACCATCGGCTCGGGTGCCCGGGATCCTGAGCTCACCTCTCCCTGCCCTGCTGGGACCCGGGCTGCTGCTGGCCCGCCCCTGCTGCTCCTTCAGCACTGCTCCAAGTTTTCACTGCAGCGTAGCCCCGCACCCCCTGCCTGCTGAGACATCGTGCTGGCCCCGCTTGGTGCTCCGCAGAGTCCTGCAGGAGCACCGGGATCGGCTGTCCCAGGGTTTGTGAGGCCAAGCCTCTCCTCCATCCCTTCCCGTCTGGGCTGAGCCGCCATCCCCGCCTGCTCCCTGAGCCCACAGCGCCCCCTGCAGGCGCGGGGGAGTCACCGCACCCGCCCTGCCCGCCGGGAGCCAGCAGCGCCCCCGGTGGCTGTGACCGGAACTGCACCGAAGGGGTCACTGGGCTCCTGGTGCTGATTGTTGTCAGAGCTGGTGTTGGTTGTTGGCTTTATTGTACGTACTAGTAAAGTACTGTTATTCCTATTCTCATAGCCTTGCCTGAGAGGCCCCTGATTTCAAAATTATAACAATAATTCAGAGGGAAGGGGTTTACGTTTTCTATTCCAAGGGAGGTTCTTGCCTTCCTTAGCAAACACCTGTCTTTGAAAGCAAGGACAAGCCCATTAATACAAACCTTTTTGAATTTTAAGTTAGTTCATTCAGCTCCATAACTAAAGTCCTCATGAAATAAAGGTTTGTAGAGTAAGGCTTAGAATTCCCATGTCTGTTCTACTGACATTTAAGGAAAGAAGTTTTATGTTGGTAACATAAAAATGTTTTTTACATTATTCTGATCAATTTTTCAATTTGAACAAGAAAAATATACAGTGTTGCTTTTCTGTACATCTTTAAAATGTTCTTAAATTAATGTACATAAAAAAGTAATTCCCATTTGCCATAATGGGAGATGTGCACAGATGTGTGCACAGCCACACATACACACACTTAAACATACCACACATACACACAAATACTAGAGGGAAGACACATGCCATATGTAGTCACCTGCAAGTTCGTTACTCTACAATTACAACTAGTAGATAAAGATGAAATGTTAAGAATTGCTGATAACATACAGGTGAAAAATCTTGAATAATCCAGTACATGTTGTATACCAAAAGTTGGTAACTGTGGTAACTTCTTGGTATGATTTCATCCTGTCCAATATACATTACATCATGGCTAAAAACTTGTTAAGATACCAATTATGAGAAGACTATGCCAGGACTGAAAATTCTACAAAGTTCTTCTTACTAAATTTCTCTTTTGATGAAGTTTACAGGTAAACACACCTAGGTTTAGAATATGATTTTTTGACAATGTATCGAATAAGACATACAATTTATTAATGAAAATGGCTAAATTAACTTTTTTGGTGGTATAATCTTTTCTGTAAAATTCTCAATATATAGATCAAAGCTTTGACGGTGGCAATCGCCACATTCACTTATGTGTGCATGCACACAAAGAGTCTAATTCTAGTGGACAATCCATGCTTTTGCTAGCATCCCTGAAAACTGTGTTAGAGGTCCAAAGACCAGAATAAAAGCTGCTCTGAAACCAGGGCAAATATAAGACAATTTCTGTTTTTCAGCACATAACTAAGTAATTCCAATCATAATATTTAACTCTCAAAAGCATACTGGAGAAGAAATTAGAATTAATCTGAATAAAGGTCAGTGACCTTCCATTCTTCTAGATGGGACTGAGATTTTCTTTTTCTTTCGATCCATATCAGAAATCACGGCAAAGAGATTAGGATCACTGTAATAGAAAGAGACTGAGTGGAATGTCCACAGTAACAGTAACAACCAAAAAACCCCTGCAATGCCTTACCATTATTTGAATTACAATCTTATAGGAATTGTAATAACATACAAAGCAAAAATTAACTTAAAATTGAAGTTGCTAAAAGCAGTTCATGAAGATTACTGCTGAATGATAACTCTGCTCTAGATAAATGAGAAAGGGAAACCATATTGAGTGGGGTTTAGGAGTAATCTGGTCACTTCGTTCATTTGGTCGTGCAAGGTTTTAGCTGCTGAACTTTTCCAATATTGAATGCTCTAGTCCACTGGTGGGGCTGGTGGTTCTTGTCCCTTGGGAGAAGAAAGGAGGAAAGGAAAAGAAAAAAGCAGATACAAAATTAGAAACAGTGCTTCACATAGGAGAATTTAGCAATAGAAGAACTCAGAACCATTACACTGTGTTTTCTTTCATGGTTTTTCAATATCTCTTAAAATATTTGTAGTAAATGAGCATTAAAAAAACTGTACTTTTTTCTGTATTAATTGAGGTTATTTCATGATCCCACATCTAGCACAAAGATCACCCTTCTCAAAGTACCATGCTGCAATTTTGTTTACTGACTTCTCTTAAAGCTGTGTTTGTCCCCTTTCACCTAAGAAGGCAGGAGGCAGTTTCAACCAGGGACAGACAGTATCCAGAGGGCACTGCACCTGCTCCATCCCACAGCAGGCCTCACACTTAGCCTTCATGATGCCTTTCACTTTGGTTTAACTCAATTTTTAATGGACTTCCAAGAAAATACAGGAAAAAATAGGAAAAAAATACTTTGAGACAGTGTGTATTAAACCAAAATAGATTTAAGATGTTAAAGAATGTCCCAGCAGGGAACTTGAAGATGCACTTACATTGTGTTGGCTGGTTGCCTTTCCAGCTGTGTTTGATCCTCTTAGATTACTAGGTCTCAGTAAGAACAAGACAAGTGCAATCACTACCCAGGCCATCATTATCATGGCAAAGCTGATGCCATTGTCAGTGGAGGAGTTTGGTCCTGGCACTACAGACGAAGAAAAGTCAGGTTATAACAGAATAACAGCAGAGTTCTTTTCCCCAAGTGAAAACAAAAATGCAATCTCCAAAAAAAAAAAATCCCTGAAATATTTTTCAGTGGAGTGTTCTGATTAGTCCCTCGTTTTGGCTTTGAGACAGTAATACTGGGTTTTTGTCATATTTCTTATCCATTTGAAAAGAGCATTATCTATTTCATAATATTTCACTGGCATTCTCAGAATTCTCATGAATATTTGTTAGTTCATATTAAGTCCTAGTGAACTGGAGATGACAAACACACTCTTCACATTTAAGAAATCAAACTTGATGCAAAACATATTTATATAGGAAAATTCCCCATATGTATGTTGGTCTTTGTTTTTTTGCTTCAAACAAATAAAACAGTAAGACTAAACTAATGAAAGCTTAGGCCCCATTGTTAGGCCCCGCAGAGATGACATGCTAATTCTAGCAAGAAGGGAGAAAACTAATGGTAATCAATTTCTTGACTCTAAGTTATTTCTTGAGAGTTTGTTTGAATGTGTTTCAGTGTCAATATGCCAGATCTCCATGACTGATCATCCAGGTCTGCTAGCAACGTATGTGCAGGAGGTGAAAAAATGCTGCAAAGATACATTCCAAAGTGAATGGAAGACAATACAAAAATTTTACACCAAATTTCTGTACAGAATACCTGAAACATCAACATGTGGAAATAAATTTAAGAAAATACCTTCAGGATGGAAACAGCTGGTTTATCTGTTTGGATCATGAAACTCTTGCAAATACCTGCACATGTTTTAAAACAACTTTTTTCCTCTGAAACATAACTTCAAGTAGTCAAACAGTAACTAATCTTGTCAGCTGAAGTGTAAACCCATGTATAGCTAATTACCTGCGGTACTTACTTGAATCCATTTATCATAGTATCTAAAGGCCTAACATCTTCATTAATGATCTAGATGATCAATTGATACAGAGCAATTAGTTCAAAGGTTCAAATAATGTTGAGAAAGAGAAGAGCTATTCTATTTTATTACTCAAGGTGAAAATTTTAACATCCAGAAAACTCCACAGAGATACTCATACCTATAATATATTCAAGTTGTCTTATGTGGATCACCTGATTATGGAGTCAAGTCTGGATTCAGTATTGGTTGGATTGTTCTTATTTAACATTTACTTGATAACTTATACCCTGCCGGAATCACTTCCTTGAAGGTTAATGCTGATACCAGAGAACCACCCTCATCACGGTAATCCTGGGCAGCATTGCTAACAGAGGCTCTTCCATGGAAAAAGTTTATTCATAACACAGCAGAGGAGCCCAGCAGGGAAGCTGACAGCTATGCCACTCTCCACACTGCTGCTCTGGGAGTAAGGCTTCATGAGCTGGGGCTGTTGCACTGATGTCCTTTACTGACACCACATGCACTCAAAAACATTAAAGATGAAAAAACCATATGGAATATAGAAGTTCATGCTCCTCACAGCACAAACACCATCATTAACATGTATGAGCAAATGAAACTGCTTTTGCCTTTTAAATGTCCAAAATATAGACATTTCAAAACTCGAGAAGTTGCTGATGTAGAGGAATTTTATGATTAGAATTATATGCAATTACAAGTGAGAATTCTTTTGAAAATCTGAGAGACTAAAGGGCTTTGTATATGAGGAGATGGCACAGTGCACAGAAAATAAATAAGAATGCTACAGCCTTTAATTTACTAAACTCTTACACATTTTATTTTGAAAGCATATGGAATTGTGAAGGTGAGAGTTTAGACCTTCAATTTTGTTGGCCAAAATATTATTATTATCAGCAGCATATATCAATATTTGAAATCTTGGAAAACCTTTATATTTACAGTCCAGGAGACTAGCATATAATTTGGCATGAAAAGAACAACTGCTTTATTTTGGGGCTTCCAGACAACATTAAAAGCCATTCTGAGACTACCTTTAGCAACAAGTAAGAAGGCCTTAGATACCTGCTTTGACAAATATTTCTTGTAGAAGACTGAAAATTGAGATGACTTGTTAGTCAGGATTCCCCAAACAGTGCAGAGAAACAGACTAGTCTGACTGCCTTCTGGAATTTTTGCTGAACACTAGTGCACTTAGGGTCTGTGGTGGTTAAGCAGAAGTTGGGGTAAGCAAACGATGCCAGATCAGATCATGCGACAGGTCAGGGAAGGGAGCAGAAGGGACCACAGAGGGAAACCACAGGCAGTCATTTTCAAGACTCAGATTTTTCCAGCCGGCATTGTAATACAGTTCAGATGGAACCAAACGTGCTGAAACATGTTCTGAACTGACTGGCCCTTTACTACCTTCTCAAGGCATGCCAGACACTCAGACAGACACAATGATGTTTACACTTTCCAAGAGCTCTTAAACCCCCATCTCTCACAAATGACTGTGTGCTTTAATAAGGATGTGAGATATTTCAGAATCTGTTACTTTAATCTCTTACAGAGAAGAAGATAAGCAAAATTTCACATAGCTGGGGTTGAATTCAACTTTTCAAAGCTTTGCATCATAAATCAAGCAATCAGACAGGAAGTTATTTCAGCTACTGAAAGAGGTTATATATAGGAGACAACAATCTTGCTACAAAGACCTCCATCCCTGAGATCAAAAATAATCAAAAATAATCAGATAAAACCAGCTTACAGATAAAGAACAGTTGTGTGAAGGTGCAACCAAACAGGATGGAAAACATGATGATGGGCAGAAGAAAAAAAATATCTTGTTTTTAAGAGTTCAGAGTCACAGTGCCTTTATCTTTAACTGGTATTTTTTTTTCAAATAATTTAGAAGTGATGTTTTGATTCCTTGAAGAATAAAGGTTATCTTGTAAGAGCACATGTGAATGGTATTTTCTAATATTTTCAGATGGATAGAAGATTATCCTGGTCTGAGATGAATGTTCTGCCAACACCCATTTTGATGGATGGATCTGTTTATTAATCTCCAGTGCTCCAGAGACACCAACTAGTACAGAATTTAATAGTACATATTCCCATGTCACCGAGAGACATGACACACAGTCTCTAACCTACCTTTCCATGCAACACCGAATCCAGCCCAAGGTCTTTCTTTTCAGAGTATCTGGTCCCCTGGGTTTGGCAGACATATATATCCACACACTTCTGAATGATGCCTGTGAGCAGTTCTGGCCCTGTTACCTGTTCTGGTCCTGGTTACCTGGAATTTTAGGGGTTTTTATAGCATGGCTGAATTATCTCTGCAGGAGAAAGCTTTATGAGAAGCCAGTGTGAGACTGTGGGATTAACTCCCATGGGAGTTAGTGACTGTAGTGAATCCTATCTGTTGCTCCATGTACCAGATACAGTTTTTGGACTTGCATTTTCCTACAGAAGTAGAGACTAGGTCACACAAACTAGTCTTCTCTCAGAAAGATATGGGAAGTAGAGAAAAAAACCCCCTTTTGTGACAGATGTTTGCAGAGTCATTTGAGCTTCTAAAAGCCAAAGCTACTGAAGTTATGAATTTGGTAAAAAGTGTCTCAAGATTAAAAAGGTCAACCAATTCCTGATTGTGCACCTGAAATCTCAAGGATACAATATTAAAACTATCAAGTGCCTGTCTTAACTACCCTTACATGAACTTAGTTCTCTTAAACTGCAGTTTTTCCTTCAGAGTAAAGCTGTACTCTAAAGAAAAAGAAATTTTAGTTCTTTTACTGTATTCCATGTGGTATTCCATGTGTATTCCAAGTGTATTACATGTGGTGCCTTTTGTCTGCCCTCTCATGGTAGAAATATCTTTTCTTGGAGAACAAACAGACTGACCCCAGTAAAAATTGTTAAACATCTGCATGCAGGAAGGCAAAAGCATACTCTCTGACTTATATCTTCTTTTCATGGTGCTTTAAGCCTTGCTTTTTCTGTGAGGGAAAAGCATAAAACTGTATGAAGAGAGATGTTTCAGAAATTAATCATCTGGGAAGACAAAGAGGCGATGGGACCTTCAGCAGATAATGCCTGCAAGGTGACACTTTCAAAGGCAAGGATAAAGTACCCAAAGAAAGCCAAAACAGACTTGAGCAGCAGAGGAAGGGAGAAGGGAATTTCCAGAAAAGGGAGGGAAGAACTGGCAGACATTTCAAGCTGTTAAGTTGGGCTGCCGTGACTGCCCTGGATGAGTACAATTCAAGATGAATCACAGATACGTATTCATTTTAAATTGCATAGAAATTTGGAAGTAGACAACATTTGAGACAGTCATCTCTGACCACATTACAACCAAGCAGAGCACTGAGAATAGTGACGAAAATATGAACGTGGTAAATTGAGGTCACAACATCTGGGAATTGCTAGAACAGAGAGAAAAAACTCAGGCAGTAACTTCTCATTTCCTCTGACACGGAAGGCTGACTGTGAAGGACCATGAGGCATCAGAGCAGATCAGTACCAGCTGGGATCCTCCCTAGGCTGGATGAAACCGCTGATGTTGCAACTACCACATGTCAGAGAATCTCCATGCTCCACTTGCATTAGACAGAATTCACAAAAGAATTACCGCTCTTATTCCTCATTTCAAGGCAAGCTCTAAGATCTTCTGATTTGCTGAGCATTAGCAATCCCAACAGAATATTTAATGTGCTGCCTATTCAAAACTTACAGCCTCTTCTTTTCTGCAAGGCACCCACTGAAACTGAGGGAACAGTCAATAGACTCTGACACATACTTTAAGGTCATGCAGATATTCTGACAGAGAACCAGCAGATGAACAGCCATCAAGCAGAGAGAGAGCCCAAATGCTTGTTGAAGTGGTGCTCCTATCTTCCTATGCCTAAATCCAAAAGCACTGGCCTTGACCCTGGCAGGAAACTCTGCAGGGAAGTCACTTTGACTTAACAGTGCCAACAACTTTAAGTAAGAATTTATAGATAATAACACAAAAAAGTGAATGAGGGAGACCCGGTACTAATGCCTTGATATGGCTCCAAAAAACCGAAAAGAAAAAGAACTGAAATCAAGGGCTGAAGAAACAAAGCTCAGGAAGAATCAACAGAGGGTGTTTCCGAAAATTTCCAGTTGGTAGCAGCAGCACAACACATGATGCTGCTGTGACACTGGCTGAACCCCAGCCCTGACGTCTCCCAAAACAAAACCACATTCATCTCATCAGACATTCCACAACCTTGCAACTTAAGAATCTGTGTATGACAACATTCCCAGCTGTGCTTCCAGAAGGAAGATGAAATTCTGGGAATGAGCGAAATTGGTGGGAGTGAAACAAACTTGTTCATATCAAGATTCTGAAATGAGAAATCATAGTCAACAAATAACAGGAAATGGAGCTGTGGGACCTAGGGAAGAGGAGACCCACCTCAAATGTAAGCTCATCACTGTACAGCTCATAAAAACAGCATGAAGCAATGGACAGAAGACTGACCCAGAATTATTTTAATATGTTTCTGAAAACATCTCTAGAAGTTCTCCAGGCTCAATCTGTTTATTTTTGCCTTTGATTCCCAGGGTTTTACAGACTGGCATAAGCACAGAAGCATCACAAAATAATGTGAGAAATATGCAGACTGTGTCATTGCATCAGCAGAAAAATACCTTTGCTAGAACTAAATTTAAGGCAATATAATAAACATACAAAAAGATTTACTCTGTAATTTTTGCTTCTGTTTTTGAAACAAACCACTGGTTTGGAACAATTGCTGCCAAATTGCTTGCATCTGCACAGACAGTTATTGCAAGAATCTCAGAATGGAAAGCTATTTGTTGCAAACCATTCAAATCCCCACTGTACTATAGCTTGGTAACATTAAAGCTATCCCACAAGCTTTGTGCCCACACATATCAGAACTTACTCATTTACACAGTCTTTAGTCTAAAAGCTGCATAAGTATACTGATGACCCAAGACTCCCAAGGCATGAGTGGGAATGACCTACCATTGCTTAGTTCTGCCTGTGGACTGAAGCTTAGAAGGCACCACACCCTGTCTGTGCCTCCGTCTAATAAAGAAAATATTCTATCTCCCATCATCTGCCTCTTTCCCTCTCCTACATGCCTGTGATTAAAAAACTACATAGAAGTCTAAGGTGTGGGAGACTAAAAAGTCTGCCCTTGGAGAGGTGTATTTGGAAGAGGAGGAGTGATGGAAGTCACAGACAGCATAACTTGCAAAGCCCATAAAGAAAGAGTAGAGCAGCAGCACTGTACCGCACTTGTGCACCACACCATCTTTTCCTCAGGGGTTAAGTGGGACAGTCTTCCCCCTTCAGCCCAGCATGGCAGTGAATCTGGGACTGTTTCACACTGGCAGAGCCCAGTGCAAGTCTGAGCTGGATGCCCATCTCTAAACAGGTTTTACAGGGGAGTGAAGAGGGAGGAACATGAAGGTGAACAAAGGCATGTATTCTCTTCAAGATACTGGAAACCTTGCCTGCACTGTTCCTAGACCTGTCAAAGATACAGGCACCAGCAGCTCTTGCTTACAGGAACACTGCTCAGGGGCTTTTTGCTGCCTCAAAAGCATTACAGCAATCCTGATGTAAGCTGAGTGAGTTCACATGCTCAGTCGGTAAAGTGATACAAAAAAACAGATCCACTTCACTTTTACTTATAAACAATTGAAAACATTCCCTCTAGCTCACAGAAAGTGTCTCAGAGAGTGTCTCAATGCCTCAGGGCATGCTTACATTATTGCATAGCCTCCACACAGCTATGCTTCACTGCTGATTCTGGTAATGTTGGACTGACCTAGTACTGTTAGCTGTTTGGGAGAGGTTTTTTGATGCATTTCACAGCAAATTCCAAGGAAGTTTACACATCAGTCCTCTGCTTCATTAACTACACAGGCGCCAAATTAACAGAGATGCAGTGATGGTGTAAGTCAGCTTATGAGTCAGAGTCTCCTCCTCCTCACACTGGAGTAGAGTGGTCACAGTACTGACACTACATCAGCTCCAGCTGTGAACACAGTGGGTGTGTGTGTGCTCAGTATCTAGTCTTCTTTGGTTAGGCTGCTCTGAATCTGAGGAGGACAAATAAAGCACCTTCCAAATGTCCCCTCTCATGCCCCAAATTATTCTATTTGTAGGCTAACAATAAGATTCAGTAGTGCTGATTAATGGTTATGCTGCTTTATTGCTACCTCCAGGCTTCTCATCAATGCTGCTTCTAATGTACAAATGTTCATCACAGATTCTCATAAATTACCTCCCCAGCATATCAATTTTATTACTGTAGTATTTGATTTAATGTAATATGTTCCTATAACATTAAATCAACTGCTGCATTTTAAAGAACAGTCAGACTGTCTTCTAATTACTGCTGTGTATTTTACTTCCATGAACCTGATATGAACAGTTACTCACATTCCTGAAGGCATTCTGTGTCTGTGCAGTACGACTGGGATTGTCTCAGCTGAAAAGAGAAAAAGAAAGCATGACACTTAACAATAAATCTTGGCCAGCTTTTACTGAAATCAGGATTTAATATATCATCAGAGTAAAGTTCAAGTATAACTGATCCTTTACTGGATCATACCTTATGTGATTATGGTATGGAGATAGTTTCTGAACACAATTTACATTGACACTTTTAAATCATCTGACTACAGTGTTATTGCTTTCAATTCAGCCATTGAATACCTTTCAAAATTCAAGTAAAAAATCTGTAGTGATATAGGAGCTATTATATACAGATATACTCTTGACAGATATTTTGGAATTTATAATGGACAGGTGTTCTTACTATTATCTAGATCAAGTAACACTAAAATACTCTGTGATTATCACAATAAATAATCAAACTGTGATAATGGTTATGCACAAAGAAGTTGAATTAATATTTCACATTTAAACTTAGTACTTACTATTTTTTCCCCAAAGACCTTTTTTTTAAGCAGGTTTTAATATGTATTTTACTATTTTTTCTCTTTACTGACGGGTAAAATTTAAAACATTTTTAGTGACTGTAATGACTATTTGATTTACAGACTAGGTAAACTTGCCAGCTGCAAGGAAAGTCAACACTGGCTAACCTGCAAATCAGTACAGCTATTTTACAGATGACAGAGCCAGAAAAGGAAGACAAATATCACATTCTTTATTAGGATCAGAGATGTTAAATGGCTGGGATTGAATGTGCAGCACTATGGAAACAGATTCTATCCTCTGCTTAGGTAAACGTCATGGATTATTAGTAAAAGTGTTTAAAAGTACAGAATTGTTACATTGCCTTGGTTAGAAATGACATTTTGCTTTTTCACAGGTTTTATGATACAGTTGTGTCACAAATCCAAACACTTTTTGTCACAACAGGCTAATCTGTTTATTACCAGTGTAAATATAAAAATGTTAAAGAGAAGAAAAGATGGTGCTCTTTATGTAAGAAATACATGAATCATTTCCACAAAACCCATTTTTCCATCTTTTGGCGTAACTGATTTTATGTATATAGTCATATTATGCAAAACACATCAAAGAAACAGTGAAGAACTGAAGAAGGAAGACATCTGGGAAAGTATAAGCTCCTTCTTTTATCATAAAGATTGTCAATGACTGACACATTTGAAAAGAAAAAATGTAATTGGAGACTGATCTCATTAATTCTTTCATTAATATATTAAGATCTACTAGGAAATTTACTGAGACTACAAAGAAGTCTCTTAGGAAGGAATTTGGAAGGCTGGATTTAACCTTTCAGCTATTTCTATAGTTAAAAACAGCACTGAGGGAAATTCAGGTAAAACACTTCTCTTTCTTACTGAAGGAAAAAATCTATCAAACTATGCATATTTCCCGCCCTTCTAATAAAAAAAGCTCATTTTATGTCAAAACTTTGGAAGTAATTTACAAAGAGGGGGGTTTATCTTAGCAATAGAACCCATTTGAAATACTTGAAAGATTTCCAAGCTGGGAAAAATGGATATTCCTGTACCCATATTTTTAAAGAGCTCAGGAACATAATTATCTTCTGTTTATATAAGAGTTTAATTCTGAAAGGGGCTTAATTTATAATCCCTACTTAAAACACCATTTACAGATATCCAACACAGAAGGATGACCAGAATTAAAATGGGCAACAAATACATGATCAGAACCATTGTACAAGCATCTCATTATCCCGCTCTGTCCCCACGATGGCAAGTCCTCATACAGCTTATCCTAGTTTGCCTAGATACAGAACATTGCCTGGGGGTGTTTTAGCCACAGTATCACTTATCTCCATTCTAAGTGCCACATTGTCCAAATGCAACTTTTTCAAAGCTCTAGGACGGCTCTCTAAGCCAGGTAACAAATCTGTTTTTAATCACTCAGTGAGAGGCTGCATATTGTCATCATCAGATGAAACACAGCAGATCATGAAAAACGAGCAGCAGTAAAAGAGGTTTTTCTCAATTCACTCAGATCAACAAGTCCCTTACTGTGTAACCCAATATATATCTGATTCCTTGTGGTCACTCATTTAGTCCAAAGACAAGAAACAGTTCTGGCATATGTACGAAACGCTTACATAAGCTGAATGGCTGGGAAAGGTAATGCCTTTCGCTGAAACAGGAATGTTCCTTCTAGCAATTAGCTCTCTTTTGACAACAACAGCCTTTAAGGAACATTGCAACTGTTGGGAAAAACTGAATGTGCAACATTTCAATAGTAAGGCAATTGAAAAAAGAGCAGTTATCAGGGACTGGAAATAAACAGTCCTTTGTATTAAGATTTTTCAAATCCGATTGGAAGGGAAGTTTGGATAAAAGTTTGTGGAATACTGGTAAAAAGCTGAACCAGACTTCACCTGTTCTCAAAACCCTCAAAAAGACTTCAAATACACAATGTTTTTCAGACTGGGAACACTACAGAGCTGATGAGAAAAAATTTGAACAGAGAAGTAATTCTTCGAATTCATTAACTCCTAGATACTTAAAGATAGAATTAACAGTGATTTTGATTTTATTAATACTTCAGAGATCCTTGTGTGGCTGAAAGTGTGAATTTAGTGGAAGATTAATAGCTATCTGATCTAACATATACTAGTGTCAGCAACAGCCTTTTCATCTTTTTCCATATATTCTAAACCAGACCTTTAAGAACACAAAAATCAGGCAAGTGAAACATCAGGGCACATTCAACAAAAGAAGAGAGTGAAAAATGTTACAAAACTACACATTTATACTATTTTATTCCATTTAAATAAAAAGGATTATATCTGAATTTTAACATTCTCTGTGCAGTTCGTCATTCAAATATAATAAATGTCTTAGTGCATGAGAGCCAAACTATGAACTATTTATTTTTTCTTGTCCAAAATTAGGTAAATACGAATAAAATAGCATGTAAAGCTAGAAGAGAGCTAAAAAGAATAAAAATGTATGGTTTTAGTAGAGTTCAAACTTGAAAAAATAAAAGTAAAAATACTAATTACAAATGTATATAATTAAAAATACAATTGTGAACTTTCATTTCCTCCAAGTAAATTTAATACCTTCAATAGCCTAAATTAAAATAAGTTGAATTAATAATCCTGAAACCACAAGAACTCTTGGTCAATAGGAATATCTGGTTTCTATGAAAGCCCTGATAAGTTCCTGGAAGAGGCAGCAGTGGTTGAATCATAGCATATCAGTGCCCACCTACTGACATATTGTGAATATAAATTCAACACAATACCAAGAAAAAAGAAGAAACCAAATTACTTCTCATGGTAAGAGAAAAGGGGTTCTTCCTCACTCTTTCCTCATGACACTCAAATTTTGCATTGCAAAAATAAAAAGGGCACATTTCAAATGGCTCCTAGTTCCAATTTGAAATTATTCTTCCTTTCTTTTCCAAAATATACAGCTTTTAGCCCCAGTTCACACTAACACAGCAGTGTTTAGATCCTGCTCCTTTGAGACAAGGACAGTTTTAACATGCCATCTTGTGGATCAAAAGCATCCACCCATCCAGCACACCTGAAACCTCTATTCATGCTGCCCCTCTTTCAACAGATGCCATGTTATGGTAGGAGTCTGCCCAGTTTTTAGCAAAGAGAGCCTCGACTTTTTGCAATCCCCAGCTGTGAAGAAAACGTAAAGAGCCACAGTAAAGGGACACTGCTATTGGCCTCTGAAAACTCAGTTCTGAGGCCACCATATTAAGTAAAGTTTGTTTTGCTTTTTCATGTGCACACAAAGATGCCACTGTGCGCTGAAAACAGGGTGTGAACTTTTACTGCATTTTAGCTGCTCCACAAGATCACCAAAGTCCAAGTGAAATAGTAAGCCTAGTGAAAACATCTTCATCTAGCTAAACACAGAACTTGTTTTTCCAACAGAGAGACCTCAGCCACCAGGACAATTTCAGTCTTCCTTGAAAGATGTTAAGCTGCTTTGCAAGGGTACTGGCTGTGGAGAAGGAAGCACACACTTTTGTCTACCTATATAGAAACTTGCTCTTGCTTCAATTCCTCTGCTTCCTCTTCAGAGGAGTTTAGTGAAACTCTTCAGGTGAGTTTTCAGAGTTTGATATGCCAGAGTTCAACAGTCTCACAATCTTTGGGACTAAACTTGCAATCTCTGCTCAGACTTTTTTTTTAAGCTGAAGTCAATAGCATATTTCCTGAAAAAAGATTCAGGGTTTCTATCCAGTGTGAACACTTTTTCTTGAGAGTTAAATGTTTAAGAGTTAAATATTTAAGAGTTAAAATATTTATAAATATTAAGAGTTTATAAATATTTAAGAGTTTAAAAAAAAGGACAGAGCATACAAATATCAGGAAGATACCAATGATCAGACAGCTCACCAATTTGTCACTTTTCAGGAGAAATAGCAGCACAAACCTTGTCCAAAAGCACCTTCCAACTCAAGAAACGGTGTACTAAAGAGGTAACAAAACAAGAACAGGACTAATGGCAGGAACAAAATGCAACCATCAGTGCAGTCTAGTGTGAATGGCAGATGAGGTGAAAGTATATTATTTATGTAGGGATAAATAAAATAATTACATTTTAGACAGGTCAGAAAAGGACCTCCATACAAGAAATTGTGATGGATGAAAGCCCAGACAGATGTGTGAAAGAACAGGTACAAAGGTAAGAGGGCGAAAATGGATAATGGTGGGAATGAAAAGAGCAGTTAAGTAGGAAAGCAAGGCCAAATAACTAAACGGATATGGTCACTTATTCCACGAATGCAAGTAAATTTAAAATGGAATCATAAAGACTATTGATAGAAAATTTTATGTGATAACGAGGGCAAAGTATCAAGCCTTGTGAAAATACTTTTTTGCTATTTAGACCAGCTGGAAGCTCTGCTTTTGCTCTCCAACAATGCCTGAAAATGACAACACAATGGCATACTCCTGATTGCATTCTCATGTTTCTGGGTAATGAAATCACTGTTTAAGCTTTGTTGGCAGCCACGTCTGTTCTCTCTAAACTATATAAATGATCTAGTAAACAACATAATAAATAAATTGCTATGGTAGGATATCCCAGTCCTGAATACAAGCCAGGTTGCAAATTGAATTGCAGCATTATCTGTAAGAGTTCAGATTTAAAGATGCAAAACATAACACCTACATGCATTATTCTGCTACAAGCTGGCAAAGAGAAATAAGAGGAAAAGAATGGCATACTGATGGCATTTAATTGTCTCTTAAACTATGCTAGCTTCTCTTAGAGGATCAAAAACAGAAAAAGTGAACACTGCCTTCCCCACTCCATCTTCCATGTGTATATGCAGATTTAGAATAAATGATTGTTCATACAAGGACAGAATTACATTCTGCAATAAAAATACAGAGCCTGGTCCTGTGAGGAGGCAATTTTCTCTCCAACTGCAAGTAAGAGGAGGATGGTTGCTACATTTCAAAATAATATTCCTAGACTACACACCAACTTTTAAGACCCAGAATCATCAGCCAGTTATGACAGGAGAACATCAACTTTCATATTGAAAGACATGACATTTTATGGAGAAAGATGCATCAGAAGTCCCAGGGACCACTGCAATCTGGAGCCCTGATCTAGACATGAACACATTCTTCTCTTCATTTTTTCATTTGTTCTGGGATTGCTGTTTCACTTTGGTGTCATATAGATCCTCCTTTTTCACACTTCCCTCACTTTCCTACAATTGCCTGACTTACTGGTACTTCATTTTATAATTTTGCTGACCTATGATATCAATGACATCCTCCTTTCACTGAGTGCAAAGCAGAATGAATTAGCAGTGAAAAGAAGATGAAACAGTGATGATCAAGATCATTACAATGGGCTCACAGCATCTCTGATTATGTGAAATACTAAACAACAAATATACAAGGCAGAATATTAAACAAAGGCACCTGAAAATGTGCACAAACAACAAACACATCTCCCCAGAGGATATTTGCAAACTTACATCAAAAATGTAAAACCAAAATACATATAGGCTTTTTGACCAAACAGTTGAGTATCTTCTGCAAAATTATGCATCTCAGCAAAAAGGAAGTGTACTCCCACGTAGAGAGCCTTGAGGAAAAGGCTTAGAACTCGCAGTTCCAAAAGATAACTACAGTTCTTAGATCACTAAGTGTTGATTACATGAGGCCTGAGAGAAAAAGCACAATCTTCTCCTTTTTCCTCAAGAAATAACACATCTCTGATCATCAGAGTTCAGCCATTCATAGTACAGGTTATACCAATTATTTTTGGAATATCAAACTGAAAATATTTTTGGAATATCAAAGTCAAAGAATTTTCAATGCATGATTTTTTACACTGTTTGCAATACACTTTGCATGCCTCGAGATGATCATGAGGAGTGACTGAGATTTTCCTCTTTTTTAAAAAATTTTCTTAATATATTTTGGTTAAGAAGGAGCAGTTTCAAGCATACCACAAAGCTCAGGAATGGGAAATGTAAACAATGACAGATATGTTCAAAAAGTCTTGATTCCTAACCCTTTACAGACCCAAGGGGATCCCCCTTTTCACAGCTTTTTTTTTTTTTTTTTTTTTTTTTTTTAACATGTCTAGAAAACAGTCTCCATTTGCACTGTTTGATGTAGAATCAGATTCTAGGTTATGACATGTGTTGGCAGTACACAAATTCTGTAACACAGTTTTGTGGCCTTAGCCTGTGCAACACCAGTACGTTGAGCACTCAGTGAAAGGCAGAAAAATTGAAGTCAGTAGAGCAAGAGCACTCAGGTACAGTCTTATCCTCTTGGACACTCCAACCCTGTGTCTTATTCTTTTGGGCTGGTGTCTAAGCAGGTGGATCAAGTCTTTTCCCCTGCACCTCTGAAGAATGACAGCTTCTCTGTCCTAATGAACGACCTGAAGTTCAGCTGTTGGGAAGGCCTTCTTTGAATCAGCTTGAATGCAGAGGACAAAAGGGGGAAGTGAGAGCAAAATGCTGTTTCCTGCTCTTGGGATGTTTGGCTAAAAACTATAGACTAGAAGAAGTAGCACCTGCTATATTAAAAAAATAGAAGGCAAACACCATGGAACATGTGTAAGAAGTCTCCAGGGCAACCCTCATATTTAAAGGACATTTTAAATTATAAAAAAATATATTTGGTACAGTTCTGGTGTGCTTTCAGTAAAAGTCCACATCAGTAGGGAAAGCCACTTCTGCTGACTATTTAAATTGGGCTTAGCTATGCTAACATCTTGAGAGCTTTTCAACCATTTGCAGCACATATCTGTTTTAGTCATCTGTGTTTATTTTGTGCTGTTTACACGAAGTCTCCTTCAGCCAAGACTTGTGGCTATGCTGGATACTATTTCAGACTATGCCAGTTTGGAACAGTAAGACTCTAAAATAACCTGGTCAAGAGAATTATGCGGAAACTTGATTGACAAAAGAGCGTTTGAACCAATTATGTTGAAATAGTTTGAGAATTTGGAACTTCTGCTATAAAAACCTAGTGACAAATCAAAATACAAGAGAGATTAAAATAAAGAATGATTTGCTCTGTATCCCCTAAGTTCTGATATAGCAATATAAATAAGCATGGACCATTACTTTGCAATTAGCTACTGAAGGACAAAACACAAGGTTGTAATTCCCACAGTGGTTTCTAAGTAGAGCTGTTGGCAGTTTATCGAAAACAGGTTCTTTTACATTATAGTATTAGAAATGTTTTGGTTAAAAAACATACTGCTCATTTTTTTAAAAACTAGTATGAGAGAATTCTGAAGTCAGTTTTTGTAAAGCAAATAATACTGGAGCAGGAGGAGACAGAAAAAGGATGTTTACTTGACACAAAGTCATGTGTGCTACTGGCTTGCTTGGACATTTCTGGCCACTCTAAGTACTGAAAGCAGGTTTCAGTCCTCATGGAAGATGCTCTATGTATGGCTATTCCTCATCACCACATAAACTGTGTTTTTTGGTCTAGTTGTCAAACTTGAACTGACCTTTGGGCCAAGACCAGCCATGCATACTCAGAAAGCATCAATACCCAGAGGAGTAACATAAGGGAATCAGATTTTTGTATTACAAAATAAGGGAAAAAAGGGGAAATAAAAAGGTTTAAATGCAACATCATTCTTATCTAAGGATTTCTTATCTTTTGCCAAAACTAAGACAGGCACCATTTCCTCTGGGTACACTGAATGTCCTTCATCATAATTCATTCAAACAACTATCCCCCAGTCTGACAGATTCCCCTCAATAAAACCATTTGCTGTCATTTGTTGTTCCTCATACTTGAACTTTGGCTCTTCTTGTCAAAATAAAGTTTTGCAGATGGAGGAGACTGAACAGGACACAGAGTCACGCAAGCTAACAAACCTGTCATTGTCTTTTGACAACTCTTGTGCATCTGCAGAGGATGGAAAGTCTTGTGACATTTTTCTTCTGTGCTTACTTCCTCTTATGGAAGTTCCCAATTAACTGCTAATATCCATAGAGTAAACAGTGAACCCAACATACAATAGCCAAATTGTTATTACACAATATCACCAAATCTTAACAGATGGTGCTGTGGGTATTACACGCTAGGAATTATATTTATGAAGTCACAGCCAAAAATTTTAGATTTCTAGTGTTTCCCAGGAATATCTGGAGATCATAATATCTGCTTATAATTTACAGTGGCCATACTACAGAAATTTACATGTGCGTAATGTTAATATTTTGACACCAAGGAGAACCCTGAAAAATCCACTATAGGAAAATGATAGAATATTTCAGCATAAAATAATTCAATGCCCTGTAAGCATATACATATACATTGTAAGAACTCTGTGTATGAACAATATCTCCAAAGTTAACCTAATAAGCAGCAAAATATCTTTTAAAATATTATGCATATTAGAGATCCACAGTTGACTGACTATAAAATCTTCATGGTATTATGAATTAAGAAGGAAAAACCCCCCAAAAACCAAAGCCCTGCTTAGTCAAGAAAAATGAAAGACAGATAAATAATCAAGGGACATAACTAAGTGATAAACTTTTTAACACCTTTCTTGTTTGCAATTTCTGTTGCGTTGCTAACAGAGAGGAAGAAGAGTTAAAATGACATTAGCTTTTTTCACTGTATAAGCATTAATTATACTATAAGATGAACTGAAGTCTGCATTTCAAATAGAGAATTAAACAGTATGCTGTATAAAACCCCCAAAGTAATGTATTCAACCACAAATTAAACTCTGAATGCCACATACGTTTTCTAAGAGTTTCAAAGTAAATATACCAATTAAACTAGAAGTTCAAATTATCATATTGGAAATTAAACACTAACTTCAGGTTCTAGAGGCAGACTTTTTCACCTCCTTCTTATTTTGGAATAGCAGTGTCATTCAAATCTCTTGTACTGTTAATTCTAAGAGAAATCTTGTGTATTTGAATATGCTAACTGTACATAATAGTCATGGCAGAATAAATCTTAACTTCCTCATTAGCAGAAGCCTTAATTCTTATCAATGTTGGAATTCTTATCAGTGTTGGTTCACAAATCAGTCTGTAAAAATTAGGTTTACTTTAACTTAAATGCAAGTTTTAAAAAACTACAATCAATCATGGGGGTTTTGCACAATGTCATTACTGGGTTGAAAGACCATAAAAGTAACATTTTCACACTTGGGCATCTCCTATGCATATTATTCTGTTAAATTCGATTTACATTATTCTGTTAAATTTGATTCGGTTAAATCTCATCTCTGAACTTCTGCATTTACAATGCTCAATCTGGAGACAATTGCAAACACCTTGTTACACAATTTGCTCCAAAATCCTGTTGAGTACTGCCAGCTATAACACCATTCAAATGTACTCTGGTGTGTTTTATACTTATTTAGCTTAAAAAGACTCAACAATCAAATACATATAGGAAACCATTTGGGGTACACAGCATATTTGGATATCTTTTTCTCACCCAGAGTCTGAACAGATCACTTTATTTATTTATTTAATTATTCAAAATAATAATTTTGAAGCTAGAGTTTTGAGGATCCAATTTCTAGAGGTAGTGTGCACCCAATCTCCATTGAGACTTGCAGGGTTCAGCAATTTCGAGAACCAATGTCCACGTGTTTGTTCTTTTTAGCACAAATAGTACAACTTCTGCTTGTTTATGTTGTATAAGACTGAGTGACAAAACAGCAACTTAGAAGGCAAACTCTTACTGAAGCATAGAAGTTACAGATGCAAAAATGGCTAAGCAAGTCTCCTGCTGAGATCATACAATAGGTTACTTGAGGATAGTCTGGCTGCTGACTGAGACTTCTGAGACTCGACTTTTCCAGATTCTGCTAAATTATCCCAGCTAGTGATTTGGTCTTATAAATATTTAGAAGCATCTGCTTTGCTTTTTCAGAGAGATGAAATCTGGAATTTCCCTTTACTCCTCATAGTTTCAAGCGCTAATCAGCATGATCTTTTTGGAAGGTGGATACTTAGCAATAAACTCCATTCCTGCAACTACACAGAACATTGTTAGATTGCTCTTGGTGACTGCCCAAGAGCATGCACCTATTATGTGCTCTGTTCACATTTATAACACAGGAATTCATAGCACAAGAATTTCTGTTCCTCCAAATTATCTATTTTTACCCACTTCAGACTGCACGGAGCAGCCCAGGAACAAAAGCTCCCAGATATTTGTGGCATTTCTTCTAACTTTGGACACAACTCCCCTACATTGTTCACAACTAGAATCCTCCAGCCACAACAGAGAGAACTGGATGACCAATGCCATTGACTGTCAGTATCTTATAGGAAATAAAAGGAAAAAATAAAAAAAGTGCTGAATAGGGGTCAAAATTTTGAACCGTGCTGGTTGAGATTTGCTTTTGACAAGCCTCAGGAACAAGGGTACCCTCCTTTCTTCCTCCCAGCTTCCGAACTTGGTCCTGGGCGTTCCATCTCAACACTTTAGCATGTGTTCAGAAGCCCCGAGGCTCAGAATCAACACAACTGTGGGATGTGGCACAAACATCATGTTGAGGACAAAAAGAAAGTCCTTCTTGGGAAAGAATATATGTACAAACATCCATATAAGGGCAGCAGGGAGAGTTCAGAAGATTTTGAAATCGTGCTTTTAACTGGGAAGCATGAGCTAGGATGGCTAGGCCTGATGTAAAGGCTCCACAGAAAATACAACTATTCTCCACAGAAGCATCAATTTTCTGCACCTTTGTGTCAGCAGCACCTTTCCAAAATACTGTTAAGAAATTTCTTGAAGAAGGGCCTGATCCTAGAGAGAATCTTTTTCACACATGACTGCCTTGAACAGCTGACGTACTCAGTAACTTAAAATAATATTAATTTAGGCCCTAAGAAAGAAAATATTATAATAAGAAATATATGAGAACCAACAAGGGGAAATACACCAAATGAAGATGTATAGTGTAACCTTAAAAAGAATTTAACCAAATGAGAGTTGTAATCAAGTTGCCCTAATTGCTCACAGTTCATAACTGTTAATATTATTTTTAAAATGTATATACTTTCACTTGGAAAAAAAAGAAGCACTTCGTAGCTTATTTTTCAATGGACATTGGACTAAGTTCAATACAGAAACAAAGAAACAGCTATTTTACAGGTCACAGTTAGAGCAATTTACATAACTTGCTTGAAGTTGCTCAACCTATCAATGACATAGCAAGAAACAGAACTCAAAACTCAGAATCACTGGATTCTCAACTTGGGAACTTTTTAGAGGGTAGTTTTAAAAATTTAGACATCATTAGCTTGCCATATGAGTATGTGCAACTTCATATGTTGACTACAAAGACTTTGCTGGGTAGTTTCCTTGCCTGAAAAAAAGACACATAAAAGAAACATTTCAACAGAAAGTGTCAATGCTGCCGAAATGCAGCTCTGGGAAATAACCAGAAAGCTGTAATTTGTACTGACTATTCAAAAGCTCATCACAAAGTTGGATACACAGATTCTAACTATACATGCTACTGAATAAGCAGAATCAAAAGCACCAGTAACTGCAAATCTGCAAGAGCTGAAGTACTGTCTGAACAACCACCCTTCCAAATATCCTCATGTTATCCTTACCAGATTGATTAATCTTCTCATTGCATGTTCATGCGAGCAAATGCATTCACAGGGATCAAATCCACCTTCTGCCATGGCTCTCTGGATAAACCTGAACTTGTCTGTGAACACCTAAGAAGAATAAAAGGACAATGAACTCTTTTTCTACTGACCTTATTTTCCAGAGACTCACACATCAAGTTTCAGTTCATTTAATGCCAGGGTGAAAAAGCAAAACAAAGCAGGGTAATCCTATTATTTCTTTGGCAGTATGAAAGAAGAAGTCTGGTATGTGCAGTTACATTTTGATGTTGCTGAAAACACTGTCTCACACAATTTTTTTTGCAAGACTGTGTGCGTCTCCCCTGGGTTTCCTCACATACCAAAATGAAATACATCCTAACAAATATGAAGCACAAAGATTAAACTCTTGTTTCTCATCTGCACAGTGGGACTCTTAAGTATACATATACAAATTGAAAGGTCAGGCAAACTTGTACTCCTAAACCCTAATAAAGTATTCTGGTATTCTCCCTCCAGATCAATGTACAGGAAAATAATTTAAAACTCAGTATGTTTTTTGCTAAAGGAAACAATCATCTTGTATAATGAAAGCAAGCAGCAGGGGTACAAAAGTGAATGTACTTGGAAACACTAAAAATGGAGCTATGCACACTAATTTTACATCAAAGAAGTAGGTTAATCACTTAGCAATACAGAATGTTCAAAGGAACTGTAATGGACATGGTAGGAAATCAATTCTAGATTACTCACCTGCTAAAACCACTTATACCAGACACCTCAGGCATGTTCAAATGTATGTTTACTATTTACCAATAACTTTTCAGTGTTAATCAAGGGTCAAACCATACAGCACACTGCAAGGCGTTTCTACCCTTGTGGTCAAATCTGGGATTGATTTCAGTGAGGACTCTTAGGATGTATTCGGTAGTTCTACAAAACTATACTTAAGAAATATTTTTCACTTGCCATCAGTAAAGCTGTATTCACACTGTGTTAATGTTGCATGCACTCAGGCTCTAATGTGACAACTGGCAAGCTTAACAAATGCAGCAGTGCAGAGCAGATACAACCTCTCAATTCCTTAAACAAGTACTTTATGAAGGTACCAGCCATTTGATAAGGGTGTGCTTAATCAACAGATGTGCTCTGCAGTCATTGCCTATAAAAACTTCCAGCTTTGATCACACATGAGCATTTTAATGTTTCAGTGTCACTGGAAGAAAGAGGAAGGACCCATTCATCTCTAAGACATCTTCATTCAACAGAATATAACACTGCTACAGTTCTAATCTCTTGAGAAGAGAAAAAAGCAAATGCATTTCAGAAGTCCTTCCTTTGTTAATGCCTACTATTCTTCTGAATAAACTTTTACCATGGTGGAGAGAGCCAGAGAGTAAAAGAAAATCAGAGATATCTGTCTTAATTATGGAGTTTGAACATCAATGCCCTTAACCTGTTAGGGTCTCCACTTTTTAAAAAGAAAACTGAAAAAGGAAAAAAGAAAGTTGAACTGATGGAGGAAATTCTTTTTGCCTAGATACTAAGAAAGCAGTCTGGCTATGTAGTGAGAAGATGACAGAGAGATGACTTGATTATGTGGCATACAAGTACCTTTGAAAAGAAAAACAGGCCCAAATGTTGAATTCTTCAATGAAAAAGTAATCAAGAACCAGTAATTGGAAGCTGTAATTAACCAGATTGAAAAGAAAAGCAAGGCACACATTTTTACCACCACAGTAACTGATCAATGCAACAAACCACCCAAGAAGCAGTGGATTTCCCACCACTCACTGCATTCAGATATGCTTCAGTAAAATACAGGTTACTCAGTGTCTTGGTTTCAAAGACAGTTGTTTGCTGAGGAAGGCAGGAACCTCCCTTGGAATAGAAAATGTAAACCCCTTCCCTCTGAATTATTGTTATAGTTTTGAAATCAGGGGCCTCTCAGGCAAGGCTATGAGAATAGGAATAACAGTACTTTACTAGTACGTACAATAACGCCAACAACCAACACCAGCTCTGACAACAATCAGCACCAGGAGCCCAGTGACCCCTTCGGTGCAGTTCCGGTCACAGCCACCGGGGGCGCTGCTGGCTCCCGGCGGGCAGGGCGGGTGCGGTGACTCCCCCACGCCTGCAGGGGGCGCTGTGGGCTCAGGGAGCAGGCGGGGATGGCGGCTCAGCCCAGACGGGAAGGGATGGAGGAGAGGCTTGGCCTCACAAACCCTGGGACAGCCGATCCCGGTGCTCCTGCAGGACTCTGCGGAGCACCAAGCGGGGCCAGCACGATGTCTCAGCAGGCAGGGGGTGCGGGGCTACGCTGCAGTGAAAACTTGGAGCAGTGCTGAAGGAGCAGCAGGGGCGGGCCAGCAGCAGCCCGGGTCCCAGCAGGGCAGGGAGAGGTGAGCTCAGGATCCCGGGCACCCGAGCCGATGGTGAAAAAGCCCCTCCTTTTATTATTAACACTCACCTCTTTCAGTGAGGTGGGTGTTAATAAGGTCCCAGTCCAGCGGCTGCACTCACAAGCAGAGGCTCATCCCACGGCAGGAGCAGCAGCTCTGGGCTGGGCTCCGGCGGCAGCCCCAAGTTCCCTTCCCCAAGCAGCAGCAGCTCCGACTGTCCTCCTCCAAAGCCGAGAGAGAGAGAGCCCAGCCCTGTCCTTTACCTGCCCAATTCTCCAGTGTCTCTGCCCCTCAGAGAAACTCCCAGATATGAGTAGTGCAACCAGATGCCCTTCATCCCCTGAGCCTGGCCACTTCTTTTGTTTTTCTTAAATACCCAGTTGTTGGTGGTTCCTAGCAACTTATGGGAAAAATACCCTAAATAAAAAGGAACAAAAGGTAAGAAACCTAACTCCTAACACTGAGTAAAATACAGAAGCACCCATGTTCAGATATAATGTCCTCCAATATACAGGAGATCAGAGTAGATGATCTAATAACTCTTCTTGAGAATTACTGTAAGGCTAAGCCACTAACTTTCATTAAGTTATTTCAGAACCACTAGAACTACAACGATAGCAATATAAGAATTTTTTTAACTACACAGTCTCCCTGAATAATATACGACATCAAGCAGAGGAGCCTTTCTAAAACTATGTTAGAATAAGGAACAGATAAAAGCACTGATTACTAAACAGTGCAAAACAGCTTCTCTGGATATAGTGCTGACATCCACCAGAACAAGTGAAGTTGCAAAAATACTTAATTGTAACTTGTAATAATTCAGGGATCAGTAACACATAATAATGTCACAGCAATTAACAGACAAGTGTTTATATTACAGAGGACTACACAAAACCCAAACATCTAGTAAGAGTCACGACTAATGAAACAAGGCTAACATCCTCTACAGAGCATACAAGTGAAAAAGATTAGACAATAAACGGGAAAAGCTAATCTGCCATACAACATCATAAATTTAGGTGGAGGTGCGCTAGAAGGAATTTACCCCAAGGCACCTGTACATGACAAATTACCTCAACGAAAGCACAAGACACATCACCAAGTAAAATGCCATCCAAGCTTTGAACAAAAGATCTCTTACAAGCTTTCCCACCTTGACATAATGCTGAAACGAATCTCATCCTTTCTTCCCTCCTAGCCTACAACAAACTCTTTCATTGACAAAGAACCAAAGATCACCCCTGTATTTTGGGAACAGCACTAGGTTTTCCCCTAAAAAAGACGCTAAAATTGGGTTATTTTAACATGCTTAAAATCCAGGTAAATAATTCCCCTTTATGCAATTATTTTTTGCCAGAACTGAAGGAAACAGAGACTTTATACATGTCTGCCCAGTTATAAAGAAGAGAGAAACACTCTGTACCATATGATGATTTTCACTTGCAAAATGACACTCTTGTGTCTTTATTTCTCGTTACAGTATTCTTAACTGTGTTATTTGTAATACACTTCAAATGCATGGAGTACTTAAGCTCTGTAATCAGATCTTGAGGTTTATTCGCGTTTTGTGACCCTGTGGAAGAATAAGACACTAGTATTTTTATATACCACAAAGCAGGATTTCTTGGCTCCTTAGGCAGCCTGTTTGTATCAAAATCCTGTTCCAGAATTGCAGTGCGCTTCCTGCCTGCCTCCCGGTACTTGCAATTGTCTGATCTCACGTCAGCAGTTAACTTGTTCTGCTCAGCTCTGACCTCTTTGCTGTGAGTCACACAAGCTCTCCACCTTTTGCAAATACAGTCGTTCTACATACAATCTACCACAGAAAATGGGAGTATGTGCCCTGTTCCTTTCCTCCTGACTTGGAGAAAAAAATAAAATGCTTGCAATTTTCTGTCACTTATTTTTTTCCTGCATGCTTTTATGTTTATCATCACCTTGTTTTCCTTGGCATTGGTAAGAGTTGGTTTATATCAGTTGGTAGGACCACAGCAATCTGTAAGGCTATGATGTCAAATACCTGCAAGTCCTCTGACTGGCAGTGTCCTCTACTCAACTCAAAATTAACATATTTTGGGTTGGCCATATTACTGCTAGCACAGTATTTAAATCACAGGTTTTACAAACAGCTGGAAGACATAGTAAATATGCCAAAGCTCTCTATGATAACATCTGAGAACATATCTATTATGGCCTCCAGACTAGCAAACTGATAGAGCACATAATAAAGGAGAGAATTAGTAAGCATGGACAAATACAATGTACCATCAGAGAGCCAATATGACCATTCCAGTGTAAAGAGCCCCACAGATGTGACCGTAAATAGAACTGCTGAAATTAAAATACTGTGGTCGGAGTTTGAATTACTGTAATTCAGGAGTAAAGTGAAGGATGGTCTCTCATGATTTAAGTCTGAAATAAAAGCCTCTCATTACTTTTTGACTTGAGTATCTATTTGAAATTGTAGCCAGTGAAGCCATATGGAAAGTATTTCTAGTCTCTCGTGATTTAAAAAATAGCGTTCTCAGTTATAGTAACTATAGTAAATAGTTTATTATCTTCCCCACTCCCAGCCCTACAGAGGTGTCACATATTTTATACATCCTGCTATCAAACCTAGAATCTTCATGGATACAATCTGGCTGGGGGGAGTTGTCCCTGGAGACTGTTCTGTATTTTGAATTGTTGCAATGACTGTACATTATTTCCCAATTCTGTAACACCGCTCCTGAGTAAACAGCATGCAGCTGGTGAGCTCTAGGAGACAGAAATTATACTCTGCCTTGCTCCACTGTAATAATTACTAAACTGGATTCCTTTCTATCATGAGAGCAAACAAGAATTTTTGCCCAATTTTCCATGTGCTAGATGCCCTCCAGTGTGATTCTGATGTGATGCTGATTAACAAGATAGTCAAAGTGTGCACATTGGTCATCTCCACTCCCTGGTATAAAAGACCGTGAAAAAAATATTTATCACTGCAGCATTTGAAGAAACACACTACAGATTTATCATGGACTAGACCAGGCATCTTCAGCATCGAAACACAAGTCTTATTAACTTTTTTCTTTCCTGGATCCAGGGACTTCAAATGTATACTATAGCAAACAAGATAAATACAAAGGCTGAAGATTCCCCTGCTAAGACCTCTTTTCATTGTGTTGCTATTTTCCTGAAGACTGAAGGTAAGAAATCCTTAGGAGCAAAAATACCTCATAGCACAGCAGGCAGGTAACAGAATCTTGCCACAGTACTTCAAAGAGAAACAAAATCCTATTCAGATGCTCACTACTGTATTTTGGCCAACTGCAATAATTTGGAACACAACTGTCAAGGACCTCTAAGAAGCCATCAAGTTAATTTTGCTTCTGAGTTCAGTTTGGGAGAAGTGTGGCAGAACAAATGAAAATACGTGTCAAAATTAAAATAAAATTACAGGGGAAAAAAAGCAAATTAATTGCTCTGCCTCTTGCAGGCATTCTGAAAAATTACAAGGGCTAAAACAGCAAAAGCCATACACAAAGCATGAATGATTCACTGCCCCAAAGATAAATGCTCATCTTTATCTTACTGTCAGAGGCAGAAACCCTCTCTCTTGTACTCATCCATTATCTACTAAAGTACACAGGTTTCCTTAAAAATTATGTCCTCCATTGCCTTTTTACCTGCATATAAGCCATACTAGTATCCATGCTTTCTTACAATACCTGACCCTTTCTGTAATTCTTCTATTCACAGCTTTCTCCAAGTTTGGTTCTTTTGCACAATCCTTCCAATCTCCAAATGACCTCCAAATATTTTCTTCTAGAATCTAAAACATTGGCTTCATATAGCATAACATAACACCCTTGCAATCCTGCACATTAAGTCCTGCCCCAGAGAAACTTCCAGTGTGACCATAGTATCCATTAACTCAGGGAGTGAAAATTTGTTTCAAGCAGAAAAGACTGGTGTGATAAGCTCCTCCTTGAACTCCTGATCACTGCATTTATAGGAATCTCTTCTCCTCCTTGGCTACTCTGTCCCCCTAGGTACTGCAAGCATTCAAAGGGCAACTGGGACCCCAGCTGACTCATTACTGGGCATTTCAAAATGTCTCTGGGTACAACTGGTTACTCAAAAATCTGTGTCTAATCCTGCCTGTTCTAGGGAGCGGCCCACTGAACCCTGCCTATTGTCATACAGAGTCCAATTCAACATCCATTAATTGTACAGTAAAATCACAGATAAAGCTATATGCAGTAGGACAACACTGTTCACTAGTGACTAATCAACCAAGTGAAGCCAAAACATTCCAAAACAGTGATACCCAGACAAACTCAGAATTTTCTGTATTTGTTATATAATGCATTTCCCTGTTAATTTCCATCTTTTATAGTATTTGTACTTCATGTACATCCCACCCTCTCACAGAATCCTGAGTGTTTTGTTACTCTTCTGACTACCTACATCCAAATCACTAGTGTGTTATTTGACTTGCACAGCTAAACTTTGTGAGTAAGACAAGGCAGGGAATTTTATCCACTAATTTCTGTATTATGTGCTCCTTCAGACTGGATTGAAGCATAAAGGGGGAAAATAATACACATGGATTTTGGGGGTTTCTCTTTAAAAGCCAAATAGATGTATGTGTACATAGGATTGGCTGGTCTTACCAGCACATAGCTTTGTGAAATTTCTAGTTTAATTGCTACTACCTGAAATGCAACATATTTCCTATCACCAGAGCAGTATAAAGGAGGAACAAGGCAAAAATGGTAGCAGAGCCATTAAAAAAGCAAAGGAAGGCAAACTGAACATTGGATAGAACTGGAGGACAGTGGAAGTAAACAAAAGCAGTAGTAGTTCAGTAGGGAATAGGGAAGAAACATCACAAAAAGAACTATGAGAATAGAGAGAAAACTAAAGAGAAAAATACACAGTACTTCAAAATAAATAAATACTATTTGTCTAAACTTAACAGGGGCATGATTCTAAGGCAAGAGAACACGCACTAAAGACAAAGACACCACACTAAATCAAAATTAATCCAGAAGCCAAGGGCCTGGCATGAGTAACCAGTGGAGGTGGCCTTCATTTTTTATATAAGAGTTTTAAGTTGTTGGGGTTATAAAACTAGAAAAATAAGCTAGAAGTTTTCTAGGAAAACTTCCTTTAAAATGCAACTTCCTCTGTTCAAACAAGGCTAAAAATAGCTTCTGCAAAGAAGACTCTTGTATACAAATTGTTACTAATTAAAACATTCCAAGGATCAGTTTTCCTCAACTACTGTAATTTAGATAGCTCAAGTAAATATTCCCTCATAGAACTAAAATCTGAAACGTGGTAACACTATATTTGGCTTTTTTCTAATGCTGATTTTTAATCCCTTTTATTAATAACCCAAGAGATGCTCTCTCTCATCATCTCTTTCACACTTACAGCTGCATCCTGTTTTTACTGCAACAGATACTATGACTCTCATCAGATTTAGTACACTAGGATCTAGTAGTTCTGCATGACCACAGATCTCCAGAGAACTACTGATTATCTTTTTCTACCAGGCCTTCTCCTGGGCATAAAACTGAATTTTCAGGACACAAGAAAACCAACTGGCTAACCCGGCAGCAAAGGCAAAACAGCAGGATATATCAATGTGAGCCCTGCCAAAAGGAGAGCAGCCACAGTAAAGCGTGGGTCCAATTACAGCTTTCTTCAACTAATTGTCCAGTTCAGATCACCCACTTAGCTTTTCTAGGGATAAGAGCTGCAATGGCTGATTCCAAAGTGAGCTCCTAGGCATAGCAACACTTTCACGGTATAAAGCAATCATCTCTGCTCTCCTTCTAATTCCAGGGGTGGGGGGAAAGCAGCTGGTTTTGTACTTGAAAGCATCAGCATGTCTCCCTGGACTTTCAGCTGTAGCCTAATGAGTTGGCAAGTATTTTTTGCACTACGACTTTTCTCAGAATAATTAACAAGATCTAAGATGAACTCTTCAATGCAGATTGAACTACTCCAGTTAGTTCCTCACAAAAAAGTCAGTGCTTACCCACACACACAGATGGAGGCAACTGGTGGTGTTCTAGTTGGATCCAACCAAGCTGATTGACACTGGTCAAGTAGGAGCTACAGACCCCAGCAGGAGCTCCACAAGAGCAATGCTCACCCAGCCACATCCTGCTCAAGGCACACTAGTTGGGTAACTTTGCTACTGTCCCACAAATCACCTCATAAGTAAACAATTAATTCATTTTCCAGGGCCATTCTTAAAGTGTTTCTTAAAGGTGCAAACATAATACAAAATAACTCCTTAAAAATAGGACAAAGCCAAAGAAACTAAGAAATGCTGAGCCAGCCACTGAAGGATAATACAGTGACATCTAAAATCAGGAAAGGAGCTTTGAGCAGGGACGGACTTGAAGCTGAGAAGTAAGTGGTAAACGTCTCTCTGAGGTTTTTTTCTGGTGGTCTTACAGGAGTACTAAAGCACTGATACATTCCTTGTCTCCACAGCACAACTCCACTACTGTGTGACCACCACAATATTCTGAGAATTGCTGGGTTGCTAAGATTTTCACCCTGAAGTGGACATCAGAGTTGCTCTGAGTGGAGCAGAATATTCTTCTGAGCTAATCTGCCATCAACAGTGTTTCACCTAGAGTGTTTAACCTAGAGCAGTGAAACAGGAATCAGAGCATAAAAACTTCAACCACTTGTAATTACGGTCAAAGTCCTTGCATCACAACCCTTCTCAAACTGAAGTATGTGAAAAAGTTCACACCCCTTCAAAGAGTGGCAGGATCTAATAAGAACCTGGCAGGAAACTTACTATTTTTGGGCTGGGCTAAGCAAGGTATGCTGAGGTGCATCAGTTCAACACCAAATGGCAAATCAGGGGAACACAGAAGATTATACAGATGCTTCCTTCAGCTTAGTTAAGTCTTGTCAGTGTCAAGTACAACTCTCAGAGGACAAGAATGCACACACTGAAACTCCTCATTGTTCCAGTACTGTTTCCCCCCTCCTTTTTCATGGTCAGACCCCAGTATGTCAGGACAAAGAGAGATTTCAGGCTTTAAAGTCAATAAGGCTGATGTCAGTGACCAAAACTGAATTCCCTAAGGGAGCTAAATAAGATCCACCAAGATTATAAAAAGCCATTTAATTATTCCCATGCAGGTGCCTCAACATTTCCTCTGGGCAACACTTGAAAAGGAGCTAATTATGCACATACAGTCATGGACCAAAAAAGCAGCCTAGCTATTTTAGAATTCATTTACTGATATTTGATACAGAATGTTATTACCAAACTCCAGCTGTCAGCTTTGGTCATCCTTTTGTTAAAATGATGCCATTTTTCTGAAAGAAAGCTCTCGGAATATGAAAAGCAATTAAAAGAAGATGTCAATGACACAGAACACTTCAGGAATAACACTCTCTTTATGCTAAGTAAATGCTTCAGCTTCCTCTAGTGTGGGAGACCGACAAGGGTCTAGGACAACAGTTATTCCTATTGCACTGAGTAACTAATGGCTATTAATTTTATTTAACATATGTTAGCACAAAAAGTTGTTGAGCTGTCCTCTGTAAAACTGCTAACAGATTGTATTTCAACCAGTTTACAGAGCAAACTGGGAGCCCTCTCCCATGGTCTTCAATAAGGCAAGAACTCTCACTGACTTTCATGGTTCTTCCATTTCAATAAGTAGAAAACCTGGGCATATTAGCTCACTCTCCTTCTTTTGGTTAGTGTCTCCAGCATTATAGACTGCCTCACTGCTTGCTGACATTCCTCTTCCCACTCCAGCATTACAGACTGCCTCACTGCTTGCTGACATTCCTCTTCCCATTCCCAAACAACTGCCAATCTCCCAAATTCAGCACCCTGCAGCTGTATGAGTGATACACTGCTGCATGAAGCAACACATATTAAACCTGAAAAACCTCCTGGAAAGTGCTTCTACACCAGCCCTGCAAAGACACCCATGCCTGTGCCACAGCAACCAGGGCCAAAGGCTTGTACTGCTTTAGCAGGCCAGATTCTGAGGAAGTGGCTACATATGGAAGAGGCGCAGATCTTCCAGGGGGCAGACCTGCTTTTGCAGGGAAGCAAGAATAAAGAGCACTCCTGCAGATGGAAAATGGCAGAGGTGAGGATCTCATACTGGCTGCCCATGGAAGTAGAACAGGGAACCTGACTTTGCTGTTTATTACCCCACACAAGAGATGTTTTGGGCTTAACTTCTTGTGCTTCCTAATACAAAACTAATAATATACTTTTAAAAGCATTAAAAAAGTATGCACCTATAAGAAACTATATAGCCTATTGTGCTAGGTTTGGCCATTGAAACACAACTTTGCTTGGTCTGTAAAAGAAAAAGGTTACCCTGAGACACACCAGAGTGACCCTGAGCTAACCATGAACAGCCAGGCAGTTACCACAGCTCAGGTGGCATGCAGTAACTATTTAGTACAAATAAGGGTTTTTTAAAGTGTTAATAATTTAGAAAATTCTAAACATTTTGTCTCTTTGCAAAATGAATTGTGAAAAAAGTCTCTTATTCACTGCTTTACAAAAAACATATAGTTTAAAAGAAAAAAAAAAAACAACAACAAAACAACAACAACAACAACAACAAAAGAAACTTTTGCCACCACACTGAGGCAGCAAATTAAGCCCTAAACCATGAGCTATGAATCTTGTTTATACTAGTATATGAAGAGTACAATTGTTTACATTACAAAACACCCTACTAAATCCTTAAAACGGTAAAAACATGCTATTCCTTAATGTTACTCTGATCACATACAAACACAAAATTATACTGAAATTCTTTGGAATACTTTCATTATTTTTTTTTCTCCAGGGATGACATATGTTTCTAATAACTTGCCACTGAGCAAACAGATTTAACAGGGTAGCAGCATGCTGAGAAAGATAGCAGGATTTTCAATTTTCAGATGAAAGCAGCTCTATTCCCTGGCAGCCCTACTCCTAACCCCTTTAGGCCAGATCAAATTTTATCTGAAGCTAGCTGGTGCCTGTCTTCAACTTCAATGGAAGTTGAATCAGGTTTCTTACATACCTGCAGTAAACAATTTGAAGCTTATCAATTAGAATTTTTAAAATCAGTACTTATACCAGAGTGAATCCATAGCAGTTAACAGGATTTCTGGACTTGGTTATTTACATATGTTTAGCTAACAGATGACCCAGTTTTTACCAGAGAATATCGTCCATCTAATTCAGCAGACTCATAGACTAGTTAAGATTATCAAAAGGAAAGTGTTATGCAAATTACACAACTCTCCCCTGCACCTACTAGCCACAGATTTTTAAATCCATTATATTAATCTGCACAACAAAAATCTAGGGTACTGTTTCACAAGATCAGGATTAGCTTGCAACACGCATCTTACCTTTGGCTCCAGCGTTTTCACACAGAAAATAATGTATCTTTCATTTTTAGATGCTTTTGTTCTACATACTGATCTGAAGCTAAACCATCTGACAATCTCCATGGTGCAAAAAGTCTCTTTATATAAGAAATATAATAATATAACAAGAATATTTCTACATTTTAGAGCGCTCCCTGATAAAATGCCTACCTAGTATTTTCAAATAGGGGTTCTTAATTATGGGTCACATCTGATCAATCTCATCTAGATACCATGGTGAGGAACCCCTAACAACACTGTAATCACTTGCACTGGAATTCTTATTAAACCAAGGCTGCTCACACCAGGAAGCTTTCTTTCACACTTGATTTAGTTCAACTGTTTGAAGAGCTGACCTCAACTTTGCTTCACACCTTCAGGTAATTTCATTCAAACAGCTGGTTTTTTTCCTAAATAACTTTTGAATGTGTGAAAAAAGACATATATTATTTTATCATGTTGTCTAAAAATATTGCCCTGCTAAAAATAAGGATTTTATTATTAACTAACAGGAAATAAATGAACATACACATATGATCATATGAACAAAAAAGACCAAAGCTCTAATACTAGAGGTCTGTATTTGACAAAGGTTCACCAAATAAAGTAAATTAGTATTGCATTTGCTTATGTAATGTAAATGGTTGCTGCTACATTTCTGTTTTTTTTCCTGATAAAAATCTTTTCTTTCTGAGGAGCACTCAGTAGTTTGGATCTGAATTTATCTAGAAGCTTTATAAAGTAAGAATGAAACTATATTTAGCTCCAGAAAGCCATGCTTTTTAATGCATGCAAAGCTGCAGAAGAATCAGAACTAATCTTAATGAGGAAAATTTTTATCAAGTGTAATTCTATCTGTTCCCACCCAAATGGGACTAATTTGTTCAATTATCTGTAAAAATACCAGTTAGACACTTAAATGAAAGCTTCTGAAGCATATCTGTTCAATTAACAACAATGCAAATGCACAATCACTCAATCATGCCAGGGGCTGCTCCCCCAAGCATCTTGAAATCTTTCATGAAAAGCCCCATCAGTCATCACTAAGGGACCTTTTTCTTGCCCCAGTCTCAGACAATAGTGTGGAATAGGTGGTGGGAAGAGGATAGGACCATATTTCTCCACTATACTGCTAGCAGAACCACTGTTCTGTCAGCAGAAGTAAGACTAACACAGCAAACACACACGGATCCTTCTCATATCCCTGACTGTATTCCTTCATAATGAGGAGCAAAGGTGTAAGTTCCAAATGAGGCTCATTGGGAACTAGGGAAGGTAGCTGTTGATGAGTCAAGGCATACAAGCTGAAGGAGCTCTTCTGGGAAAATAATTCCTTTTGTTTTTTACCTGAACAAGGACTGCAAGATTCAGCTCTGTGATAGAGCCTTAGAAAGTTATCTTAGCTTCCACTGTACTCAGAGATGGTTTGGGAGTATTAGCATTTTGCAGAATCAGGTGCCTCATTAACAACTAGATGGATCTGTATGCATTCATAAATTGAATCTCTAACCCAGAAAATTAAGACAGAGAGCATGTTTAACATGAAGTGTACTATCAGGTATGTAGATGCAAATACGCAGTGTGTAACAGCATGTATGCCGAGTAGGCTCACAGGCTCTCTGAGCTGTGTCCCAAGCAGAATATGGCCAGAAGACAATAAGCTTTACATGCATAAATGCATCTGCCAAAATATTTTCGTGTTTGTTGTGACGAGGCATCTGAAAAATGTTTAAAACATAGAGAGTAAGAATTTGATACTTGGTATTGTCAAGGCACTGTACACCTCTGCTATTCATATGCATTTATAAGAGAGAAGATCTTGCTACTTTTGTTGTACTGGCCCTCTGAAGTCTCATTATGTTGTTAGGTCAAATTCTGGTATGACAAACTTCAGCAAAGACAAAATTTGGTCTTTAAGAATGCATGTCAAGTACCCATAATATCTAAGAGGGAAAATTCTAAACATAGAAATGTAGTTTTATTACACATCTGTTATGCAAATAACATTCACACACCACTTACTGTGAAGTTTAAATATAAGAAAGCAGGAAATGAGAAGTTAATAACAAAACCAGAAGTCAGTTAGAGACTAACTTTCCCCAAAACCAAACACCAATTTTTTGAAAGCCAGTAAAAGAGTTTAAAAGTTATTGAAACATAATCAATTGTTTTAAATGTAAAATACTTCTTTAATAACAACTGTATTATTCTCATTTCCCTTAGAACAAAAGAACATGGACTGCAGAATATTGCTCATGTAACTGGCCCATGCAGTTTGAAACTTAATGAACTTGATTGTGGTTTATGTAAGGTGTTCCAAAACCATCACAATGTGATGTATGATGAATCTTGTCTATTATATTTATTTCTGTAGTCAGCAAAATAATATCCAACTAGGCTAAAAAAAGATCCACCCAGAGCTACAAAACTGCTGCTACCATCATCTCGGTTCTACAGCAGACCTCAGGGCTTATGGTCCCAAGGGGTCAGGGACATCCCTGCCAGTCCAAGAAGCACAAACAACACCACAGTGTGGAACTACCAATAACACACCCAGTGTAACTTTGCTGTTATTACGCTCCGTATACTAAATGATTTTAAATGACTTAAAATACAGAACTCTGTAGCACTCAAGAGTTAGGCAAACACTGTAAATCTTGTCTTTTACAAAGGACAAAAAGAACCAAAGATGTTGGACTCACCCACCACAGTGGTAGGGGAAAGAACAAGTTGTCTAAAAGTGGTTAAACAAGTTGTCACAGCGGTTAGAAGTGAACCAACTAATGACTGCTAACATTACAATTAATTTAATTTTGCAAACTGCATCTACCATTTCAAGACTCACTGATAGCGACAGGGTCACTTTTTAAAATCAAATACTGACTTCTTTCATCATATCAAGTCACAGGAATTGGATGAATTTATCAGGATAGAGGAAGAAACAAAAAAGTAAAACAGATCTCCCTCACTTATGATTTTTTGAGCTTATATCTGCTTTTGGAATGTAACATAAGTAAACGTGGATAGCACTCTAATAGCTAAGCATTTAAAGACTTCTCATACATAACCCCTTGCCCAGTAGGCACACCAGCAACATTAATGTAAAATGCTATTAAGACCCAAACGTTAGCTGTCCTTGCCTCTAAAACCCGGAGCTTGTTTTCAGGACTTATCTATCTGCATAGATCTGGACGTTCAGACGGTATTAAAACACAAACAGTCTACAATCTAAAAGGAAAACCTGAAGACACTTGACTAGGCAAACAGGTGTTTGTGAGGAAACCAAAGTTTTTGATGTAGGTCTTGCATCACATTCACATAAAAGTGTTGGTTAGCCAAGGCCTCAGAACTGCCATGGAAGGCAACGGCTGAGCTGCAGGGCAGGACAGCTGGGGAACCCAGCACAGCGACAGCACCAGAGAAATAATCCTATCTTGTAGTCCCCAAGGCCAATATATCCCTTCCCCACTGATTCCCTAGGAATCACATATTCGAGCATACATGAAGAGCTCCTGGCAGGAACCCTATCTTTAATAAATTAACAGCAGTGTGATACCGTCCTTTTCTCGAGATTATCTTTCATATGACATTGTTTCATCTCTCTCACTTCAGCTGCACCCTGCTCGAAAAGCGGGGAGCAGCCTGGCAGCACATATCCTGGTGTCTGCACGTCGCTGCCAGCTTCTTTAAAGAGAGAAAACTAAACCTCTTTGGCTCAAAGTATCAGACTGAGAACCTTTAAGAAAAAAAAAAAAAAAAAAAAAAAAAAAAAAAAAAAAAAAAAAGGGGGGGAAAAAATCGTCGGAAGAGTGCTACTTCGCACTAAAATCCCAAATAACCAGAAAAACCACAATCAGACCAGCTGGTAAGACGACGAGCCGACGTTTCTCTGGCTTGGAAAAAAAAGAGAGCTGCCTGACACCGAGCGGAGAGGCTCCGGCTCTCCCGGTGTTTACCGTCCCCGGCACCCGAGGAAGCGCCCGGCGGCGGGGACGCTTCTGCACTTCAACAGGCTTGAAGTTACCCCGCAGCCCCCACCGGGGCTCGGCCGCCGCTCCCCGGCCCGCGCCCGGCGGACGGAGGGTCGGGCGGGGGTACCCGCGCACACCCTCGGCCGCCGCCAGCCCGCGCCCGCCCCGGCCCCGCCGCGGGGCCCGCTCACCGTTCTCCGGCCGCCGTCGCGGAGGGCTGCGGGGGCGGGGGCAGGGCGGCCGGGCGGGCAGGGGGCGGCCCCGCGGCTCGGCCCCGCGGCTCGGGCCGGCTCACACGTCAGCCCGCGCCACGAGACCCGGATCTGCCGGCTGCCGGCGGCGGCGGGGCCGGGGCGGCGCCGCGCGGTCCCGCCCTGCTCCCGCCCCTCCGCCCGGCACGGGAGCCTGAGCCTGGCTGCGGGCGGGGGAGCCCGTCCCTGGCCGCGCTGTGCGGCGGGGCACGGCTCCAGGGCTGCTGTGGCGCGGCGTGCCGGGCGGCCGCAGTGCCGAGCAACGCGGCCGCCATAAAATAAAGCTCCAGTAGGTCAGCGCGGAGAGGACGCAGGGACAGGACTGCTCTGGGGCCAGGTGTGCCTGCGGCTCGGCCACAGCCCCCGCGGCCAGGGCTCCGCCACCCCGTCACAAACACTGTCACTTGGCCGCTTGGCCCCAGCCATCCCCACCGAAGTACGAGGGAATTGACAGTGTAGTTTCTCATCTTGAAATCTAAATCAGGAGCTCGTGACTCACGGGCTTCTAAGCAATTAAAGCATCCATCAAAATAGGTATTTAGATGATGTGAATGAAGTTAGAAAGGAAAATCAAATTGTGGCTTTTCAGTCAGCCGAGGAGAGGGAGTCTCATGGTCCCAATATAGAAAGATAGACCACATTCTGTCTTGGGGACACTGATACCATGCAATAATGCGGTGGGGATTGTATAGAGAAGAAAATCTTGTCCTTCAATATTTCCAAGGCCGTCTTACCTCCTCCAAGCCAGGAAGCAAGAACAGCACTGCAATTAAGAGTGAGAAAGGAGGGTTGGATAGAAGTTGAAAGTGCTCTCAGGTTTCTACTTCCGACCAGTGCCACATAGTCTCATGTGACCCATGTATGGCTGTTCTCATTACTATTTGCACTAGTAATATTTGTGATATTACTATATCACAGGGTTTTCAAGCCTCCTTTCATGGCCACAGCTTTTTTGTTTGTTTGTGGGGTTTTTTTTTTTTTTTTTTGTTTTTTTTTTTTTTTCTGAAATTTTTTTCCTAACTTTGGCTGTCCAGCCTAAGTTACTTTGTCAAGTCCTGGATGCACTGCCAGTTGCAGCTTTGCATATCCAACCATCGCTGGTGCACAGAGCCACCTCTCTCTGAGAGATGCAGGTAGACTAACTCTACTTGGTTAGGGCTGGACATATCCACTCCACTTCTGAGAGGCAGCAGGTAGGCTGTCTTTGTCTAGCAATGCCACACAGTCCTGACTTGCTGTGAATCTTGCCTCTCCCATGTTTTAGTCTTTTCTCTTGTCTTAGCACCCAACTGAGCAGCAGCAATACTGAAAAGGGAAGCAAGTCAGAGACAAAGCCAGGCCATCACAGAAAAAACTAAACTATGCAGAACTTGTATCATCCTGCTTACCTCCATCCAGGGAACTAAGCCTCTGGTAAGGCACTAGGGACGCTAAAACTTATCTTTAATTTGGAAGTATGAAACTATATCCCTACAATGTTTCCTGGGAGAACAGGTTTCTTGACAGCCTGTTCAGAAATTTGGACTGCAACAGGAACCATGAACATCAGGAATATCAAGGTACACTTGGCTTGAAGTATACTTTGGCTGTTCTGGCCAAACACTAAACTAACCTAGACAATGGTGCCAGAGGGTAGTCATAGGAAGAACCATCAACTGTTAGCTGCATCCTTCCTTCCAGCTCTCCCACAGCCATTCTCCTGACCCTTCACCAGGAACAAGCCACTCTTCAAACAAGCAAAGGCAGCTTCTCAACACCATTAAGTAGTCTTGCCTGTCTGTCTCCCACACCTCATACAGAAGGCTATTGTTCTAGAAAAAGGATCTGTGATCCTAAAATCCCCAAACCAGACACAATTTACCATTAGTCCTGACTCAAGAGAGGAGAGAAATGACAACTGCACAATAGCAGAGAGATGGGTTCCTCCTGCCAAGCTGAGGCAGGAATGAGGAATGCCTCTATTTTCTTGCCAAACGGCTCTTGGACAAAGTCAAACAGCAATTCCTAAAATGATAGCAGGCACATTTGGAGGAACCACTGAAATTGATAAAAGAATCTCAGTGGTCCGTTCTTGGGAGAACTGAATTGGAGAACTGAACAATCCTAGAACTGGAAGGGCAAGACCAAGTGAGCTGGACCATTAGCCTGAGATGCCTTGTCAGAAATAATATGAGCCTGAAAAGAGTTATATAGGAGAGGCAGGAGTTGAGAGTGATGACAACTGAGTGATCTACAAGAAAGCAGTATGCAATGGTGGCACAGCTAGAGCTGGGATGTATTCCTCACTTTGAACAAATGCAGCCTCCTCAGACCTCAGTGCATCATATTTTTCTGGATCATTTCTCACATCGCCCCATCAAGGTACTTGCATTATGTTTGGTAATGTCTTGAAATTGTGCCTTAAAGAGGTGTGCAAGCAGCGCTTCTTGGCTGGCCAGCCAGCTCCACTGGGTAGGATAAAAGCTACCCCTCCCTACTCTAATTTCTTCACCCCATGTTGTTACTGCAAAGCTCAGCATATCTGAAAACAATTTTACATAACTGGTTTCAGTAAAAAAGTGGAGGTTTTTTCCCAGCATCCTGTATTATTTGCACTGCCTTTTGACAGCAAAATAGTAATTGTTTTCCTGATTATTTTTCTTTGTTCAACGTATATTTTTCCACTGGCATACTTGGAAATCCAGGAAGCTGATGGGCCTAATGAAGGATGGATTTGTGAAAGGGTTTATCCTCATGTATGAAACTTCAGAGGATGAACTGTCAAGGAAGGGGGGCAAGCAAGAGGAACCACAGAAAGCAGAGACCAGGAGCAAGAGAAACAATGCATAAGCTTATTGCTTTCAAATCAGCAAGAACGTACACGTAAGCAGAAAGTAGCTGGGTATTTTAAATAAAACATTCTGCCAGAGCATCCCTCAGAATTTGGTCCTCCTGGTTCCCACGGGCAAATGAACAAGCCATAGCAGGCACCGATTCTGTCTCAGCTTCCTACTCCCAGGCTGCAGCCATCTGCTCCCCTTTACACTCACAAATTTAGTGCACAATACAGCAGTAAAACAAGATCCTGATATGGAGGCTATTTTCAGACTCACTCTATGAAGTTTCCATTCTGGCAGTCAAACTATGATGAAAACAGTGGTGACTTAGACTACTTTATGAACAAAGCCATGAGATGCATTCAAAACCAGCTAGTAACAAGGGCAGAATAGGGAATTGACTGATTTTGTCACACTAAAAGAATTGTGCTGCCCACTGCCAAGCTAAAACTATGAAGACAACTCTGATTAAAGAGCAGAGGACGGTAATATTCCTTCTACCAAAATCCTGTACAATGGAGGAGAGTTGAAGTTGAGCAAAACTTAATATTACATTCTGTACATCCATCATCTGAAAGTAGTGTGGGTTGGGCATTTTGTAAAGCAACAGGCAGGTGTCACATTCCACATCACAGTGCTAGCTTTCCACTTTTCCACCCCAATAGGCAATGGAAAAGTAGGAGTCATGTTGGTGATCTAATTTGCCAAATAATGAATGAGCTTGTTTACCAGCACCCAAGAACATTACTTTTTGCATTCTCAAGTTCTTTTTCTGCTGATGTTCTTCTCATCTTTGCTGCATAAGTCATGTCACTAGGCATTGTATTGCTGACATCCAGGTACACTGTGGAGTGGAAATTGTTCATCCGCAATTCATGCAGTTTCATCAGATCTGGAAAATGACCTCGAAATGGGGCAATTTTTCCTAATGTAACTCCTTTTCTGTTTGCTCCCTCTTTTCCTGTATGCAGTTCATAATAAGTAGATAATGCTATTCCTAGAAGGAATCTGCAGGAAACTCTGCTGCAAATTTTGATACCAAAGAACCATTTGGAACAGGTCTGCCAAATGGTCTGAAAATGGCACCTAGGAAGCGGAAGGGAAAAGATTATTAAAATACCCTTGTAATATCAAGGTAAGAGAGGCCTTTGGGCAGCAGTACTGGGTTTTTTGGAAAAGGGAAATCAAATTTTGGAAAAAAGATGCCAAGTCCTTAGAAAAGTTGTGTGCAAGCATTCCTAGAGTTCAAAGTGGGCTGGCATCTCACAAATCTCTGGAGAATTAAAAAGCACTTTGGGACACTAGGCAGCAAGCCTGTAAGTTGGCTGGCACAAAGACTATATTGTGTACTTATGTTAATTTAACCCATATTTACTCATGTAATCACCACTGAACCAAATGTATACTGCCAGATTTTCTGTCAATGTGCAGATCTAAACTTAACGAACACTCAACCACCAGCGTCAGAACTCACAGAAAAAATATGGCTCAGTGAAAACAAGAAACTCCACTGAAACTGTCAGAGAATCTACGGAGGATGGTTTGTGCTCCTGAAGCATCAACACACCAACACAGACTTTTGTGATCAATTGGCCACAGTCTAGGGAAAATGACCACAAAGGATTGCTGCAATGCTGCCAGATAAACAGAGCTAGTTTTCCAAACTAGGAAATGGATGAAGGAAATCTGAAGCTGAGAGATGACAAGGATTATTTTACACTTAACTAGAATAATGACTAGTAATTTAGAGTAACCATGAAATGCAAGCAGGCCAATTGGGATGCTTACAAGGTCAGGCTTGCAAAAAGCAATTTAAAAAGAGAGGATAAAATCCTGAGCCACCAAATTGTTAATGATAACACTCACTGATAAAGACACACCATCTGAATTAGGCTGAAATTCTGTAGTATTAGAATAGTATGGTCTCAGTAACCACATAAGTTAATAGTCCACTAAATTTCATTGATAATTATCCAATCAGTACTGGGAATATTATTTTGCAATTACTTTGGGCAATCCCCTCTAAAAATGTGGTCTAAGTGAACCAACACTGCTATAACCTTAAAAAATTGTTTTTCTTTTGGAGCAGAAATCATAATAGCAGCTGCACAAGTGTGGTTTCTTTCTTGCAAAGAAAAGATGAGAAAACAGAGTGAACTGCTTCATAAGCAACTGTAGTTCACATAAGCTATCCACAGCCATAAATTTACCAGCAGCTAACGTTGCTATATTCATCTGAAAACTGCTGCCACTTGGGAAAAACAGATCTCATGTCACCCTCTATGTTCAGAGCCATTTCAGCATTTAGTCTCAAAATGCCTCTGAACATGAGTCAGAGTCCTCAACTGTTACAGTTCTCACAGACTTGAAATAAAAATGAATCCCTGTTCATTTCCAAGTGAATGCCTAATAGAAGAAGCCTGATAGACAAACCACAAACTAAAATGCAAGCAAGCAGATTTGACGCAGAAGTGAGAAGAGAAAATGAAAACAAGATCCCAAAGGATTTTTTTAAACACGTTACAGCAATGAGTTAAAATTTTCTGGTCATGAACTGAGAATTACTCTCATCTGAAATGGATACATGCAGTTTGCAGCTGGTAATAAACACTCAGTATATGACTGAAATTTAAGAGTATCATCCATTAAAAAGCCAAGGCATTATTTACTAAGAAAAAAGGTATGACAAAAAGAGAAGACATTTCATGCATCATCGAGGAGGTGTCTCAAAAGGCCTAACTCTGCCAGTCAGCACTTGAAGATCAGCATTCTATCACATAAAATGTGGCAGCATCTCTGTATGGACTACAGAAAACTAAGTCATACTGTTGGAAAAATATCTGATCTTTTATCGCTGTAAGCAATACTCTGGTTTGTGTAGCACACTCAACCATACTTTTTAGTTCGGATATTAGAACATGAGCACTGACAAGTGTACAAGAAATTACTGTTCTCTCAGCTGGGCAAGATCTCTACAGACAGAATGCAAGGTTTTAACTTGTGCACATTTGCTTTTGAGCAAATTTTGTTTGAGGATATGGTATGATGCAGCTGGGTGTTTGCTGTATGTGTAGTATGTCGCACCTTTTGAAGAGGAGCTGTAACCCCTACAAGTGGTTTAGTGTAAGAAAAAAAATTGGCTTTACAGAACCTGACAACACTCTCTGGTCATGAAAAAAAGAATTCTTCTGTAGTATACCCTCAGCAAGTTTGCTGACAACACCAAGCTGAGTGGTGCGAACAACATGCTGGAGGGGAGGGATGTCATCCTGAGAAACCTTGAGAGACTTGAGAGGTGAGTCCGTGTGAACCTCATGAAGTTCAACAAGGCCCAAGTGCAAGGTCCTGCACATGGGTTAAGGCAATCCAAGGACAAATACAGGCTGGGAGGAGAATGGATTGAGGATGTGGATGAGAGGCTGGACATGATCCAGCAAGGTGCACTCGCAGCCCAGAAAGCCAATTGTATCCTGGACTGCATCAAAACCATGGTCTGTAGGTCAAGTGATGTGATTCATCCCCTCTACTGTGCTGTTGTGAGACCCCACTTGGAGTACTGTATCTAGCTTTGGGTCCTGCAACATAAGAAGGACATGGACCTCTTGGGGTGAGTCCACAGGAGAGCCACAAAGATGATTAGAAGAATGGAGCACCTCTCCTATGAGGAACAGCTGAGAGCTGTTCAGTTTGGAGAAGAGAAGGCTCTGGAGTGACTTTATTGTGTCCTTCCATGACTTAAAAGGGGCCCTACAAGAAGGCTGGAGAGACTTTTTACAATGGGTTTATTAGGATCAAATTTTTTACTGTGAGGGTGGTGAGGTACTGGAACAGGTTGCCCAGAGAAGCTATGGCTGCCACATCCCTGGAAGTGCTCAAGGACAGGTTGAATGGGGCCCTGAGTAACTTGGTCTAGTGGAAGGTGTCACCCATGCCAGAGAGTTGGAGGTAGGTAATCTTTAAGGTACTTTCCAACCCAGACCATTCTATAATTCAATTCAACTTACACTTCACAGTTCATAAATTTTGCAAAAAACATCAAAAAGATTGAGGGAAATTGTTTTGGTGTTTGAAAGTATGAATTTACATTTTTGGTGTTTAAACAGGTTGTTCTGGTTACCTTTTGTTAAGCTACTAAGGTAATCATTAGACACAGATAACATCTTTAAAATGGAAAGTAATTACTGAAAAAAAAGGATGGAAAGTTTGGAAGCTGAAGCTGTACTATAGCAGAATCCCAACTCCTTTGTAGAGAAAATACTGAGGGAGCAAGTCCCTTCACAGTGGTGCCCAGTGACAGTTCAAGACCTAAACATAAGAAAACTTCTTTATTCTGATGTTAACTGAACATTGGTAGGTTGCCCAGAAGGGCTGTGGTGTCTGTCTCATATCCATAGAGATACTCAAATGGACATGGTCCTGGCAAGGCAATGTGCTCTGCCTGATCCCACTTCGACAAGCAGGGTAGTCTAGTTGATTTCAAGAGGTCCTTTCCAACCTTGACCCTACTGTGATACTGTGCCACTCAAGAGGGAACCCAGGAGTAGGTACACCTGCAAAGCACTTTCACTGCAATTTCTGTGGTGGTAGAAATATTTGGAATGAGTGATATTAAGATACAGGGATAGTACAGTGCCTATAAATATGTGTGCTGGGAGAGCTAATATCTTTTATGTCTGCTCTGTGTTTGACAATGAGACCAACAGCATAATACCACAACATTCCTAGGACTGAGAGTTAGAATCTGCAAAATCAAGAGACAATCATACAGCATGACTGAATACTTCCCAGTATGACTAACCTCTGGGGAAAGAAAGATACAGTCTAAAATACTGCCTTTAAAAGCTAGTTTCAATTCACCATGTGATCTTTTTGCACTGTCAGAAAGATGGGAGAGCTGTAACAAGGAATTGTATGAGATAGATTATACTTCAATGAAACTGCTATAATTGCTACCCTTCATTTGAACAAAATGCTACCTTTGAACAAAAATGTTCAAGACAAGAAACTCCTTACATCTAAACTAGACCTTCCACCTAAACAAAGGCATAGCTATTACTGAAAAACTGTCACACAGGATAGTAGGGTTTTTCTAGATACTGCTCTGTGAAACATTGTGTGCCTGGCAAAAATCCACAGACCACAGAAATGGTTTGTATCTGCTGTGTTCAGGAAAACTGTACATTACTCAGTACAGGACACTATTTGAGCCTTGTTTGTTTAACCTGACTTTGTCCTCAATGTTCTCTAATAAATTGCCAGGTACAGTTTTCTTGCTAGCCACATGGACAAACTGAAGACAATCAGGGGAGAAAAACAACAAATCAGATTGTCCTGACTTCTATTCTTGAATTTACTGGTTTATGTGATTTGAAATCCTATTCAATTAACTTTTTTACAGAACTGTGTAGACACTGACTAAAGATTTAGATTTAAGGCTTTAATTCTAAATCATTATTCTACTATAGTAAGATCAATAGAAAAACTTGGGGTTTTTTTCTAATACAAAATTGTTCTAGTCTCCAAAATGCAGCTATTTTAGGATGGTATCAACATATCTACAACAACAGAGCCTGATAAATTACCCATCTGTCACAGCTGAGCTTTTCCTGGATGATCTCTGACAAACTTCACTATTTTGTAAATTTTTGTTGTAGACAGTTCCAAAAGACTTCCATCAGTTGTGGATTTGGTGCCCATCATAATAGATTATACTGCAGTTTAGCAAAATGGCCATCATTAGAAGTAAGTTCAAATTCTAGATACAATTTTCAAAAAGCCTCAGAATCAAAAATTGCTGGATCAAGCAATATTAACCAAATTCAAGAGCTCCAGATTGCTTTTTTATTATTAGCCCTACCTTTTTCCTGATCCCTAAAAAGTCCCATGCTTTACAAAACAGAGACACCATTGAAGGAATTCTTAACAACTGATATGCAAAGTATACTGGAGTATGTTGTCTCTGTGGCTTGGGTTGTACTAATTTTCTGATTTTACTGCACATATTCTTGTATTATACTGTGTTTATTCATACATCTTTAATGCATATTCTCTTATAGCTGGAAACCTTTATTGAGGTGGGACCACCTCATAAGACTATTCATAAGACTATTGCCTGCAGGAACTTAATCCATCTCTGCAGCCTGCATTGTTGGCTCTATGTCTCAGGTGATGTACATTAAGAGGAAAGCTGTCCATAGTCATTAAAACAGCAGCAAATATTTTTCAGTCACAAATCCTAAGGCCATGAGGAGAAGATAATGTCCAGTTGGCCATGGAAAAGCTGTCCAGCTGGCCTTTTTAGGCAGCTCTAACTCTCTTTTGTTCCTTTCTATGAAAGAAACATCACAATATTTAATTAAATAAAATTACATAGATTTAATAATACTAAAAGTTATTCCATTAATAGATGATCGTACAAAATACTTAAAATGGTACAAATTTTTCACTCAAGGTAGAAAATGTTTTTTGAGTGGACAACAATATTCCAGCAACATAGCATGGTGAGTAAGTTCTTTATACCATTGGTCAAATCCTCTCTTCCCTTATAACGCTAATATTCATAGAACTACTAATAAAGTCATGTTAGGTTGTGAAATCTATTTCTGTATTCATAGCTTACTTTTATTTTGAAAGGATCCTCAGAAAGAGTGCTATCTTCTTTTTGTAATAGCAAGAATGGAGCACAGTTTTACACCTTTTTCATTATAAGAAGTGCTTCTAGTTCCCTGTAATCAACTTGTCAGTCTGTGCTTGCCATATTTTCAAGGTAGATTCCTGATCATCAAGAATACTAATCAACTTGGGAGCTCCTGCAAAATTACAAGAACTATTTCACAGCTGAACCTAATTTTTCACCCCTCTTTTTTTTTTTTTTTTCTTTTCTTCTTCATGAAGCCACAAGAATTGGCTTGTGGACCCCAAGGGGTGTATGTAACATCAGTTGAAAATCATTCCTCCACAAAAAAGTAATTTTGCTAACAGACTCAAAAAACAGACTCAAAAGCATTGAGTGTCGTTGTATCTAGGTTTTCCTACTAGAAACATCAGGTCCTGATGTAACGTTAATTTAAAGATATTGGTAGACCAATATCAAATTAATGAAAAGGTGTTCTGTCAATTTCTAATAACAGCCCTTAAAAAGTGAAGGACAATAGGGTGTTATTAAACTACAAAAAAAAAAAATCTGCACATTTATTATTTAATGAAAACTTTGCTATGCCATAGATCAATTTCTGATGTAACTCTACTAATTTAGATGAATTGCATCATATGAATTCAACCTGAGTGACTTCCTGTCACTCAAATATTTAGTTAGTACCCTTACTGCCTTTTAACACATATATATTCATCTGCTAACAACATGAAAAATATTAATGGTAAGCACAGGCATCTTGAGTGAATACCTCCTCTCTCTTCCTGAATATTGAACAATTTCTGTTCAGGTTTTTGCATTTCTGCCTACAGAACTACAAGTTCTCCATCAGCACCTTTACAGGTAAGGGTGGACAAAGCAGTGACAGTACCTTGAGCTATCTGTAAGGCAAGGAAAGCTTCCCAACAGAGGGATCAGTCTCAGCAGAGCAAGGCAGACTGCCCTGTTCCACCCAGGAGAGGGCACTCTTACACCTGGCCACGCAACCGGACATGGACACCTATAGGAGGAACAGGAAAGTTAAGATGACATCTTAAAACTCGGTCAACTTGCACGGCAAGTTAATTATTTTTATGATAATGCTAACCACAGGTAAGTTGAATCATTCAGACTCTGCCACAACAGGAACGCAATATGACAGACAATAAACGTGCAGGCTAAATTTATTCTTAATCCCCAAAATGTGCTGAATGATGTGCAGATAAAAAAGACTATTTCTGCATTTCTCTTCTAAAGGCTGGCATCATAGAAAGAGAGCTGTAAGTGTGCCTTTCGTGGAAAACGAAGGTTAAATTTAAAAATAACCTGGTTATATAATTATTAATTGTTGCCTTTTTTAAAAATAAAGCACTATTATAAATGAGCATACAAACATTTAAATGTAAAGTGCATATAATCTAATACTAACACAGCCTGTAAAGTTAATCCTTGTATGATATCTCATTAAATGAATAAAAAAAAATCTAAAATGCTACAGGGTCAACCCCTGTTTCTAAAGAGATTGAAATCAATATACATACCTCTTGAGATAGCTCTCCTCTCCAATAAGTAATCCCCAGCAACAAAGAGAGAAGATCAAGCCTGTCATTTTTGAAATTTCTAAACTGAAGAAGCCAAGATGAGGAGGTGGTAGTTTTGTTATGCAAAACATAAAACAGTAAAAGAGGAATAGAATGCTGCACACTGCAAGGTTAATGTTTAAAAAAATCTCATTTTCCTCTAATCAGAGGGGATAATCTCAATAATTCCAAATTTTCTCTGAGTAACTTTACTAGAAAAATGCCCTATTGATATGAGAAGAATAAAATTAGGAAAATACAGAAATGAGAAAAAGATCACCAAGAATCTTAACTTAAAGAACGGAAAGTAAATGATACTTAGTGCTGTCATAAGTGTCTTGGAGTCCCCAGGCAGTACACTGGGGCTGAGAGAGAAGAACCATGCTCATGGGGCTGTACTGGATGTGTACAGCGAGTCCAACCTGCACAAACTCTGCACGAGCCATTGCCACTTTTCCACGAAAATGTGGGGAACCATTTCTTATATATAGGTTGCATGATAGATGTGATACTTCCTACATTACATGGGAAATGACATAGTGTTTAGGATGTTTGGTTATCCTGGCATTGGCTAATGAATATTTTTAGCCTTTCCATATTGACAGCTTGGGCTGAGGCCTTACAACCACTGACCCTATCAACTTTCCTCCTGCAATCACCTTACATGGTTTGAACTTCAACCATATCTCTTGCTCCCGCTCCCAGAAGTCTTTCAAAACAATATGCCAAGCATAATAAACAATGCACCTACATAACTCAGAATTGTATCTCCCACTCTATTAGTTGTGACCAACACCAGTGGGCAAAAGCATAAACCAATCTGCTTTGTAAAAGCTGCTATTGAAAAAGTTGTTCGGTATGAGACTAAAAGGATGATAGGATCAGTGAAAGAACTATCTCCTGAAATCATTCAGACTACAGATTTTTTAAATTAAAAAAAATAAGCTAGGTTCAATGGACTACAGTTCTACATTTTGTGTATGGATTTTTCTAAGGGAAAAAGACTAATGAGAACTTAATTCAGGGCTTTATTATCAACATACCATAAAATTTATTGGGGAGTCAGACATGGAAGTCACTGAAATCACACAAAGAGGATATGTTCTCAATTTTTGTAGAAGCATTATCTTTTTTAACACAGCAAAAACAAACAAACAAACAAACAAGACCAATACCCCTCCAAACCAAACCAACCCCCAAAACACCTATTCAAAGTCTATGGTCCTGTTCTACCCTAAAACCCTGTAGAATCTTCTGTAAAATAGTAAACTATAATAAAGTATAAAATAGTATAGGAGGTAAAAATGGAACTCCGAGCACACTGACTAAGGTACTGATTTTTATGTAGATTTTGATCCTGGCAAAACTCACCACTACTCTGTTCTACCAGCCAAAAAGCCTTTCTGTATCTGTCTTTCAGCAAAGAGAAAATTAACACAGTATATGGTGAATATAAAACAGTTCTGAGGTAAGTGAAAAATGCCTATTTAAGGACAAGGGAAAGAAATGGGGTATAGCAAGGAAAAGAGATACAGTAATTTGTATTAATTTTATTTTTGCAGTAAGACACTCTGACATTTGTAATCCAAATGAGCACATGAAAATGAACCTAGGTACAAACCAGACAAAATCATTGCCCTTTACCATGGCTGTTACTGGATGTCTACTATCTATAACATAAAAGCATACTCACAGGAACACAAAGGATTTTGACACTTGATAAAGGTCATGTTTTCCACTCCATTCAGAGCAAAATCTGAATATTGAAACTTAGCTTCTTTCTGTGAGCTCTCTGAAAAGACATGAAGGATTTAACAAGAGATTTTATGTACAACCTTTATTATTTTTGTCTGTGGTAGTCATAGTTGATCAACATGCTATAAACCTAACTTTCATCTAAAAAACAAAACAGTTACCATCCTTTACTGGTGAGAGCCAAAGGCACAGAAAGCCATGGCCTACCTCCTCAAAAGGAATTTAAGACATATCAGTGGAACCCAGATGTCTAAATTATTCTGAAAATGAAAGTCCAAGATCACACTATTAAGTCATTTAAAAGAAACCAGGCCTACTGCAAAATGGTCTTTCTCATGAAGGTATTGAAAGTGTCACCTAAAAAAATTGACTGTATAATACATTTTAAAGTGTTCATCTGAAAAAAAATTGATGAACAGATGCTCATGATACAACATTTTTGCAGAAAAATGAACTTTTCCCAGTCAAACTACAGAGGAAGAGTAAACACATTAAAGTGTATGCATCTGCATATAGTTGATAGATTTAAAAAAAAAGTATTGATTTTTTTGTTGCTTGGGCCTATACTTTCTTTATAGTGAATATAATAGTGAAAATGCCGTGTATACTAATGGAGATAAACGAACAGCACTTGCAGATAACAGCCCTGCCGACATTTGTTGAGATAAATGTCTATGTTGTACATTGTCCTGCACCGCACCATTAAAAGGGGGCCCTATAAAATGTTTCTGTGAACCTTAATGTCTTGAAAGCCTGTAGTTCCTGAACAAACATCAGTTCAAAATTCAATCTCATGCTCTCCTCTGCAAATCTATGCTCTTCGATAACACACCTTTTATTTTATACACCTCGGCTTAGAAGCTATGGTTACTGTTACTCTATTTCAGATTTCAGAACAGAAGCAGCATCTGTGGGTGCCCGTGTTTATTTCTGCAATCAAATGCCCATTAGACAGGGCTGACCTTTGCCTTTTACTCTGCTTTTAAAACATCGTAGCAGAATCTGCAAAAATGAGCAGTTCTTTCTCTGTCCCCATTAAGTAACCTGTTTCTGGGCCTGCATGTTCCCCTGGTCCCGTGTGAGGAGGCGCCAGCGTCTCCAGGGGGAAGGGGGAAGAGGACGAGGAGCACGTCCGGGAGGGGACGTGTAAGAAATAACATTTTTTCTCTGCCGAGCATAATGGGGAAAAAAAATAGATGAGAACCGCTGTTCTGGGTGAGCAGATTCTCAAGTTACGTGAGAGCCCCGTTTTTTCTGCTCAGGGGCTTCACCAGCACACACACCGGCTGCTCCTTAAGCCAGCTGTTTCCTCAGCGACACCTCAGACACTCTTCCCGCTACCGCGGACCCGGCCCAGCTCTCCCAAGGGCGCTCCTTGACCCGTTCGGCGGCCCGGTGCCCCGGGGCTCGGCCGGCTGCGGGTGCAGGGCCGGGCGGGAGCCATGACGACACAACGGCCTCAGCGGTGCCCCGGGGCCCGCCCGCGGCGGGGCTCTGCCCGAGGGGCTGCCTCCTCACGCTCTCGCCACGGGCCCGCCCGGCCCGTGACAGGGCGAGCGGCTCGGGCAGGCGTCTCCCGGGACGGGCGGGTGGGCGGCCAGCGGGGCGAACCCCTGCGCCTCCACAGGTGGGCAGCGCACCCTTCCTTTGGGGCCAGCGGGGAGGAGGCGGCCCGGAGCGCACACGCCGCAGCCGCCCCATCGGCAGCGTCCAGCCACGGCGCCCCCGGCCCCGCCGCCACCGCCCCGGTGCCGCTCCGGCCGCGCTGCTGCGGCCCCTCCTGAGGAGCGGCAGCGGCCCTTTCGCGCATGCTCGGCGCGGGCGCCATTTTGGTAGGGCCGGGATTTCTCCAGCGGAGCGGCGGTGGAGCTCGCTGGGCCCGGCGCGGAGGGGGCGAGGGGTGCCCGCTGCGGAGATGGCCAACATCGCGGTGCAGAGGATCAAGCGGGAGTTCAAGGAGGTGCTGAAGAGCGAAGAGGTCAGAGCCTCTCCCCGCTCCCCCTGCACGCCGCCGCCACCCTCCCCCGTGCGAGCGTGGGCAGCAGCGGACGGTGCGGGCGCCCCGCCGGCCTTCGCGGGGACCCCGCACCCCCCTCGGCCCCACCTCCCCGTGCTGGAGGTGGGCCCGTCCCACGGCATCTGGGAGGGGAATGGCGATTCCTGGGGAGACGGGGCCCGCCGGCCGTTGGGAGGAGGAGGAGGGGGCCGCAGGAAGCGCGGCGGCAGGGCCCGAAGAGGCTGGGCGGGCCGGCCCCCGGCGAGGGCTGCCGGCGGTCGGTGCTCGGGAGCGCCGCCAGGCCGGAGGCCACGGGCCGGGTGGGGCCGGCTCCGCGGGGACCCCCGGCACGCGCCCTCCCGCGCCCGGCCGCGCCGCACCGCGAGGGATGCGTGAGGAGCATTGGGGAGGGTGAGATGGGGGGACGTGATCCCGCACAACCCCTTCAGCCGACCCCTTTGGCTTGCCGGTGCCAGAGGCTGCAGAGCACGGATTGAATGTTTGGGGGTTTGTATCGGTTGATATTACACCCCCGTTTAGCTTCCCTGTATGCGAACTTCCTTTATCCCACTGCAGGCTTACTCACCTTCAGATGGATGCTTTTAAAGCCCCACTCATTTCAGTCATGTTACTCCTGATCAGTATGTTCAGAGGTATGTGGTGGTCAGTAAGAGAGGCTGACTACTTTCAGGGCAGCAGTAAAGAAGTTCTGATCAGTTTGGGGGAATATAAAGCAGTGTTTGCAGGGTTGCATCAATACAGCTTTGCTGTGGCTGTGTCTGAGTTGGTGGACGTCAGCCAGATGGGTTTTAATGGTTGTGTCGTCATTGTCGTCCTACTTGGGATGATGTTGCAGGTTAGATCCTTGTGAAATATTAATGTGAATATGTAACTCTTAAAGCTGGTGTTTCAGAAATATGAACGTATTCACGGAGAGAAAATTGAGAGGATAATTTTTGAAAAGTACTAGTGGCTTAAGAAAAACACGTTTAGGGTAGCAGTAGTTGATGTACTTTTAAATTGTGTGCCAGCAGCATTGTTGCTATGCAGGTTGAACTAGCCTCTAGAAAAATGTAAGGGCCTTGTTTTACAGCTGCATTTAGAGCCCCAGCTGATTTGCCAAGCTATTGCACAGCAAATACAGAATTGCGTGGAGACCAAGAGAAATTTCTAGGTGGATACCTTTATACTAAAGCTAGAGAATGGAGACCTCATACCCTGTATAACCAGCTGATACTGTGGAAACAAAGAAGTCTATTTGGAAGTGCTTTCTAAAGGCTTCAAATCCCTTTCCCTTTGCTTTGTAGAAAAAACAACAACAACAACAAAAATAAACCCAGAAAACCTTAACTTACATAGGTTTTGGAGGAGGTCCATGGTAAATTTTCTTACTGTAAAGGCTTGATCCAGTGTGCACATTTTTGATTATTTCTGTTTGTTTAGTCTGCAGGACTCAGTTGCAGAATTTTGGAAATTGCTATTATTATAAAATAGCCTTTGCGCTGCCTAAAGCTAGCCAGAAAAAAGGTCATAATTTTTATGGAATTCAATTAATGGAATTTCAAAATCATAGTATAGCAGACTCTTGATATTTCTTTTTTCTTCTGCTATTAGCAAGCTACATAAGTGTCATGCTGATATATTAGTAGGTATAAAATTGGTGTTTACTGACTATACTAGCTCCCATGTCTTGAATGCAAAATTTTAGTGTTACTCAGTGGTTATCAAAGTTGCAAGCAAAGTTTTTTTGAGAGCATTTGTGCACTCCAGGCCAGTCAAACTATAGTCAAACCATCATTGCTGGGTGTGAAAACGTATGGAGTGGGATGATGAATGGAGGTCCCAACTAAATACTACAAATCGCAAAACAAAGATAAAGGAATTTCGTTACTATTACGTAAAATTATCATTAAACCTGGTTTCTTCAAAAAGAAATCCTCTAAATGAGTGGCAATGCTAAATTTGTTGTTTAGAAGTTTGTGAGTCCCTCTCTGAAGGCAAAGTGGCTCACATTATCTGTTCCTAAATTATTTTTGATTTAGTGTTTTGAACTACTTGAAGAGCAGTCGTCATCCCCCCCCTCCATTTCCTCACAGGTGTAATAGGAGCACAAATGCCTGGAAAGGGGGTAGGCACACAGGGAGAAAAGTATGTAGGAAGTTTGTTCTCTGTCTTTTTCCACTGCTCACCTTTGTGCTGAAATAGAGTGGTGGAACCAGAAATGTTTTTTCAAAATTAATGGATGGCAGTTAATTCCTTCTGCATTTGAAGTATGTGTTGGAAGTGCTAAATTCCAAATGAAGAAAGAATTCTGTAAAGTGTGTTTATCCTTGCCATGGTTAAATATCTATGAATCCTTGCTGCTCAGGACTAAATATACTTTCCCTATTACTTAGCACTTTCTGTTTCCTTGAATCCAATTTCTGGGAAATAACTAAAATGTGCAAAACTACCTTGCTCTCTGGCTTACAGATAAGAGATGAAGGATCACCCATATTTTCAAGTTGAGTCTGGGACTTCTTGAGTGTTTTGTGAAAGGATTTGAAGTCTTTTCACGCTTGAGGAAAGTGCTTCTGCTCTGCTTGCTTTATTTCCAGTTTTGTTATAAACGTGACATTACGTTAAGAAGTAGGGTATTGGTTATTTAAGAGAGATGCCTGTGACTTTGCATCTCTTAAATATTTGAACTAAATAGATAAAACTAACTAAAGTTTCTTTGTTAGGACTGCTCTTTAGAATATGATTTTTAAACGTTTTACTTTTGTGTGTGGAGAAAGCTTTACAGTTCCAAGGTAGGCAAGGTATTGTGCCTCTGTAACAAAGATGAAGTTTTTAAGTTAGTCTAGGTAATAACTTGTCTGGTTGAATATGTGTAGGCAAGGGATCAGATGTTCGACTTTATCTCTTTTCTTGTTCTGTCATTTCATTGATCTGTTATCTTGTTGGTTTTATGGGCTGAAATTCTAAAGCTACAAAATGTATTTTGAACAAAAGTGTGAAGCTGCAGCGTGATGGAGAAACCAATAAAGAGATGGAAGGAGAATAGTATCCTGCTTTTACTAAATAGGTGAAAGTTGTAGTGAAGGTTAGCTGGTATTATTTTTAAATAAAGTTGCTGGAATGCTGCAGTGGGTAGCCAAATCCTTACCTGCTCCCTGTTTGTAAGTAGATATCTTGTGAGAGGGAGAACTTGCCAGACATTTAATAATTGGTAGAAACATACTGAAAGATCTTGTGGTCGTTTAAAGACTGATGCTGAGATGTGTTGTAATTGATCAGGTATGTTAAACATTATGTGTGACTTGTTTTTGTAATTTAATAAAGCATCAGTGTTTACTTTGAAGAAATTATGCTGTGCTAGAGGTGAAGAATTCAGTGTTTAATTGGCCATCCACTTTTTTTTTACCATGTAGAAATATAAGGTGTTTTCTACCTTTTGCAGTGAAAACTCTAATCTGATATTGAAGGTGACACATTGAGAAACATAGCTTCCTTCTAGCAAGAAGACAATTGCTGGTATATGTACCATGAAGTGTGTTCTTCTCTTGCATATATGAAGAGACATTTATGGCAGGTAAATCCAGGTAGAGCTGAGAGTAAATTAAACTCAGCTGCAGTTATGGAATATAAGTGGCTTCATGAACAGATATACGAAGTTGCAGTTGAAATTTGTAACGTGCTTGAACCCAAAACAGCATTCAAGCAAAGATAGTAGGTTAACAACAAAAACTTCAAGAACTTGATTTCCAAGAAGGAAATGAGTGTTTGTTTTGGAGTCTGCTGTGTGTTTCAGTGATTTACAGGCAAAAGGGAAGGGAAAAATAACTGCAGTCTGCCATGCCTTTCTTAGACTTTCTTAGACTTGTAAAAACCTAGCGAGTAGCTCTTGTGTTGGCTTTTATCATTGCCTGTAGTGGTCTTGTGATTTATGGCAGTATATAGTAAGATACTAAGTAACATATCTGAAAATTTCTTGCTGTTTGGAAAAGCCATAGATATTTAATCTTCAGAAAAACTTCATTCCTTTAGTTTGTTTATATATGGGCAGTCTTGGGTGCTAGATACTGAATTCACTAATGTGGAAACTTCTAGCTGTAATTGTGCTTTCATCTTGTTTTTTCTTCCTATTTATAGTGTAGAATCAATGCAGGTATTCATAAGAATGAGATGTCTTCTATTATGCTTCCTGAATCAGCAACATATATTTTTTAAACAGTATCCATTTTATTCTGATGCACGTGCTTAACTTCTGAATTGTAAGAGTAGTCACATGGAAGTCAGTAGAGGTTTAGTGAGTGCAGTGGGATTGATGTCATTGTTTAATCCTGGGGGCAGCTAAGTACTGTGCAGCTGCTCAGTCAGATGCCCCACTCCCCATCATGGGCTAGGAAATAGAATTGGAAAAAGGTAAAACCCATGTGTTAAGATAAGAGCAGTTTAATAATTTTTAAAAAAGTAAAATATAGCAGTAGTAATGAAGAGGGAGATTACAATGAGGGAGAGAGGAGTAAAACCAGAGAAAGACAAGGGATGCCCAGTGCAATTGCTCACCACCTGTTCAGCCATTCCCAGCCCATCCCAGCAGCAGTCAGCAGCTCCCTGCCAATCCCCCCTGTTTTCATACTGAGGGTGACATTCTATGGGATGGAACATCCCTTTGGCCAGTTTGGGCCAGCTGTCCTGGCCACGCATCCTCCTGCTTCTTGTGCATGTGCTCGCTGGCAGAACATAGGAAACTAAATAGAAAGTCCTTCACTTAGAGTAAGCTGTACCCAGCAATATCAGTGTGTTATCAACATTATTCTCAGACTAAATCCAAACCCCAGCCCTGTACTGGCTACTAGGAAAGAATTACCTCTGTCCCAACCAAAACCAGGGCAGCTGTTTGTATGAATAAAACTTGAGTGTTGATTAAAAGGCATAAAGGTGTAAACAAAGAATGTTTGACTGTAGAAAGAGGTGTAAACATAAGAATGTTTAAAGTGTCGTTATTACATTGGTACCAATCTCTCCTCAGTCTCTCAGAAGGCCTGCATATGATTAAAAACGTGTGAGAGTGGGGTTTTAGCACACTAGAGCTTGGGGCTGCCATGCAAAAAGGGATCTTAGTCAGCTGGAGAAATGAGTGTCCTGACAGGAACCTTTTGAAGCTCAGCTGAGGAAGCTGCCAAGTCCTGCACCTGGGGGGAAGTAACTCCATGCATCCGTATGTACAGTCAGGACACTGACTGGAAACAAGTCTAGCAGGAAAAGAACTTCATGACCTAGTGAAGAGCAAGCACCACTGTGATGGTGGCAAAGAAGTCCAACCACATACTGGGTTGCATTAGCAAGAATATAGTCAGTGGGTAGTGAGAAGTGATTCTTCACCTCTGTTGTGTGGTTGTGAGAACATCTGTGGTGGTTTGTGTTGAGATACATACTCAAATGAACTGAGCAGAAAACTGTCAACATGGTTCAGGAACTGGAGCACAAGATGTGTGAGGAGAGGGTGAAAGGGTTGATGTTGTTGAGAGAACTATTGAGAGGGACATCTTCCTGTTATCTATAAATACCTAATGAAAGGCTACTGAGAAGAGCCAGACATGTCTCAGAAGTGCATGGGAATATGATTAAGAGGTGGCAGACACAAGCTGGAACATGAGAAATTCTGACCAGACACAGGGAAAAAAAATTACAGTGGTAGTAGTCAAACATTTAAGCAGCATGATCAGCAGGATTGCAGAATCTCTGTCCTTGGAGTTGTTCAAAACTCAACAAATTCTTGAACAACCTGCTCATATTGGACCTCCTTGGAGCAGGAGGTAGGGACTAGAAGCCACTCAGCCGTCTCTACCTGCATGATTACAGAATCTCTAGTGTAAGTTTGGTTTTTAATTACTGTTTCTGTTTGTCAAAGAAAACACAAAAGGGTTCCAACTCTGTTGCCACATCTGGTAAAACCTTCCCCTGTAAACAAATAGAAAAATTTTAAAGCAGACCATTTCTTTTTCATTTAAAAGTTTTCACTGTTGTATGACAATAATGAATCCTCTTCCTTTTCAAGTTGGAGGCTGGGTCTTTCTGGTAGATGCGAAGCTTTCAGGGTTTTTATGTTGAAAAAGTTCTGGTTTGGAACCCTGAAAGTAGAAAAAAATACACAATTTGTACTACTTCTTTAAGCTTCATTTCTCTGAAATGTGAAGATCATCCTAACTTTGAAATAGTTGTTTGTGGAATCTTTTGTACATTGCCAAAAATAATTTTGTCTGCTGTGTTTTTAGCCATGCCTACAGTTTTAGGCAAGACAGTTTAGATCTGTTTCCTATAACGGCATAGAAAGAACAGTGAAACACCATTACTGTGCATCTTTGATTTTCTTAATCCTGTCTGTGGTGTGTTGCTTGTATCTTCTAGTTTGTACTGGAAAATAATGGAGAATGGATCTGTAGGTCTTTGCCATCAAATAAGTTTGGCTGTAAGTGGTGAGAAGACTGCTGTAAGTGGTGAGAAGACTGCTGTAAGTGGTGAGAAGACTGCATGTTATTCTCACATCTGGGATGATCTTTCAGAATTGTTAGGTTATTTGTAGTTAATGCCTCTTTATCTGAACCATGTAGCTGTTTCTCAAGTTCTGTGAATATAATATCAGGCACTTTTTATGTAGATACTGATCAGTACTAGTATTAGGAATACTACTTAAATCTGTGATTTAAAATATACAGTATCAGTGATCATTTGAGCAGACCTATGATTTTGCCAAGTACTGGTAGTGGGACTATTTGTGCATGGAAGGCTAGATCTATTGCTTTTTCCTGTGTTCAGTTGGTGACTTTTTTAATGTTGATATATATCCAGTTGGGTCCAGGTTTCTAGTGAGGGGGTCTACAAATCAATTGGCAGAATCCTAAAATTTTTTGGAGTAAGTGGAAAACGGAAAAAGAAAAACTAGAGTCTGCACTGGAGTAAGACTCATTTGAAAACATAATAAAAAATCTGAGGAAAGAGAGCAGCCCTTGGTTACAAGAGTGGATTGGTCAGGTTAGGATGAGGGGATAGATTGCAGCTGATGATGGTACCCTCTGATAACAATCCTCTGTGAACATAAAGTGGTGCTAGAAAGTAGCCAGTCCTTTACCAATTCCAGTCTTGCACTCATTCTTCTGTGCTTGTTTCCAGGAGTTTGGCTTTAATAGGAAGGAAGTGTACAAGTCCTAAGGTTAGTTCACTTTATTTAGTATGAGATTTAAAAAAAGTTAACATTTTATCATAGTAAATTTGTGTAAGTATAAACTGCAAGAAAGTGCTGGTTAAAAATCCAGTGGTCTTGGTTTTACATTAAGCTCTAGTGCAGGTGCTTAGAGCAGTTCTTAAATTATTTACCTGTTAAATGGTTTCTAGATTCCTAGATTTCATCATCCTAATAAGGACTGTTGTCATTACTATACTTCATCACTTTTACACTAATAATTGCTGCTGGTATTAAATTGAGAAAGTGCTTTAGGGAAAGTTTATCATTAAGATGCAGGCTATCTTTGTTTTTGACAAACCAAGTAAAATTGCTGCAATTTAAATGTAGAAAAGGAATAAGTTTAGTTCTTTTATGGCAAAGAGTAGGAATTTTGGCAGATAATATTCTGTATGGCACTCTAAGGATGCTTCACAGAATCATTGAATATTCTGAGTTGGATGTTGTTCACTTCTGTACTCTTGACTTTACCCAGCATTTTCCCTTGAAATTATATCACTGTTAATATTTGGAATATTTGAGTTTGAAGCACTTGAATATGCTTGCCCTGAGTATTTAACAAAATAGTATGTGCATCATAAATAAAGTATCTCTGTGAGTAGCAAAAATAACTTTGTTTGAGTACCAGATCTGTGTTTGTTAATCTAGTATATTGCAACAGAACTGTGCTAAAGTCATGGACTGCTCCTGTCTGTCCTTGGAAGTGTCTGCACAGGAGGGAGATGCTGTGAATGTCAGTGTTCACACTTCATTCAGTGTTCTGCTTCCCTGGACACTGTGAAAGTCAGTCCTGCAGTATAACTCCAGTTTGGCTATGCCAGTGTCAGAGAGCTGGGCTCACCCTGTGTATTGTTCTTCTGGTGGGTTGCTAGGGGCTGTCCTGTCTACCTTGTCACAAAACACTTAATTGAAGGAAACTAATTGAAGTTCATGATTTCCTAAGTTTATCTCATTATTAGCCAGTATGATCAACAGTTCATTGGGAGAGACTAATGAAAGACTGTAAATCTAGTTATTTTAAAAAGGGCAGGTTTAAGGTAACATGTCTTCAGATTCTAAATATGTCTATAGAGTGTTTTAGGAAGGGGGGAAAAAAACTCAAACCCACAAATACATTAGTCCATATTTTACTTACACAGGTATTTTAGCTCAAGCTGAAAATATTTCACTTTTTATTTTTAGCTGAAAGAGAACTGTGAGAAAGTATTTTTGAGTATTTGCTGTGTTAGGATGTGTTGAAGTACAGGAGGTTGTGATGAAATAGGGAAGTGTACATGTATGGAATCATGGTAGCTGTGTTGTATTTTCTCCCTTTCTGGAAGCTCTTAGAGCCTTCATGGTGTTTAGGTAATCCCTTCCACTTTGGAATAAGGGTGTCCATGTGGGAAGCTAGTACAGAAAAACTGTTCTGAGCTGTTTTCACAAGTCTTCAAGCTCTGAGACTGTGAGTGAATTGGCATAATCAATTGAAAATGAACTGAATTCTGTGATTCCTTTATATGTGGGCTTGCTAACCTAAGTAGGGTAGATACACAGAACTAACTGCAGAGTCTGCATCAAATGGTTTTGTATGTTCAGAAAACGACTAATTCAAAGGATGATTCAAAATGATTATTGAAGCACGCTTTATCTGCAGGGTATTCCAGTTCTACAGCAAAACCAGAACCGTGCATAAAAAGACAGGAAAAATGCATCATTTCTTTCCCCCCTTACTTTCCTGAAGGGAACAGGAGTCCTTTGCACTATGGCCAAACTGATGTCGAGTGTCTTTGTGCGCTCATAGCATGTCTTGGGGAACTCCTGCACACAAAATATGCTCCAAGGTACTGTAAGTATCTTGCATAGCTCGACACAGCCTGTGCAGGGGCCCTTAGAGCAGTACAGGAGAGTATGTGTGCAGTTATGTACACACCTTTCATGGCAGAGCTTTAGCAGTTTAACCACACTAGCCCTTAGTGAGACAGGCAATGACTGTGTGACTGCGCTTAGGGCTTGTGCCAGGAGAGCCGTGTCAGTTACACCTCTGTCTCCCTGACTGATGCCATGGTTTTGTCAGAAATAGTTTACACACACACTAGGGCTGAAGTTTCAGAATTCTTTTAACTTGTCCTAAGGCAGTTCCAGGAAGCAGTGTCACATTCCTTTTCCAGACTCATGTCATCTTGATTTTGTGCTCCTTTGTCTCACCAGTGTTTGTGGTGAATCAAATCAGGGGTTGGGTTAAAATGAAAGATCTGTCTTGCTAATGTGTTTATTTCTGATGTTTGCTGTGCAGCTGTGTGAATGCTTACACAAAATCTTACCTCCTCCTTTATATTGATTTTATGTTCAGAAGGGAAGTAGGGCCTTAGCCACTGTTAGGCTGGTTTAAGGTGCTGTGGAAGTACAGTCTCTTATGTGTTTTGGTGGAGTCATGTTTTAACAGCTGAACATTAGTAGAAGTGGGTATTTACCTACCATAAATTAAAAAAATTCCACAAAAACTTCATGGTGCTCCAGGTCTAACTCTTGCAAAAAGAAGATGTTTTTAATATTTGAGATATTTTGTGTTCTGACAGGAAGAGAAAATGTTTTTCTTGTATGTTACCATGTCATCCAAAATTTTAAGGTTGGTACAGATTTAATCTCTTGATAATATTCTTTAATAAAATATTTTAACGAGATGGATTAAATAAGTAAAATTGTGTTAAATACAAAAATTCTAGACTGTCTTAACCACCAGTAATGCAGAATTCTCACAGTATTCATACTTGTATCTCCTTAGATACATTAAAGTACAAGTTACTTTTTAGTAACATAGTATTTTGATCAGTAAATGAAACAAATAGTGTGCAAAAACAATGTCAGCTAGTCTTACTAGAACAGATGTAACCCTAGAAAATGTATGTTAATAGAGGGGGATAAAATGGAATGTGAAATCTGGTAGAACTTTGATGACCGAAGTTGTTGATAGGTTTAAAGAACATGGGAGGCTTTTAAGGAAATACATTTCTTGATATTGACTCTTTCTTATGTAGAAAACTGCTCTTTAATGTGCTCTAGAGGGAAGTGTTTCCTCTCTCCTCCTTGCCCTGCCCCAGACGCTGGATTGTTTCACTCTGCCATTGCTCTGTGCTTTGAAGGTCGGCATGTGCTGGCCCTGGAATGCAGGTGTGATCTGCTGATCTCAGCTGGTAGTGCAGCGTGTCTGCTTCATGGCACTGTGGTAATTATGTGGCATTTCTGCTTCTCTTAATAATAACAAGCTCAGGATATGCACTTGATATTGACTTTGAAGCTGGAGCGAGTCTGAAGAAATGTTTTGGAAGTATTGAACTATTCCCTTTTGCTTTGGTAGCTCTTTGAGGGGATGGCAGTGGGATTAATTTTTTTTTTTTTTTTTTTTTTTTTTTGGTAAATTGAAACTACCATTTTGCTACAGGACAGTGCACTGCACTTTGCTTCCTACTTGAGTGATACCTCCTTCCTTTTTTATGTTTTCCCATTTCTTGTGAAAGAGTGAACTGAGTGGATGCAGTGTACTTACTGTGGCCTGCTCTGGGGTAGCAGGGGGGTTAAGGAGGGAGAGTGTTAGTTTGGGAAGAAGGGAGATGAGAGGCTGGTGTTGACTTCTTAGACAGCAGCTGAGGAGGTGAGCCTTCATTAGGAATCTTCCATTCTGGCATATCAGTGAAGGAGGGAGACCTGAACCATTTGCACTAAGTTGAGAATGGTACCTTAGCAAAAGGGCATAAGAAAACAACAAGGTAAATATTACAAAACAAAATTCCTTTGAATATTTATCCACAGATTTGCAAAGAGTTGGTAAATAAGATAAGAACAGACTTGGTTTTGTTTTTTAATTTATTTAAATAATTGTTTAATGGAGTAAACTGCTACTGAAATATCAGAGTCTTTTGCTCAGTACAAGTTGACTCAGAGTACTCATGGCCTTGTGCAAAACTCGCATTGTGGATTTCACTGGGATAGTCAGGTGATCTTTTTCTGTACATCTGATGGGACTTGTTCATGCCACATTTTGGTGTAGAATAAGGCTCTTGTGTTAGAATATAAAATGGATGGGAGGATAAAAAGAGTTTCTAAGCCACTAGTAACTTTATAGTATAAACAGTTTAATTTTGTTAGCATGGCTTCAGACTAGAGTGAAGGATTTCTTACTTAATGTGGCTTATTAAATTTTGAACCTTATAATGTCAGTATAAAATGTTTGGGTATTCAAAAGTACCTATGTCACATTTGTAAGTCATGGCTGTAATAAAGAACTAAATAAATTTTTATTAGATTTTAGGTAGGTTCAAAAGTGGTTATTGCCAATTTACCTCATAGATCAATCAATAATTTTAAAATCCTGTCTGAAAAAGAAGTTATTTTATTTTGTTTTTGTGATTGGAGAAGCAATTAGTAATTGAAAATATTTTACATGTACAAAACCTCCTTCACAAACTTTGTCCTTGGTTGAGAAGATTCCAGAGGAATTTTTTCAAGTTTATTCCCTAATCTTTGCTGAAATATTTGCATGTACGTTCTTTAAGATTTTTGTCATTTTCTTAAAATTCTTTCTTAAGGTGTAAGGGGCTGGTGTTAAAGCCTTGAATGATTACAGAGTTTTAATACTTAGCTGAGTTTAGTGCAGTGTTTATATGCATCATTTATCATGTACAGATGTCTTTTCAGGTTAGTTTTTTCTTGTTTAGTTTTGTTTATATACGTACATATGCACCTATATGTTTGTAGAGTTTTCTGTGAGTTCTCTTCTGTAAAACAAAGTAAATTAAAAAAAAAAATGTACTTGATCCAATATAGAGTATATTTCCCTTGAGATTGAAGAAAATCATTTTATAAGACCAGTAAAAATCACAGACTGCAGGTAATTAATTCCTGTATGGAATAACAGAGTTCTGTGATTTTGCTTGGTTTTCTTTCTTTGTTCTTTTTGTTGTTGTTGGAGGGTTTTTTTCCCCCCGTACAATGTAATTCAGAAGTAGCCACTGGGTTTTAAATTCCAGATCTAATTCTGTTTAAGGTGGTTTTATGTGTGCTGTTTTTTTTGTTTTTATAAATTCTGTTTACCACCTTGACCTTTATACCCAAAGATACTTGATAGGAATTTGCACATGGTGTCTGAATATATAAGGAGAGACAGGCAGACCTAGAACAGCAATTAATAATTCCATTTGACACCACTTTATTATTTGAAAAATAACATGCTGAAGTTATTAATATTGCTAATAAGCATTATTTCCTTTTTTAGTTTTGACACCAAGAGTTAAAAACATAGTATGTTTGCTAATGGATGCATTTATTTTTCTGTAGAGTGATTTATTATACAGGGATTTAAGATCTAATGTGGAGATATTGTCATGGGGGGGAGTAAGTAGAGCTGGTTGGTTCTAGGAAAACTTCTCTCAAAACATTTTTTGTATGTCATCATCATCCAGTATTAAGTTTATGATGTTTGGTAGCTATGGCTGACAGGGAAGTGTGAGGGATTTATTTGGTGTTTGGGTTTGGTTGGTTGGTTGGTTGGTTTTTTTGCTTCCACTCAAGAGAATTCAACATGTCAAGACTGCTGGCCATGTAATTAAAGAAAAAATTATTAGAAACAACTTATTCTTTCAGTTTTAGTTTAACCTATCAGCATCTGTCCATACATCACCAGCTCTGATAATAGGCATTTTAATGCAGATTGCTCGAGATTGACTCTCTGGTAGTCTCCTTATCAAAATAACTGAAGAATTTGGAGGCTTGTAATTCCTGATGTGCTTGTAAATCCTATTTCCAAAAAAAGCATTTTGCTCTGCTTCAGTCTTTATGAAGTAGACTTATCCCGGGATCAGACTTTGAATTTATAATTTTCTTCTGCTTTTAGTAAATAAGGTAAATAGTATTTTGTTTGTGAGGTAAATAAAATTTAGAAAAACAATGCAGCTTTTAATAACGTGTCTTAGTATGCTCTTTTGTTGATCTGTAATGGTTTTGTGTGTTTATTTTGTATCAAGGAAAACTTTGGATTTTTAGGAGTAAAGGTGCTGGACTAGAGAAGAGGATAATAGGCCATGAAGAAGTGAAAGAGGTTTTTAAAGGCAGGTTGAAGAAGAGAAAAGGAAATGGTAAGGAAAGCTCAGGAAAAGGTTGGATTTACTGCAGAAAGCAGACAGGCCCTCGTTAGTTCGGTAGACTGTGAGAGACAAGAAGAGTTTGTTGTCTGCTGAGAGTGATGTTACAGAGTCCAGAGCTGCCCTCGAAAATGATTTTAGGGATGCCTTTGGAGGCTATCTAGAACAGAGTCTAGACAATGTTAAAGGAATAAAGTAGATATTTATTAAAAAGGCCTTCAAAGAATACACCTTGGGCAGTACAAGAGCCTGGCTGAGGCTACACCCAAGATGGACAATGGATCACACACACATTTTCACACTTTTAGAAGTTTTGGGCTGTTTACATGTTGAGGTTAATTGTCCAGTTACAGCTTCAGGTTATGAAGTCCCATCCTCACAGATTGCTCTCTTCAATTCACTGTTGTTTATACTTGTTAGGCCTGAAGATGCAACTTCAGCTTCAGGTCTAAGAAGTGTCCTTGGTTCTTGGCTGGAAAATGATTGTTTTGTCTGACTAAACTGTGAGGAGAACTTGCTAACACTTTATATGAAGTTTAGAGTTACATACTAACGCAGTTCAGAATCTGGAAAATATAAAAGCTAAAACCTATGGCATCATTTGTAGAAGTGAAGATGTGTGTTAAAATTTCTACAGTGGCAGAACTTAGTCTTCAAATTTTCTGCTGGAGTGGATTGTGTGTTCTTTGCAAGAAAGTTACTCAAATATAAAACCAGACAGTATAATTCTGGATTTTTTTAAGAGGAAGCAGGTGAAAACAAGTCAAAATATCAGTAACGGTTACTGTGATAAATGTGATTGAGTGTCCTATATTTGGAAGATGCTCACAGAATGACACTTTATGAAGGATTGATTCCTTTGGGTCTCTTTTTAGAGATAAAGCTTTTAGTAGTGAATAAAAGAGCATAATATGAATCTTCACTAACTTGTCTGCATCATACTTTTAGTTTAGTATCTTATGCTTGGGTTTAGTTTCTGCAAGGCAGAATAAAATTGGTTAAGTATGACTATAGCAGTGCAGAAAGAATCTTAGCAATTGAGTTGGTCTAAAAAACAACACATCTTTAGACTAGACCCTAGTTAGAATTAAAGGATGCATAAAAAAAGGTAAATGGCTATCCATAATCCATCTAGACTATCAAGAAAAAGGGAATGGCATCATGCATTGTGTAGTATGTTGCATCTATTTTCCTTTGTCTTGTCTTTGTTGTTTGAGGTTTTTTGGTCAGTGTTGATCAAAATAATTTTCAGGTGTGATAATGGAAAGTTGTGCTGGTGTTGGACTTGAAGATTTCTAGAAAAGGATTTTGCTGTTGGATTTTTGGGCATTGTATTGTTATTGAATTTAGCTGAGAAACTGTGGAAATAAATGCTGCGAGTAATGGCATTGCTCATATTTCAGGCATTGCTAGCCCAGTGATTTAGTCACTAAATTGTTACTGAATCAACAGGCGGTAATGCTGTTTTAGACTTGGTGTGGAAGTGTATTTAGGTCTTTGTAGAACTGCTTCTGGAAAATAAACTTGTGAGGTGACATCACAAGTTGATTCATGAATTCTGTGCTAAGATCGTTGGTGTTAGAGAGTTTTTGAAGACTAGTGTTGTTGGTAGAGGTGGAGGCCAGGGATTTATTATGGTAGAACTGGCAAAATTAAGTAATTTTATCCTACATGATCCTCATTAAAGAGAAATATTTTAGGAAAACACTCCAGATTTAATTTGATTAATAATCACTTTGATGCTGTTTCTCCAGGGATGAAGGATAAAGCAATACTTGTCAAGGTGAAGCTGAGCTGAACCTTGAAAAGTGTCAGAATAACATGAAAAAAGGATCTTTAGTTATATGAAGAAAAAATTGATTTGGTATATGGAGGACATGGTAGAATTTAAGCATAAATACAAAACTAAATTAATCCCTGCAGTAAAACAGTGCAGTATAGAATGATGCTTTCCCTTTAGGTTCTGTGCAAGGTAAATAAGGGCATGGAGACAGTTACAGCTGTAGTAATAGAAGCAGTCATCTCAAAGTGGGGAACCAGGATCACTGACTCTTGAAAGAAACTAATCTTAGTGACAGGCTGTGTGTTTGATTGCTTTTAAGCAGATTTATGGAGTTGGGAAGAATTTACTGTGAAAAACAGCTAGTGTGGTACTAACTGAAATTGAATATGAAGGAGAATATCCAGGCTGCTTTAAGACTGTGCAGGTCACTGAAGAAAAGTAGAATGCTAAGTAGAAAATGAAACAAGCTGCGGCATGGATTAACCATAGATTGTATCACTGAAATTTGTCCTGTTTGCTATTAGTACAGTCCTCTAAATGGAAAGTTATTTGCAAAGAACAAGAACTTCTGCCATCGAGGTGGAGCTTGCCAGGTGATGTTGGCAGAGGAAGAGCAGGAGAAGCTCAGCTGAGTGACTGCAGTACCTGCACAGATAGTTACAGTGACTCACCTGTATTGGTTATTTAAACCAGTGTGCTGCTTTGGGAATAAAGAGGCCATGCACAGGGGAAGTACCTCTGACAAAGCATTGAGCAGTCACTGGAGAGGACAAAAACTTCTACAGGAATCCTTGCTGGGAATCCTGCCACTTGATCTGAGCCTTGTGTCGTGCTGCCATGAAAAAGACAGATTTCATCTTTCTTAGGTTCTGCTGCTGGTGATGTGTCTTCAGTGAGTGCAACAGAGTGCTCGTGGCACAGATTCTGAAATATCATCTAATTTTGTTTTTGCAGGGCTGGTTAGGTGATGGAGTGACATAGTAGAGAAGGTTGTATTTTTTAAAAATCAGCATGGTGAAATTAGAATTTCAGCTTGTTTAAAGCAAAACTAAGGCTGGAAAATCTGTGTAAATGCCATATATTTTGCAAAGGAATAAATACTAGATGTATTAAAAAAACTAGTTGAAGCTGGAAAAAAATGCTGTCACAAGTGGGCTTAAACAGACTGTAACTTTACCTAATTGTACTTCAGAAAGCTTTTCAAAATTGTGAGGTGCTGGAACAAGCTGCCAGTTGGAAGCATGAGAGCAAAAACATTAAAAGGGGTGTTGGGAAGCTTACAAGAAGATACATCACGTAAGATCAATCACAAATTCAGGGAGGGAATTTTTTACAGTGCCTGGCCTTTGTGGAGAGCTGCAGGTGCTGCCTCATTGGTGTGGGTTGAAGGGATTTCAAGTTCTAAAGTCAAATATATGTGACCATGGATGTTAAAAGCTCCCAGTTCACCACTGGATTAATTTAGTGAATTAGGATTTTTACATGGTGAAGCTTTTACCTAATCTTTGATTTTTCTTTGTATCTGTGAGCATCTCTGGTCAGAAGAGCATTCTTTGTTTTAGGGGGACTGCTCCTATAGAACACTTGCAGGAAAGAAACAGAAGTAATTTCCCAGCTGTTGTCCAGTGGGTTCTGTGTGCCTAATGGTTCACATCACTGATAGATTCAAGAACCAGCTGATGGCACCCATCAGCTTTGTATGACTTCAGCCTTCTCTAGTAACTGTCAGCAACCAGGTTTACTCTGAGGGTGGAAAGAAGCACAGCTGTATAGAACTAGTTGGAACAGTTTCAAAAGATTTGGGAAGATGCTAAGTTTTCTTGCAAAAAATAACACAGGAATGAGGAAATCTGTACTGCCGGCAGTGAGCACAGTATATGGAAGTAGCAGAATGGAAAAACCTGTAATTACCTCTAAAAACTTGATGGTACATCTTTCTAAAAGGAGACTTGGCTTTGTAATCTCCCAATAACAGTTCCTGGCTAGGAGATTTATATCACTTTCACTAATACTGCTCTCTGGATCTGGAAAGCAAATTCAATGGAATGAGTAGCTCTGGCTGAACACTTCTGAGAATCTGTTTCTGGAAAACATATGTTTTCTCCAGTATCAAAGTACACTGTTTTTATTTTGTAAGGAAGTTGATATGGGGTGTGAAAATGTTGAGGAGGTGACAATGAAATTCAAGCATATAAAGTAAATTGTATGTTATGCCTAAATATTAAAGATATACATGAACTTAGGACTACAATATTCTGTTTAGATCATTTTTATGTTAAAAATACTACTCCATTTGGGGAAGTCTTTCCGTGTTCCATTGAAAGTGACAAATGTGTCTGTTTTTAAATAAATTGATCTAAATATGAAAAGAAATGGTGTGTAATTTGGTCTGTTGAATTTTGTAGTTTAGATATATAGAATTAATAGCTAATTTGAAAAATCATGGTTATTTTAAAATATAGACAACTTAGAAGAACAATTTTAGATATATTGCTGGATTACTTTGGATATTCTTATGATAGTATAAATAATATTGAAGTTTCTAATGTTTCACAAATAGCCTGTTTTTAATGAAGTTAAATTTCAACTGTAAGATAGCTTAATTTTAGGTTACTATATTTTTAAATGTTTTCTTACTTTAAAGTACTGTTCTAAAAATTTTAAACAGCTTATTTTGGGGGAAGTTTGTATGTCAAATGCTTACTTATGATTCTTTGTTTCTCTGTTTATTTTTAAGACGAGCAAAAATCAAATTAAAGTAGATCTTGTAGATGAGAATTTTACAGAATTAAGAGGAGAAATAGCAGGACCTCCGGACACACCGTATGAAGGCAAGTAAAGTTTTTGTGTATGCAATCACTGTACATATCTAGTCATATGTCTTGAGATACTTTGTTTGTACAAATAATTACAGCATAAAATGTAGAGGTACATATTTAAAACTAGTCTGATTTTTTTTAAATACAGATTTTAAGCTTAAAAACTATTTCAATTTAGCTTCTGTGTTGCCTGAAGAGAGATCTGTTCAGAATAGACTCTCCCGTATCTACGTCAATGTACAAATATAAACTGTGCAGTTTAATTTGTATAATTATGAATTTTAGTTATTTACTGTCTCCACTGTTTGAGCTCCTTAACTATTAAGCGTTAAAGAACTTAGCTTCAGACTGTACATGTATTTCTGTGATCTAGAGTGGTGATCATTCCTAAACATTGCATTTCTCCTCTCCCAAGCAGTGATGCTGTTGCAGGTTAAACTTGGGATTAATTTTGGGTGTCCATGTGTCCCAATACTTAATTTATACTGATGTGGGGGACTCTGTAGTATAACTTCATATCTTTAGCTCTCTTCAAACATTATACGTTACTGACTTTCTAGTTTATTAAAGCTGGTGTCTTTAATTATTATGTAATTATGCATTTCTTTAAGTCTGGTAAAAGCAAAGCAAGTTCCAGAAAGAAGCTTTAACAGAGGCTAATATAGCATGCTTTTTCAGAGATACAAAATTACTCAATAGTGCTGATACTTGTAAACTTTTTGTATAATATATATGGAACTGGCAGATGTACCTTCTATTTAAAGTTCTTTCATAATAAATAAGGATTTTAAATTTGGTTTTTTTTTAACTTTTGGATAGCTTTTAAACATTGTTTTACTCGACTTTTCCATGCCAGGTATCTACTTTGATTTGAATTTCTACTTTCAATAAAAATGCATCAAGGAATATCACAGGCAAATAAATTGTTTTGTTGGAATATGAAATAATTTTGTGAGTTCTTCAGTTGCTCTAGTTGCTCTGTGCCTTTGAGCTAAGAGTGAGACTTTTGTATTCCCCTGAGACTGGACACATGCCATTTGTCATTATTTTGAAAAAACAAATTCTCATCAGGTGGAGAAAATACCTGAAGATTGTTTAGTAGCTATAGAAGTATGTGCACTCAAAAGCATTAGTAACTGCTAATGAAAATCTGGTTGTTACATCTTCCCTAATAGAGGACACCCCTTTTGATTTGCTTTTCTGGACTAGGAGCTGGTGCAGCAACATTGGACTTGAGGGCAAGGAGAGTCTCCCCTCCTCTGCCTTGGGGGCTCAGGAGAGAAGAGGACTGAGGAAATAGCCTAACGTGGTTAACATGGAAGAATATTGGGCAGGGGTAGATGTCAGAAGCTGACAAAAAGGGAAATTAGTCTGGAAGAAAGAAAGTAGAAAAGTCAAAACAGCTGTAATGGTGGGGTGCCCTGCAGAACTTCATTTCCAGAGTTGCTCAGCAGTCTGGTAAATAATGGTGGTTTTCCCCTCTCCATCCCTTCTCTCATGTGCCTCCATCTCATCAGCTGCTGATGTATAGTTGACACAAGCTAATGTCTGGAAACAATTTATTCTGGTTGTAATATGTGCCTTCAATTTAAAAGGAGTACTGTGCTGTTCTCCTAAAATACAGACTCATGCTAGTGATCTGTTTGGAAGTGAATCATTCTATTTAGAATTTAGCATAATTGTTGTTTTGCAGTAGTATAGTTCATCTGGTAAATCCAAAACTTAGTATTGTAATAACATCTGTATATAAGCAGTTGGATTCTAGGAAACATCTGAATGGTGGTAGAGGGGTGTTGGTTTTGGTGTTTGTTTTCCATCCAGAGCAAATTAAAAGAATCCTTGGGTGAGTTGGTTTGTCAGAGTTTGCCATCTTTTCCTCCAGGTCAGTGTTACCTTGGTTTATAAAATGGGCCCTTTTTGGAGAATGTAGAGTTGAGAGTTATTTGAAGTTAAAGATGTGCTCATGTGTCACAAAAGTTGAAAACTGTATAGCACGTCATGAAGAGGGTAAAAAAAAGATTGAAATGTCTGTCTGCTGATCTGTGATGCTGGATGATTCAGGTAGACAAGAATTTCAAAAGCTTGGTACTGTCTGCTCACATACTCAGCATATCTTGCTAGTGAAAAGCAGCAATATGTTTAGTGCAGAATTTGTTCATGTGAAATGCATACATACTTACATACCTCTGAGTACATTTAATTATGGGATATAGTAAATACCCCTTTTGGGGGGCTAACTGATTTTTTAGTATTATTATGGCAGGGATATCATGGAACAGTAATGTGTTTGTATGCTTACTTTAATCTAGAAGGCATATGCATCAAGGAGCAAAATGAGAGTTAGTGCCAGCCAGTTTATGGTGTTTCCTGACATTAGAATAATTTGCTTTGGAATGTTAACATTTCTGTAATGTAGTTATATGCATTTATTCCCTTACATAATTATGAAGAGTGTGCCAGTGTGTGTCATCTTCATTTTATGACTATAGCAGTAATACATGCTGCACAATTACTGACTGATGTTTTGTCATCTATAATCTGAACAGTGACACAGCAAGAAGTGCTTTATGAAGAAGTTTTATGCAGTAGTTCTGGTCAGACAGTCCCTGTGATACAGGAGGGAATTCTAGAACCAGTGTGAAGTGAAAGAACAGTTGTTGACCATAGTTGGTGAGGTATCTGAAATCAAACTGCTGCTGCAAAAATTTTTATAGGTAATGTTGGAACATTAGTTAAGAATGACTGAGAGGAAGAATGCCATCTATTGACAAAATTTACAGCTTTTATTTTTCTGTTAGTAGTGTCAACTCATATTGATCAATTATCAGAATATTGCATGACAACTTTAATTGAAACATGTTTAAATGCCGTGTTAAAGTGTGTTTGGAGAGAGGACCTTTGCGAGACTTGATTAATGGCTGCTGGGTTTTACTCGATTCAAGAGCTTTTCAGTAGATAGATTGGGGTTTGTGGGTTTGGATTTTTGGGGGGTAGGTTTTTTTTAAAGCCTCTGTAATATTGGTATTAATTTCAAGCCAAGCTTGCACGTGAGCCACAGCAACTGCAAAATTTATAATAGGGTATTTCTTCAAGGGAAATACTGCTAAAAATTGCTCTAACTCTTGTGAGACCTGTTCCAGTAGGACTACAGAAAGAATATTATGCCATTACTGTTTAATTCAATTTCAGGCATTAAATAACCACAAAAAAGCCATACATATGCATACTCTTAAAACAAAAGCAGAAATATTGGCATGCAAAAGTTAATATATTAGTCATTTGTAGTTTAAATCCAGTATTTAAAAACTACAGATTTTTTTTAAGCTATGTCTTTAAACCTGTATTTTTAACCATAAAGTTTAGTGGAAAACAATACTATATAAATAATACTACCAGCTCATCAGTCTCTGGTGAAAAATATTGGTGGCTGAATATCTTGTTAGGCAGAAGACTTGTAATGGCTTGTGGCTGGCAGAAGAAATGGTAGTATCTAAGGATGGATTTCATATTCCCTTACAAAATGATGTGGCAGCAAAACTGCAGAATGACTGATAAATTTTTGTAATCAAGGCAGAGTGCAGCTGTTTTCTTAAGAATAGTCGCTGCTGAATTATGCTTCAATTTAAAGGAAAACCAAACTTCTTATTGATGTATGTGTCTTCAGAACTATTTCTCCTGTGCTGTCCTGTAAGCAGACAAGCAATCAATTTAGATTACTATTATAATTTTGGATTTATAGGCCTTTCTTATAGTATTTTATGTTAAAACCTCCCAAGTTACTTTAGTGTTAAGCGAGAAAAAGAACAGCTGTGGATGATAGTGGAAAATATCAAACAGATACTAACTAGTTTCAGGTGGAGTGTATTAGACTGAAATACATTTTAAAAATGAGAGTTGTTAGGAGCTACAAATGTGTTTTTTGGCACAGGTAAAAAGGTGCCATATACTGTAACTGCTGAGAGGAGTACTTGGAGGCTTTTTCCCCCTGTGTATCTTGTTGCCAGTATTGTCACTACTTGAGAGCTGGTTTTGTATAGCTTGATTTGCAGAGTAAATCACTCTGGAAATCACAAGGAAAATAGATTGCAAATGCTTCAGCTTTAATTCAAGAAATTGTATAAATTGTAACACATTATACTGACAGAGAGAAAAGATTTCTGAAAGAACAACAGGTTGAAGAAAAAACTTGGAAGTGAGGATGAATGGTTTTGGTTTTTATAAAAATGAAATGTCTGATTCGGTGTGTATATTTTTTTATACCCTATTCTTTTTGTCATTGAATTGCCTGGCAAATGGCCTTTACTAGCCAGGCAGAGATAGTTTGAGATTACTCCAGAAGGCATAAGTATTGGTAGTGAACCTGGGTATTAACTGAATTATAATGGAAATAGGATAGGGAATGATACTGTGATAGACAGATAAAACCTAGAAATGTTTAAAACTGGGCAGTAGGAGGGGGTTCTGTCTTCCAAGCTCCTATTATGCTTTATTATATGCTCTGGTCCTTCATATTATATTAATGGTACTGGTGTGTCAAAGTGTTTGCAGGATTGAAACAGAAGAAACTACTTCAGGTGGTAATGTAGAACATAATAAAAGTTAAACACTGGTGCCTCCTTTATTATTATTTTTCCTTGAAGTGTAGGAGCTTTTCTGAAGGAGTTTTTTTGAATGTATTTGAATTCCAAGAAGTTTAAAATATAATACAGGTAATTTCAATTATGTAATTTGAAGAAAATTTGTCATGAGGTATCAGAAAAGAGTCAAAATAATGTAATAGTATCCCATGCTCAGCCTGAATATTCCTGTGGCCTCTTTTTTCATCTCTTTAGGAGATATTTGGTTCATATTTTCATAATACTAATATTTATCTTTTACTAAAATAAATAATGGAAATTAGAAGATTGGGAATGAGAATTTAGGTATATTTAATGTGTACAAAGTATAGGTACTAATTTGCATAAGCAGACACAGCTTTTCTGACTGACTTTATAGGCATTTTTTAACGAAATAGATGAAACCTAAATGTATCTCCTAACTAATACTACTGGGTAAATTTGAATTACTTGAAAATCTGCTCATTTAGAAGTGTAAGCTTTAGTGTCACAAAAGACTTGAGTTTGAATAATGTTCTTTTGGTATAATTCCCAACTTGTTCTTGTCTTTTGCAGGTGGAAGGTATCAGCTAGAAATAAAAATCCCAGAAACATACCCGTTTAATCCTCCTAAGGTACTGCAGACACACATTTTTGGATAATACAGTTTGGCTAACAAGTTGGGTTTGAGTATTCTTACTTACTTGTTTGCTTGTTTGTTGGGGTTTTTTGTTTGTTTTAATTCACTTCTAGACAAGGAACTGTTGGAACTGTTATATTTACATAGAAATAAAACAGGATGTAAAACTGTATCCAATCATAAGTACACTCTGTTCCTAAAAGTACAAACTGGGAAATTCTGTGGAGAAGCTTGGGCCTTATCATTTTAATATTTTTTCTGACAAAATGAATACAATTTTCAGGTAGTTTTAAATGATGTAGCGAGTACAGCTGTCTTCCCTCCCCTTTTGTTGAAGAAATGTTGTAATAAGGAGTTACTGGTTCTTTTAATTTCTTAAGTTATACTTAAAAGGTTCTTGAATCCAACCTGCCAAGTTTTTAGTAGTAATCAGAGAGTGACACGTACAGTTGTGTGTCTTGAAGAACAACAAAAATATAATAGTCTTAGTGCTTCTCTGTTGAAAGAATAGATAATGTGAACATGGATGAGAGATGAAAAATGGCTGTGGTAAAGTCATTCATATATTTTTCACAACTTACTGGCCTTTTAATTTTACTGCATCTTTCTGTGACTTCAGTTGTGTGGTTCTGCTCTGAATGTTCTCCCCAGCCATGTGCAGCTGCACGTTCCTGTGCCCTGATTTAGTCCACTCTTCAGTGGCTTGAATCAGTAGACGCCTGAGTTGTCTGACTCAAATTCTTGATTGGCTTTTTGTTTGTCTGAAAGATTTCTTTGAACCAAAAACATGTCCTAGATTCTTCTTATTTTCACCCTGATACGTAAGGAAGGGAACTGGGAAGGAACTGGGGAAGAGGAGGAAGAGAGAAGTGCCAGTAGCTCATAGCTTTGAATTACTTCCTTGAAGCTGGAGCAAAAGACACAGAAAATCTTAAAGAAGTGTCTGTTGGTCTCAGTTCTTTAATCTGCACATGTTCTGGTGGGAGCTAAAATAAGGAGAGCTGAAACAGGTTGCGGACACTGAAAGATGAGTTTGTATGCCATGATTTATTTCCTGCCGTAGGGCTTGACAGATAATGCGTTCTTTTCACTAATTTGCTTGCGGGTCAGGGGCAAAAGTTGAAAGATCTATGCTATACATAAAATGTTTCTCAGGAGTTTGGGGTCAGGAGGAGATGAGAAACAGACGGGTCAAAATCACTAGAAGGCAGTTAAAGTGCAACCTGAAGAAAATGAAGGGAATTTCCAAAGTCATGTATGTCCTTTCTGAGGACAGCTTTGGTCTCCAAGAACTTCAAGAGAAAGTGCTGCTTTTACCTTTCTTGGTGCCTTAAAAACACCCAGAAAACCTAAACCACCAAAACCTGGTTTTAGTAATGCTTTGTGAGCATGAGTACACTTTAGTGTAAAAATATGGACTTGATTAATAAGTGCTGAGACTGGATCCTTTCAATAGCAAAGAAAAATACTAGTAATCTAATTAAGTTTTGGGTTGGTGAACGGCTTTCTTGCATATGAGGTAATGAGACAGGTTGGTTGTAGACATAGTAGCACCCACCAAAGAAATTTCTCTAATACTTCTGTAGCCAACAATTTAGGTCAACAGTGAGTGATATCCAGTTCCTGTGTTAAGAGTTCAGGACTGTGAAATCTAGAGAGCCTACTTTTAAAAATGTTAGAAGTTTTAAGTCTATATTTGACCACCTGCTTGTCAAAACACTTGTATGCTGGAGGATGTTTCTAACTAGCTTTGTGTGATACAGGGATGTGAACAAGACATGAGAAAGCAGTTAGGGATGAGTTTGGGGCACTTGGCAGCCCAACAAACAGCCTTACAAACCTGAAGCCTCTGAAATAAGCAGTGTCAAGTCTTAGTTCCATTTGTAGTACTACATTTTCTGAATTAGTATTTCTTCATAGTATTATTTTAAATAGTGGATTTAAAATGTTTACTTAGTATACTGCATTTAATGACTGCTTTTGTTTTTAAAAGTTCTCTTGGTTTTTTTAGGTGCGGTTTATCACCAAAATATGGCATCCTAACATTAGTTCAGTCACTGGGGCCATTTGCTTGGATATTCTGAAAGATCAATGGTAAGATTCCATGGGGGTTTAAATGGGCAAAATCAAGTATACTGGTGTCCTGGATAGACATCAGCTCACCTTGCTTTTTGCCTTGTGCTTATAATTTGAGATGTCCTTAAGCAAACATTTTGGTAGGGTGTTCTGAGGTGCAGATGTGCAAATGAAATGATTGGGTGATAGTTTTGGATGTATGACATACACAGTAATACATGGATGTAATTTTTGGATGTAATACATCCAAAATGTATACACAGTAATATTTGGATGTAATACATACTAAGTATGTATTACATACACAGAGAGCTCTTCCAAAAATGTTTGCACTACAATGAACATTTCATTGTTGACATTGTGGGTGGTTTTGTACTACCTATTGCCTTCTTTGATCAGTTAATGTTATTGCTGAAGTTTTAATAGCCCAAATTTGTGGAATAGACTTGCATCCAAACTAGCAGCTGCACCCATTGTTCATTTATTTTCAAAATAATTGATTTCATGTGGTTTGAAGATTGTGTACAACAGTTGTATGATAGACATGATACCTAATACAGATGGTTATTTTCCTCCATGTCTGCCCCAAAAGAATAGGACTGTAAGTCCCCAGCAGATCATACCGGTATCTAGTCCATACAAACTTCAAATGCTTGGAAAGTCAACAACTTTGTCAAGCAGACATCAGTTGGGTTTGAAACAGAAACTTCAGAGGAGAATGCTGAAGTCTTGAGGTCTTGCAGGTGACACATCCTGGGTATTAATCTCTTACAGATGTATGAGATTATAGAAATCTCATACAGATTATACCCTGGCACAGTATAGTGTAAATTACTGAAATGAAATCGTAATGGTTAGAAACTGTTGTCTTTCTACCTTCTCAAATAGCATATATTTTCTTACCATCTCAGAGCACTTGATGTTCTTTCAGGCAATAGAATTTTTCTATATACATGCCATGGTACCTGGTATGGTTTTTCTTGTCAGTAAAGCCAGTGCACTTTTGTACCTGCATCTTATTGTTGATACCACCATACAGTTTTACGGGAGATTTATGATTCTTTAACTGTCCAAGTAATGTCTCCTGAGATATTGTACTCTGAAGCAGATTAGTGAATGGGCATGAGGTTGTCTGTAAGTATCAAAAGGCAACAAACACCTAAAAAACTCATGAGCTTCAACTTAATTTATGTACTTTTGGGGTTATTAGTCAAAACCTTTGATATTGGAGAAGGACAAACAGGAGAGAAGAGTTGACATGTGTTCTTGTAATCTTTGAGTTATGTCTAGCACAGATAATTTGATCTGTGTCTTGTTTCTGTTATTTCTGCTTGATGAAAAAAACCCAAACATTAATATCTCCCTTCTCCAAGATGTATAAGACATAGGGGTATTGGAAAAGAAATTGACTTCTGTATATTTAAACCAGCTGACACAAGATGCCATCAGTATTGTGCCAGTTACATAGTTTTAAACTCTTCCTTTGAAAGAGTGTCTTCATTTGGAAGCACTAAGGAGAGAATTGCACAGAACCTGCTGGTGAGGGTGGGGGATTTCCTGTATACTATTAATCCCTCTTCAAATGATTCTTAATGTAGTGGGATCCCTTCATTTTCTAGTTGTGCTATTTGTAAGTTTTGTTTCTTTTCAAATCATAGAATGGTATATGAAAATCACTTGAGCATTGTTGAAGTGCCTCTAGTCCTTTGATAAGAGCAAACTTAGAGCTGCCTCCTAAAGTAAATTGTTTACTGTTTGAAGCATTTTTTATTGTAATAGAGAAAGTTGGTTTTTTCCAGAGTAGCTTCCTAAAACTCACTAAGCAATATGAATAGTTAATATTGTTTAAATAAGTTGTTTATTGTTCTTCCATATATGTAGCTAATAAAGAAATGCCCACAGCATAGAATTATAGAATGGTTTGGGTTGGAAGAGACCTTAAAGATCATCTAGCTCCATCTCCCCTGCTACAGAGAGGAACCATAGATCACTTCCACTAGATCATGCTAAATCTGAGGTGGCAACATTTGTATTACATGTGCACACAGACAAAAATATGTATGTAAAAGGTGTACTTGGGAAAAATTACCCTCTAGTTCAGTGAAGTACTTGCAGATGCATTTGAGTCTTGTCAGTGGGCAAAGGATTAAGCCTTGAGGAATGGTGTGGCTATTAGCCCAGGCTTCGCTGGCTTTCCATGGCAATCCTCAGAGTCTCACAAACTTGGGAGTTTGCTGAGAATCATCCCACTCTGGGAAATGCTGGTCACAGCCTGCTGTGGTCCAGGACAGCTCTAAGGGTCTCAGTACCATTGTTCATAGATAGGGCCACAAGATGATAGATTGAAATCATCTGTAAATTTCCATCCTGGCCACAAGGATGAGTTGGTATTTACTGGAATATTCCATGAAAAGTCCAATAACAAGAATACTATTCCACTTGGTCTCTTGTTCAGATAGGAACTCAGGGCTATTTGCTGGAAAACAGGAGCTTGCTAGACAACAGAAGTTCTGGGAGCAGACAGTGTTTTTGATAAGCTCAAGGGAACCTAACTGTCCAGGTGCCATTAATCCAGGCTGAGACCTAACAAGCATTCCTGAGACCATAGCTGGCCCAAGGAAGGAGCCAGGGGGAGGATGTACCACCACACACCACCAAAAATAACTTTATTGCATGTCTAGGTTGAAAAGTGGTTTGAATAAAATGGCTTCATTAGAAAGCAAACAAACAAAAAATAAGCAATCCCAATCTCTACCCTCCAGATGAATAAGTTAATATTTAAGTTATTTCACCAAGCATTCAAGAGTAAATTGGACAAATGCAGTTCTGAAATATTCCTGTGGAATTATTCTAGAAAATATATTTAGTTCCACAATCGCTCTTGTCAAGTCTTTCAGCAACAAGATCTGTTTTTGAAGTGCCACTTCATTGACTTGTGATGTTCTTAACTGAATAATGCTCCTCTTGTTGCTGTGTGTAAATACAAGTGTGAAATTTCTCTGCATATCTGTTTTTCAGTGAGGTTTGAGAGTTAAAGGACTGGAGAAGTTTGGTGTATGTGCCTTAGCAGGATTTCTGAAAGAGTTATTTACTAAGCTGTTAAAAGACTCACGTGTAGATGGTGAATACAAATATAAAGATTTTAATGTGTTTCTGTAGTTTTAAAATGTCTCTTCCCTACTCTCCCATCCTGTGGTAATGGTTTTCTGTTCTAATGAGCATAGATGATACTCTGCATATTGGCAGGAGGTTTTATCAGTTAGCAAAGTAATGTATTTAAATTATTTCTAATAACTAATGAAATTCTTTTTCCACATTGCATTGCTTGAAACTGAATTTCTTTGCAGCTGTGGATTTTCATTATGTTTAGATTTTTAAGTACCTGTTATGCCAGTTTGTTTGGAAAGCAGCTACTGTTTGCTGCTAGGATTAAAATAGGAGTATGATTTTGTAAAAGGAATACTGTTTATGTTTTTCTGACATATTTTTCATTATGTGGTTTCACTTACTATGGCCTGTATTTATCATCCAGGCTAGTACTCTGTCTCAAAGCTTTAATCTTAAATATACAACATATCAGTGCAGTTCATTGAAACCTGAGAACTAAATTACTGGAAAGCTGTTCTGCGTAAATCCCCTGAGCAGAGATTAAGTGAATGTGTCATAGCTGCATATATGGCTACAAAAACTGTTGGCTTCTGTGGGTCAGTAATGAATAATAAGAATATTTTTGTCATAGTGGCTCCACTGGAGGATTCATGTTTCGGTTTTAGTTGCAATGCAGAAATCATTATAAGAGATAATACAATTTTAATAGATAAATAAGCAACAGCCAGCTTGTAATCTTCCTGCCTACCCAGTACTGCTGGGTTTTGTTCAGGGTGTTTGAGGAGCACTGAAGCTTCTTAAAGTTTTGAGAAAAACTCAGAGAATATTAACATGGTTTTAGGGAACCCTTCAGCAAGCAGGCTGTCTTTCCCCTCAGTGCTGTGTCAAAGCTATCCTTTTTTTTTTTTTTTTTTTTTTTTTTTCTCTGATAGATGCCTGGTCTTGTAATTGTCCTGTAAATAGTGACTATGCAACGGGCTTCCACTCAAAGGCCTTATTCATTTCCTTCCAGATTCCATAAGCCATTGGTACAAGGTCCCAGAGATTTTTCTCTTGGATTAACGAGCTTATTTTTTTCACAAATGGAACAAATATTGCAGATTATGTAGAAAAAAATGTTCCCGTAGCCATGTTTGGTTGACAGAGTGGAGTAGCAATCTGGTGCCTGCAGCTGTTCCTGGCATTCTGCTGAGTTACCCTCTTGGAATAATGAGAGAGATTGTTTCCTAGAGAGGGATGTAAAGAACATAAGTAAAAACTTCCTAAATGGAGAATTACTTAGCCTTTAAAAATGAAGAAAAAAAATAAAACCTGGCAGTGTTTTGTAATCCTCTTAGGACTCTCTGCTCATCAAAAGGTAAAAGAGATTTCTTTCCTCGGGCATGCTGGGCACAGCTGGCTTGCTGTGCCTTTTAATGTTAACACTATAGTCACCCAAACTAGGGGTGCTCTTTTTTAATGGAAATGCCCTAAGATATTATCTTTAAAAAAAAGGGGTAAAAGTGTAAGTGAACAAAATGTATATCCAGCTCTCTTTGTTCTGATGCAGTCCAGATTTTCCTTGTGGTTTAGCAAATGCAATGCCAATAGAAAGCTGAGTTTTTGGTTTGGATGTCCAGAATGGAGGCTTTTAGTTTCAAGTTCTCTGAGGGACAGTGTGTTCCTGTAGGGAACTCTCTGCAGCTCACTGGTGCATAATAGTGGCCTCCTCCCATTTTGCAGCTGGCAAACCTGCATGATAGCTAAACAACATTTTGGGAGTGGAAGTCGAGGGTTATTGTAAGCTTCAGGAGCCAGTAATGTCATGGGACAAAGGGGATGTAAGGTCATGTGCAAGGCAAATGGGAAGTTATATCTGTAAAACTCATTATACTCAAAACTCAAAGCTGGCTGCTTGTTGCTGCTGATCAGTCAGGTTTCCATTGAAGTGGTGTACCTGTTTAGAGAGTTGTTGTACAAGAAAGATGGGAACCATAGGAAAAACCTACAGTGAAGTAACAAGAATGATAGTCTAAGCAAAACCAATGTACAGTGAAAGATTGGAGAGCCATCTCGGTGTGTGGAATAAAAGCATGGTGAAGAATTGAAGATTTTCTAAGCACCTTCTGAGGCATCATTTAAGACCAGATCAGATGGAAGTCTGTCAGGAGCAATATGAAACCTTGCCTTTGGCAAGGAAGATAGAACAAACCTAGAACACAACCATGCAGCTAACTTGAGTTACCAAAGAGAATTGCTTGAACTCCATGAGCTGTTGCACATAAATCCATACCTAGAAGTAAATTTCAAGTGTAGAAAGAGCTGGAAATACCTAATTTTTTCAGGGTTTTATTCTAGATCAATAAACCTTTGAGGTGTAGTGGAAAATTCAGCTGCCTTTTTTTTTTTTTTTTTTTTTTTTTTTTTTTTTTCCTTCCCTTGGACATTGTTCTTTGGCTTGGGAAGATATTAGGGAGGGTGTAGGGGCGTGTGTTGGGATTTTTAGCTTTGTGCCACTATCAGTATAGATTTTCTTTCAGAACTGATAGTGGGAATTGTTCTTGCTTTTTGCCTACGAGGAACAGGTCCTGCCATATTGGTATCTGTAAATATGATTCTAGGCAGTCATCTCCATTTGCTGTATTCTCCCAAAAGAAGGTAATGGGAAGAAAGAAGAGCTTTTAAGTTCATGGGAAATCAGAATCTATTTTTAGCTGTTTCTTCAGTGTCTTCTGTGAATCTTAATATATATCTGAAAAACTAAGATTAAGCTATGTAGAAAATAACAAACCATTTTTACTTTCTTTAATCACAAAAGCTAATTGGTGTTCTAAAGGTAGAAGATTTTGGATGGTTATGTTATAGTTAAGCAAAATATGTCAGTTTTTCTCTACCATTAATCACAAACTTTAATTTCTTCTTTTGTTTAATACAAACAGCAATTGAAGCTGTAATGGGTTTTGTTTTATGATTTAAAGATACTTCTTTCAGTGTTTGTCCAATAAAGACTGTGTTACTATGCATGAGATGGGAAAGCTGTTTTAAGACATGAGACTTGAAAATCAGTTGTAAGCTACATTTTAAAATGTGGTGTTTTATAAATGTGGCTAAACCAATCTTGTCTGAAATGTAGTATTTCAGAGTTTAAATTCTCTGATCATCTAGCCATCTGTATATATAAATGGATAAATTGTTGCTTTTTATTGTTATTTTAAAATTGGAATGTCAGATGTTTAAGTATCAGCATGCTTTGTATAAAAATCTATGAATATAACAGGTAAAGAAGGATGGAAAGGACCTGGCAGTCTTGAAAGCCAGAGACAGCTGGACACAGCTGGTGTCCATGGCACCTGTGGTTCTTAGTGATGGCCCCTGCTCCTCAAAGTATATTTTACACTCCTCTCCCAGAAGGTACAGTGTAAATGCAAGTAAATTGCATGTAAAAGTGGCACAGAAGGCTGTCATCCTTTTAATGTCATCTTCCCTACATTTTCAGATGTCTCTAAAGGAAAGGACAGAACTACTTTTTTTTGGAGAAAGTAATAATAGCATTAGTTATGGTTGATAGGTATTTCACATTAAGTCTGTCCTTAAAACTACAGTAAATAACATAAAAAAAATACTGGGGAAAAGACTTCACGTTTTACAGTGGGTGTGGCAGATGTGATAGTACCTGAAATCGATTGCATAAAAATAGAAATTAATGCATCCATTTGAGCATAGTAAGACCTGAAAGACTTAGTATTACAATGACACCTGAATGCTGGAATAGTAAATATGTTGCATTACATTCCTATAATGCTAGCAGATGAGACTGTGAATGATGTCATCAGTGTGTACATTAAATAGGTTAATATCAAGACAGTATAAACTTCTAGAGATTACAAGCCCAAGGAAATTTTAAGAGAAAAATAGCATGAGTTACATGTTAAGAAAAGAAAATCACCAAGAAATAGGTTTGAAAGAGGAGAATTGTATGTTTGATGGTTTTATGATTGTCAGTATTCAGATTTAAAAGGGCAAGGATTTTTTTAAGTTACTACATTCAGCTTAAGGAACTTCAAGCTGGTGTGGCAGTTAGAATGAGACACTATGTGCTAATTAAAATCTCTGTCATTTGGGATGTTTCTCACTTGCATTTTGATGTAGAACACTGCACTGCAAAAGCTCAGCAATAATTATCAAGCTAAAAAATAACTTACTGAGAAAAATCTTCTAGAATTAGAAACAATTAGGGAAGAATGGCATGTTTGAATGGTTAGTGACATAGCAAGAAAGCTGTGAATGTAAGCATCTAGGAACATAATATTTGGGTGCCACAAATGTACCTCTGGCATTTTATTACCATCTATGCTCTGTTCATTGGTATACACTGCTAGAGTACCTCAATACAGTGACTCAGTACTGGAAAATACATAAATTTCTGCAACCCAAGCCTGGAAATGCACTTGCACACTGTTTCCTTTGTAGCTGGACCATCAGGTCAGACTGCTCCCCACCTGTTCTCAGAAATCCTTTGCATTTATTTGCAATCTTCTGAAAACTATAAAGTGTTCTCTGGTGATTGAAAATTGAGATTTGTAAGAAATTGAATGCCTGTGTTTCACAGCTTTTCTCTGACGTTCCTGTGTCATAATCACTTTGCTCAAATCTAAAATGTCACATTTTTCCCACTCACCTTGCTACTAGTTCTTAAGCAGAGTAAGCAGATTTTGTATTGGTTTGAGCGTCTGTCTGTGCCATTGCCACAATGATTTTAGGAATCTAGTTAACTGTTAAAATCAGAAATACTCAACTTCCACAGAGTCTGTGGAGTTCTTACTTGGTTTCCAGTGTATGCCAACTGAAATGGTAGCTCAAAGATGTTATTTATGGTAAAAAGCAAATGGAACTGTATAAATGTTACAACGTTCCAGACTTCCAGTGTGTAATAATTACATGTAATTACTTTTGAGGGTTTATTGACTTCTCTGAGCATACTGGGTTTTCCCATACTAAATTATTGAAATGTCTTTTTCTAAATAGACTCTGAGGTCAAGATAAATGATAAGAACCTAAAATCTTACAAGTTCCAACTCTGGGACTCTGCTACCTTCAACGGGGTTCTTTCACAGGGGCAAAGAGTGACTCTACAGGACCATTGTGACTACAAAATGTTTTCCTGCTGCTAACAGTTGTTTCAGGTTGTAGTGAGAGGCAGCCAAGGAAATATTTTGATTACACATTTCATAATTAGCCTAACCTTTTTATTATCATAGTCGTAATTAACTATGTAAATGGTTCGATTTAATGAAATGTGTAATGTTCAAACTGGTGCAAAGAAGTGCAGTGTATAGAATTCCTTACCTGTGAGACGCGTTTAAAATGTAGGTCAGTGCTCCTGCACGAAGAGTGCCGGCAGAGGGAGCATCCGCGGGCTGCCGGCCCGCCCTGCACCGGCAGAGAGGGGGAATGGCACTGCCTGCTTTGGCCTTGCTTTTTGTGGTGTTTTGTTCCCCCCCCACCCATGTGAAATGAATTGCGTTAAATGGGCGTGGTGAAATGTGTAGGTCAAGGTACTTTCCAAAAACTTCAGAAAGCAAGCATTGTTAATAGGAAAGTTCATGTTGGAAGCCTTATTTACACACATATATATACAGAAAAGTGTTTTAATAACTATAAGCTGCAGCAGTTTAAAATTATGTTTCTTGGACTTAAAATCTGTACATGAACTCATATCTTCTATGACAATAGAGCCACAAGGGTGAATACAGGCACGGGATGTGGTAAAGGATTTTTTGAATTTTCAATTTTAGGGCAGCAGCAATGACTCTAAGGACAGTGTTGTTATCACTGCAAGCATTGTTGGCAGCTGCAGAACCAGATGATCCACAAGATGCAGTAGTGGCAAACCAGGTAAGATACTCAGTTGACTGTGATTTTGTAACACTTCTGTAATCTTTACTGACTCAGGTTAGGTTCCAAGGCTTACAGGAGATACAAGATTTTAAACAATTTATTGTAACATTGCATGTACTAAATGTGATGTGAGCTGCTCAGTGTTTTGAGCTCTTTTTGAATTCCAGAGTGAGTATTAGTTACTCCACAGTGTCAGAAGGTTTTGTCCTTTATTTATATCACCTTGTTAGAAATGTCAGGAGATAGCAGCATAGTTAAATGAATTTCAGTGTAACGTGCCTTTTAAAATCTAAAGCTTCCAGTATAAGAGAAGCAATATGCTATTGGTTTTAAATGAGTTTTAACTTGGTGGTGGTAATTGGATTTGGCTTGGTATGTAGCTCCTCTTCTGCATTAACATGAATGTTGTTGAGCATTGTATTTGTTTAATGTCAAAATTTTATGAATAATGACTTGGGGACAACTGTTTTAATCACTGATTGAATTGCTATTAATAAAATTTTATAATCAATAAGGTTTGTTACCTATCACTATTAGTGATAGCTTTTAATAACAAAAAATGTCAGTTGGATCTTAGGCCATATCAGGACTGGCATGATTATGTTTAAAATGTTGCTAAAGGATAGAAACAGTCATTCCTCTGACAATTCTCAACAAAGTCCCAAGTCTGTGTGTGTTTTCCTTTTTACTCTGGGGATGGAGAAGGGCAGCCTGGCTTCCCCACTGACTGGCAGTAAGGGTGTTCTTCAGTAACTGAAGAACAAAGCAAGGTGGTGCTGGAAGAACCTTCTATCTCACCTGTATCTTCTCTAAGTCAGAACCTCCACGATAGGGTGACAGGGTGTGCACTCTCTTCCTTTAAAACTCAGCGGAGAATGATAGATAAGATTTTTTCAAACCTGTCAGGATTCAGGGGGAAACGTGGAGATTAGAGGTAGCCCATTGCTCTGCTGGGTGCCTGAGAGCTGTTTGATGCCGCTGTACTCAGTAAGTACAGAGGGCTTGCTTGTGGGATTCTGCAGTAAGGCTGCTCTGAATAAATGTCCCCAAACAGTTCTGTCAGGCTGAATTGCTCTGCCCAGGGAGAAGTGTTGCAAAGGCCAGAAAGGCCACCAGGCACATCGCTGCACTGAGGTTTTTTTCTGGATGTATGCCCTTGCTGTCACACTCTCATTGAAAAAACCACTGTGTCCTTTTTTACAAAGAACAAAAATAGTGTTTCCTGCTTCTGGCTCTGATGGTAGAATTTTAAATGGGAATCATAACAGTACAGGCTTTTGAGCTGGTAAGTTTTTTTCTCAGGCAAAAACTCCATGAAACTGTAGATTCCAAAGAGCAATTTTCCAGGCTGCCCCTCAGGTGCTTGTGGGGGTGTGTCCAGTGGGATTGTGGCATGGCTGATGTGGGGAGGATTCAGGTTATCTTGTTTCCTGCAAATACCGGCATGAAAACTATGCTGGGGTTTGGCCTTGAGTTACAGGCACGTGTATGTAAGTAGAAAATGATTATAATGGTTTTGAGAGAGATGTTGGTAAACAACTGCTTTTTCATGTGTTTATTTGATGTTGGGGTCTTTTTACTTTGTTTGGGGTTAATTGCTTTTTCCAAGACAGAAATTCACAAGGAATTAATTATTCTCCATACTTGTGCTATTTTATTAAACTGTGTGTTGTCCAGGTAAATGGAAGTTCCTACAAGCTCTTGAGAGAATCCCAGGGAGAATTCCTGTTTGAGTAAGAGCAGTATTTTCAGACACCAGCTGTCTGGTGTATTAGTTGCTTTGGTTGCTGGGTTTTTTTAGTACAGCAACATGAACTGCCTCAGATTCCTGATACTGAAACATCAGTGAAAGTTGCCTTTGGGCTTTTCTAAATTCAGTGAGAAACTGGATTATTTACAGATACCTAAGTAAAGGAATTCTATTAATAGAACACTGAAAGCTAGTTCTGTGTAAAAGGCAATTATGACTAATTCTTTGCACTTTAGCTAGTTGCTTTCTAGGCTTGGCAGTGTTCTCAGAAATATTTTTAAAAAATTAATTGGGGGAAGATCTCTCAAGAGCAGAAGAAAATAGTACTTCAGGGTGCCACTGGTGTTTAACTTAATCCCTTTTTTTTTTTAACCATTTCACCAAAAGAAATTTATTACAGATCACTGTATTTATAACAGTGATTTATTTCCAACTATAGATTGCCTTCCATGTTTGTTTCAATGCCATTAGTGCCACCAGATAGTAAATGTACAAATTATGACGTATGGATCAGAATTAGAGGGAAGTGGGCAAGGCACACAAAGCAGTGTGGTTGTCATAGGAGAGGCAAAATGACGTGTAGAGCATTTTACTGTGTTTTACAGATCTAATTATTATTTTCTTGTGTTAATGAAATGTCAAAGAATGATAATCAACCATGTTTCTTGTCCTTAAAATATACTTAAATATTTGAAAAATGTATTTCCTAATATCTTGTCTTATTACAGTGATGATCTAATGGAAGAGGATTTTTTAAGACAAAAAACTTGATATTGCATACAAAAGCTGTTAAAATGGGAAAATCCTTTAACTTTGCTGAGCACAGTTTATGACAGATGACCCACTTTCTTGGCAGTTGAGTTCTTGGCACATACTAAAAATTCTCTGCAATATGGTCCAGTCTGTTGTTTATTGGAAAACTGGTTAATGACGAGATTTGGTACAAAATAATATAGTTACGTACTGGCATGATTTTTTAAATTTTTTCCTGGTAAATAATAGCTTTCATGAAGAGTTGCAGCTCCCTAGCTTTTTGCACTTGCTCACCCATTTCTTAGGTCTTCTTCTGTGACCTGTGTGATCAGGATCCTCATTCTCAGGAAGAAGCCCAGTAGTAGAATATTAGCCTAGACTGAAAAACTGCAGACCTACTTGCACTGCCTAAAACCATATAAAATATATATTTTTAAGTGATTAGAGGAATGCATAGAGTAGTACATACTACCATGTTCAGGAGGTGTTAACACAGGGATAATTTGTACTCTGTCACACTGAATATAAATTTTCAGCAGCTGTGCTAAATATAGCTACTTTCCTTTGATCTGTGCAATTGAGAGCAGTACCTGGCTGCACACATCAAATACCAACAGTGCATAATTTAACCTGAAGGCAAACTCATTATATCAAATGCTTGCATAGGTTTGCTCTTTGTGTAATCCTCACCTCTAAATTTACTTCAAGAATAGCAGCATGATCAGTATGAAACATTGTGGAAGATATTGTAGGAAGGATGATGGGCTGCAGTCTGCCATATTGTCTTGCTGTTTGGTTGGATTGCTGAGTTGATTTAACTTTCTGCTTTCCCCTCCCCTCTCTCTTTTGTGTAGTACAAACAAAATCCAGAAATGTTTAAACAGACAGCTCGACTTTGGGCACATGTGTATGCTGGAGCACCAGTTTCTAGTCCAGAATACACCAAAAAAATAGAAAACCTTTGTGCTATGGGCTTTGATAGGGTAAGTATAAATAACTTAAAATATTTTCAGTAAGGACAGGGCAAGTTTTCTGTGTATAAATACAGGGAGTCATCAGTATAATCAGAATCTACTAAAGTAGATTCTCTACTTCTATGATGTTGTGTAGGTCTAATTATGCTATTTTGCTAATTATTTTTAAGAACTGGAATTTTAAAATACTGTGTTAAAGATAAATCTTGTGAGCTACCCCTGCCTTTTTGAAACAGTTTTTTTATCAGTTATTAGTTGTGATTTAAGAAATGGTAAACTAATGTGTTTTGATTTTGTCAACTTTTCATTCCACTTCCTGGAGCTGCAGGTTCACACACTGAAAATATTATTGCTTTTGTTTTCTCATTGCAGAATGCAGTAATAGTGGCCTTGTCTTCAAAATCATGGGATGTAGAGACTGCAACAGAATTACTCCTGAGTAACTGAGCCATATAGAGAGAGCTGCTTCTGTAGTCCAGCTTGCCCCTTCTGGAGGAGCATCACCATCTGTTATTCCTAGGATTCTATATAGATTCTCTTTCAAAACTGGCACTCTTGCCTGATGATGCTATCTAGGCACTATTGGAGACTGAAAAAAAGCGCTCTGTAAATAAAGCTAATTAAACGTCTGTGTAAATTTAAAAAGGGGAAATACTTTAATTTTTTTTTCTTACTAAATATTGTAAAAATTCTTTGAGCTCAGCTAAGATAATGGAGGAAAACAATGCCTACTTTAGTGTTTAGCAGTGTGACAAAGACTAGCAGGAACTTGCTTCAGGATTTTGATTTAGTAATTCAGAAAGCAACATTTTGAGTGTTAGTCATCAAAATTGTTGGTGCCACTCATCACAGTTATCTTACTGTTTTTAACATGGATCCTATGTGCCTGTGGATTGACCTATATTTGCATGCTTGTACTTAATAGACATATTAGGTAGGGTTGCTGAAGAGAGCACCATTGAAATACTCAATTGCTTTTGTAACTTTTTTCCTGACAGACTTTAAAGACTTACCCAAAGTTCTAAATGGTGACCTGTTCAGAACCATTTTCTTTCTAGCTTATTAATTGGGAAACCTGATTCTCCCCTCCTTTACATCATACTGTTGATTATGTTTCATCATCTGTGGGTAATATGTGTGCCATTGCAGCAGTCTAGGGTCCCCTATAAAAATATATATTTTGAATTATCAGTAGTGATTTTTCATCCATCATATTTTCTACACAATCATGTAAGGAGTGTGCCTCGATACAGCACAAAAAGATGGAACTGGTTTCATTTCTTTTTTTTAAATCTTAAATAGCTGTAAAGTGTTCTTCAGTACACTCTGGATAATATGATTTCACAGGGTTTGAAGGAGGACAAAGCTGATTCTCCAGTGTACTGAGAATGGAAAAAAAATTTTTTTGAGTACTTGATATGATGCAATCAGCTGTTTTTTGCAGCAGTTTTCTAGCTTTATTTTGGGCTTCAGTTTAAGGATTGCTTATCAGGTACTTTAAAATTCATCCTTACTTGCATTTTTCTCTGGTTAACACATGGAGGCTGTGTTGGTGTTTTTACTGTACATACTTCAAATGCACATAGAATTAGAAGTGTGTTCTCAATTTAGCTTTTTTTTTGGATTGATGTTTCTGATAAATGAGAACTGAAATCTTAACTTGGCTTGTACATACAGTCAGTCTTTTTATTTGTATTAAAATGACATTTCATCCTGAGTGCAAAAGCTTGAAAATTATTAGTCTTGCAACTTCAAACACTAGTACATCTATTTAAAGAAAGCTGTAATGTCTTTGTGAATATGATGCTAACTTTTGAGAGTATATCTGACAAGGAAGTTCAGAGAAATCCTGAGACTAGAGAGTGGGGATTGTGGATAATGGAGTACTGTATCAGTCATCTTTTCTATGACTCTTCTGTTCTGTTTGTTTTTTTTTTCTTTTTTTCTTTTTTCTTTTTTTTTTTTTTTTTTTTTTCTCCTAGGCTGTGGATTAATGGGGTGGGGAAATATGTGCCTGCTTGGGGTTTTTCTAGAGCTGTGAAGTACAAATTGAAATAGTTTTGCACTTCATGGTCTGTTTATAACTCATACTAGATGAAATCAGGAACACTATGGTATCTGTTAAATACCTGGAGCATAGTAGTAGGGGAACAAAACCAGAAAACACAGCTGTCAAGACCTGGCTGGTTCTGGGATGTTCCTGTACTGCTCTGTCTGATGTGTCCAAACTTAAAACAGGGCACAGACAGTAAATACTTTGAACTCATATCAGTGCAATACTAAATGCATTTGCTTAGTCTTTATACTTACTGCTTTTTAAAGTGTAGTCAGTGATCGGTTTCTTCAGTTAGTGTAAATCATTTGCAATGATGCCAAAGGAAATGAGTTGTTTTGACTTTCCTTATATTTATTTATTTTTTTAACAAGAAGCTGCTACTGTTCAGCTGGTTTGCTATGTGAAAACCAGGAACAGTAGGAAACTGGCAAAATGCTACTTGTGTTAATCTCAAGTTGCTGTCTTTTCTGTTATACAGGCTAAGAACTTCTTGATTACATCAACACCTTTTTTTTTTTTTTTTTTTTTTTTTTTTTTTTTTTTTACCCTGGTGGTAAATTTGAATAGCTGACTACTTTCCCTTGTTCTTCGCTGCTATTTATCAAAAGAAAGAACTTGGAAATCATTGTCGGGGACATAAAACTTCTCAGTAACGGGCTTCTGAACGTGTCTGTGACAAGACCAGTCTCCTAAGAACAGCAGGCTTCTCCAGCAGTATGTAAAGTGATAAACGAAGCCAGGGAAAGGGAGAGAGGGGAAAAAGAGGTTCTTAGGTGAGCACAGTCACCTCTGAAAGAATGCCCTTTTAAGTTTTACTTCTCTCATGAAGTTACCTCATTTTCTTCTCTACTGCAAAACACCCATCTTTCCCCTTCCCCCCAGTGTATTAATGTTGGATTGTGGATTTTGCCCGCCATCCATGCGCTTGGGAGCTTAATGCTAGCTCAGGTGCTGGCAGGAAGCTTCTCAAGATGTGAGCTGGGAAGGCAACACGACCCAGCATTAAGGAGACATCTTTGGTCTGAAGTCCCTCTGAATTTTGACATGTGACTCCTTTATAAGGAATGTTTTTGTATTCTTGGTAATTATCAGAGTTGAATATAGGGATAATGTTGTACAAGGTTAGTTTAACTGCAGCTGGGGCTGAGCCCTAGGAATTTTGCTGTTATTGTTCAGCTTATCATTGTGACACATTGTACATACAAATGGTAGTTCTGTTTTCTGTATCACTGAACATCGCTATATTCAGGGCCCTGTGCACTCACAGACAGGGAGTTGCCATGCAGCCCACTCCAGCTCTGGACTCAGGCTGTACATTTACCACTCCTTGCAACAGGAACACAAAACATGGGTACAGTGGCTAAGTACAGATAAATCATGTGTTGTCTTCCTCTATTGTGCCAGAAGATGGCTTGAAACAGTCATTTTGAAGTCTAAATGGCCCCATTTTTCTAATCAAGGTATTGGTAATGACACTTATGGATTACCAGAGCATCCATTGGATTTCACTGCTAAACATTTCAACATGCATCCAACAAAGTGGTTTATCCTATCTTACCTAATTCCTCCAAGAGCAAAGTACAGCTTTGTTCAGAGATAGAGAAATGCCCTTTCCTGTTGCCAAAAGCCTCCATTTTCCCATGAGTACCAAAAGCCTTGACTCTATTCCACCCTTTTGCCAAATTTACAGCTTCCTCCCATTCCTTCTGTGAACATACTGTGTTCTCAGTGTGACAAATGGGTGCATTTTGGAGACAAAAAACCTTAGGAACATATCCTGGAAAGATGCATCATTTAGTGCATTCTGCATATTCCAAACTTTTTTATTCTTTTGTTTAAAGCTTGCAACAGAGTACATGGGGCCTTGACTATAATTGGTTCGGTAGTATTTATGAGCAATTAGGTACTACTGGTGTATGAATATGTCTTAGGTTTTTTTCTAATTATCACTGTATTCAACTGTTTTCCATGTAAATTAGTATTGGAATACTGACATAAGGAATATAGAAGCTTTTTTTGTTGTTGTCTGAAAGGAGGAATCAAATAGCCAGAAAGAATCTTACCTTGTAACACCAAATCTGCATTAGATGGTGTGGGTAACAGAAACATTTAAACTATGCAAATTTAAGCCTAACAGCTGTGACTCAGACTAGGCACTTCAGAGCTTATGGATTGCTTATGTCATTTGGGAAGGGAGAAGGGGAGTGGGGGGAAATCAAAACATGGACTCCAGCGAGAGTTCTTGTTTTACTGCATTGGTCATGCACTGTGTCGGGAAGTTCTGTTTTTAGCACAGGGGAAGTCAACTGTGCATGTCCCTTGTTCCCTTCTGAAACCACCAAAAGCTGGCTTAGACTTGGAGGCTTGCCTAACGTAGGAAACATTAAATTATTTAGCAAATAAATTGGTTTTTCTTAAATGCTGATGAGCAGAGGCAATGATAAGATGAGGTGTCCTCTCCTGTTCGGTTGATGGAGCTGGTGAGTGGGGGCACTGATTTGTGACCAGGTGCTTATTTTGTATGGTTTTGATGAGCAGCTGGCTCAACAAGAGATAGCAAAAGTGCATTTCATCAGCATCTGTTGCATCATGGAACTAAAGCATGAAAGTCAAGATGTTTATGGATGCCTAAAGCCTCTTCTGGGAAGACCAAATTGACGTTTTCAGTGTTACCATCCTTGTTTTCCAGGCACAGCTTTCTCCTAGGGCTAGGCAAAGGGGCAATCACTTCTTTCTTGCTAGTTTTCTGATCTGTTCCAAACCTATCCGTGAATGATGTAGGTAGCTCTTCCTGCTTGTGGCGTTTGTGTCATCAGCTGATTCATCATCAGACTCACAAGACCAACTGTTGTCGACGCATTTGGCTTCTGGCTTGGTTATTGCAGCTGCAGTGCTCTGTTGGCAGCAACCTGACTTTGGATTTGTTCTCACTGGACAAACCCCTGTGAATCATTTGCCCTGTACTGTGCTGTGATGTTCAATCTGTGCTGTTACCTGCTTTGTAGGCATCAAACTGGCTCCAGGATCGCTCACGCTGCTGAGCCCTTCATTGATAATGTAAGTTCAGATCACGGCTTGACAGCTGAGGACATGTACTGTGACAGTGCTGGGCTTGTCTGGTGTACAATCTGCAGCAACTGCTGCTGCTCTGGTGCAGTGTCTGAAGAAGGCTGCCATTGTAGGAATGCTGATGTCAACTGCTGAAGAGCCCTGCTTTTCACTTACCTTTTCCATCTTAAGTTCTGACTTTTCTAGTAAATCAATATTTACCTATAAGTACTGCAGGAGGTTTGTTCCTGAGCTCCAGACTTCCTGTGGAGGCGGAACAGGGGTGGGGAGGCTGGAATGCAGCATCAGTGGTTTTTGTCTTGAAAATAAAAACTACAGAAACACTTTTGTACACAAATGATTTTTAAAATAAACACACATTTTAAAAGATGTTGATTTTTCATTGGGAATGCTTAACAATAAATGCATGTTTCCCTGAAAACAGTTTTCATTTTATTTCTGGCAATTCAGATTGTTCTAAGATTACAGGGTCTACTGCCTCCATGTCAGCAACAAGAGAGAAATGGATGATCATTTTTTTTGGTGCACATTAAAAATTTTTGAAGAAGAAAATTGTGTAAATAGAAGTTGTGTAATATTTCAATTAGGACTGCCTCTTGTGCTGGCCTGACCATCCTGCACCACCTCTTGCGTACTTCCAAAGGCTGCATCTGAAGAAACAAAGCTGGTAACACAGAGGAAAAGTTCTCTCTGGATTTCCCTGCACCACTTATGTTCATGTCATCTCTAGATTTTAAACTGTGTACCTCAAACTGCAGTTGGTTCATGCACAGGGAGGTGACAGCCTGGTGGCTGATAGCACTGCCCTGCTGCTCAGCTCTAGAAGAATCTCGAAGGGATGATGACTGTGGATTTATTACCAGTACAAACCACTTTCTTGGCATTTGTCAACATTTGTTAAATGGAGTAAAGCAATTAGAAGACAGTGGCTGCACAGCTGAAGCAAGGAGCAGTGAGTTTGCTGTGAAGCTGGTTGTAATACTGTGTTTCAGATCTGCATCCCATCTTCAGGTGCGTGTTTGCCCCTGGGCAGGTTTCTGGGCAGGCTCTGCCAGCTGAGATAGTGCTGCACTGTTTTATGGTGTGAGATGTTGTTTGCGTTTTTCGTTTAACTTTACTGTCATCAGGAGCTGTGTCGTATTGTGGTACCTCATTCTTTAAGAGGGGTGAGGGAGAGGGAGCACTCCCCAGTCCCTCTCCTGCAGGTCTTAGCCTGACATTAATTCAGAGTTTAAAAAAAAAAAGCCCAATTTCCCCAGTTCGTGTAGTTAGACACTGACATGAGTAACTGAGAGCTGCTTTATACTGAAATACTTGTGAAGTTGTCCAACAGCCTTGTCATTTCTTCCAGCGCCCCAGAACTGGAAGCGAGTTCACAGCTGAAATGGACTGATGGTGCTTGCTAGCTTGACTCGTCCTGTACTTAGTTTTCTGTTTCAGTGGCTGTAATACTGACACATTTGGCTCTCAGACGGGTAACTGATACCTCCAATACAGCAAATCCAGGATTTTAAATTGTTTTTAAGGTCAAGTCTGGATCTGGAGCACCCGTGTCTGGTATAATGTCAAATAAATTACATTGCTTCACTTAGTGGCTGCTTTGTGTTGAAATACATGTTTTCTTTAGGTGGGTTTATGACAGCCTGGTATAAAATAAAGGGTGATAAGCTGGGCTGGTGAAGAAAATATGGGAGGGGGAGGTGGGACAGAAACTGTTTTGTGCTAATGATACCTGAGCCACCAGACCCCTTTAGCACCCCAAGTCTTTATGTACAGCTGCCTTTGCACCATTTGCAAGCAGGGCATGGGCTTGTGGCCCCCTGCTCCTGTAGTGGATGGGGACAGGGACAGTGCCATGGTCTCTTCCCCTTGTCTTTCCCAAAACCTCACAACAGGCAGTTTAAAAACATGATGGTGAATAGTCAAAGCTCCTGCTGACCCTGAGAGGTTTGGGAAGTTCCCTGCAGCTGAGTCACATTACTGTATCAGGGCCAAGCTGCCTATCCCCATTTTTATACTTCCTCCTGCTGCCCAGGTGCTGAGGTGGGTAGGAGGGTGCCTTTCTTGAAGGAGGAACATTTTGCTGGTTATAGCCCCCCAAAATAGGAGCCAGTTATACACCAAGATAGATTTAGTTCAATGGTTGGTCCCATTTTACACTGCAGTCAGTCATAACAAAGAGTGGGCACTGGAAATCCTGTCATTGCCACAGCTTTAAATTTCCATCAACACAAGGCTGGAGAATAAACACCAAACACAAAGTGGGTCCTGGGTGTTTCTGGAAATGGTGGCCATCACATCTTCACCTTGCTGCAAGAAATGGTTGGGTGTGAAGTGGTTTATCTGTAGAAAGTGGCTTAAAGGATCCAAAGCTGTCAGTGCAAATGGAGTGAAAACACTTGATGTTTATGGCTTTTGCTGTCAAAGAGGCAAGAAATGAATCCTGTGTATGAATGACCTGCTGGGATGGGGGATTGATCAGTCTTTGCTTGGCATAGGTCTTGCCCACTATAGCTTATTCCACATTCCAGTCCTTTAATGGTCTGAGCCATATCAAAAATACAGGGATAAAGTGTCTCCAGGCCATGCTTATCAGGAGACAGAACTATTTGGAAGAAAACATGTGTGAATTACCAACATTTTGAGTTACCAAAAATTCACTGGGTCAGACAATGCTGAGGTGGAAGAGGAAGAAACCAAAGCACAAACCAACCCCAAACATTTCTTGAAAACAAAGAGGAAAAAGGAATTCTTTGTACTGTTTGTGTGCCATTCTTTTCACCTGCGAATGGTTCTCATTGTGAGTAATTCAGGAAGGGAAGCTCAAAGTCCTGAACCTGGGGAGGAAAAACCCAGTACAAGCTGGGACAACAGTAAAGCAGCTTGGCAGAAAAGGACCTGGGGGTTTGGGATCTGGACCAAGCTGAGCATGAGCCACCAACCTGTGCTCATGGGAAAGGCAGCAAACTCTCCTGGGCTGCATGAGGCAAAGTGGCAGCAGCAGGCCAAGGGAGGTGATCCTGCCGCTCTGCACAGCCCTGCTGAGGCCACATCCCGCAGGAAGGCCAGGCCCGGCTCCCCTGGGATGGGCTGGAGGGAGCCAGCTGTCCACACCAGAGATTGTGTACTCGGGTCAGTTTCATGGGACTGCTAAAGAAGCAATAGACACAAAAAAGGGGCCACATCCTGCAAGTGTAAAATGACAAAGCCCTCAATAGCAGAAAGGTTAAAAAACCCCACCATCAACCCCAAAATAGAAACAACTTAAGTTTTGGCTTAAAGGTATGTTTTGGAAAGAAAGCAGCTCAGTGATGCAGAATGAAATTATATTCTGCCATCATCTTGGCCAACTGCTTTGGGCAGCTTCCAAAACCGCCCTCATGAAAGAATGTGTGCAAGGGAAATGCTTGGAGCAGGAACTCTGCTCTGCTCCCCTGGCAGTGAGTACCCCTGGCATGTTGTGCAGGTCCCATGTGGCAGCAGGAAGGGGCTGGACACAGCAGGGTAAGTGGTCTTCTTGAGGAGAAACTCATTACCATTTTAAGGCTGAAGAGTGACCAAATAAAAAACAGACTAGAGCTCTCGAGATCTGAGGAAGTTTGGCAAATCTGTCTTAGTAAATTTAACAGAAGGCCCCCATGCCTCTGACTGTAGCTCTGGGAATAGAGGTGCCCCCAAAACTGGCCAAAGACCACCAAATCCATAGTGGTTATGTGGGAAAACAAGTGTGTTGGTCAGACACGACTTGGAGAAAGTGTCTAAGGTGTCTAAGGAGTGAGGCACTGGAGAGGAAGTGGTGCCACAGCACTGGCAGGGCCCATTCCCCTCTCCACAGGCACAAGAAAAGCGCCAGAGAGCAGATGCCCACGGCCATCATTGTACATTCTGAAGGATGATCTCACCAGGAAGGTATCTGAAACATGGAGAGCCAGAGATACAACCACAGCCACCACTTGGTCAAACACACCAGGACTGCTGAGAATGCCACTTCTGTGTGCAGTCTGTGAAGGCTTGGTGTTTCCTACTTGTGTGGAAACTAGAAAGGATTAAAAATACACCCTATTTCTGCATGAAGGGATGCTGGATCTCCTGCTGTGTCTTGCAACAGTCCAGATGACTACAAAGCACTGGAGATTTGGCATTTTGTACACTTTGACAGACAGAGGCAGCTCCAGAGGTTACTGTGACTCTCACATGGATAACACACAGGTTACACCACCCAGAACCTGCATGGGAGGTCCACTGTGGGTACGAACCCTCCAGACAAAGGGAGTGGTAACAGCAGGAACCAGGTGCTGGCCTAGGGAGGATGGAGGATACCAGGGCTGAAGATAGTGTCCTTGTGGGAAAACCAGACCTTAGAAGCTTGTTACTAAGCAGAACCTGATAAACTGTGACATGCAGGCCCCCAACAAGCCTCAGAAATGCATCAAGGCAGTCTGCTTTCTTCCCAAATCCTTTTATGCTTGAAGCTAAACTTATGTAGATTAAAGTGAGAAGATAATGCACAAGACAATGTGCAGGTATGGATGGATACAGCAAAGAGGGACTTGAAAAACAGCTGGGAAACAAGATACTACAAGGCTGAGCAAAGGGAACTGGAAAGGGCACTAGGAAAAAGCACTATTTTGTCATGCTCACACACTGAGTGTGCAGAGCAGCTTCCTTGTCTATATCCCAGCCTGAATCCTGTCCTGGTGTAAGAGCATGAGGAAGGATGAACAGTGGTTGCTGCTACCACCATCCAGAATAATTTATCCAGATTACTGATTACTCTCTCCATTCCAGAGAACACTCAAGGATGGAAGCAGGTGATGGCTTGAATTACGTGGGCAGTGACAGTGTCTCCTGACTTTATGGGAAGCAGAGAAGAGCTCAGGTGTGGGCAGCATGGAGCAGTGCAGGGCACCTTGCATGTGCTCTGGAGGCAGCACATAAACCTCCTGGGAGGAAACTGATGGCTCTGCCCTCAGCATAAACCCAGCTTGTTTCTGGTTTGGGGACACTGACTCCCCACTTGCTTTACAGACATCAGACCCAGCACCAAAGAAACAGACAACCACCTTCCATCTCTTCCAAGAGCATTGGTTTATCAGAGTCAGCACATCAATTCCTGCTTCCAGGGCAATGAGAGAATTAAATACCTGAAGTAAGAAGCAGAACGTGTATTTCTTGTTCTGGAGCATGCCCAGCTTGCAGCGTTATGAACACACATCTGAGCCCTTGTGGCTGGCAGGGCTGTAGGAGGCTGCTCAGTATTCCAGAGCTATGTGGTCAGGCTTTTTGCCTGAGCTGGCACATTGCAGAGACTACACGGCTTGCCAGCATGACCCAAGTGAGTTACAAATGGGCTTGGACAACCTGTGCTCCCAGTGAAAAGCAGATGTCTCCTCATGGCTGTCCCTCCTCACCAAGCAACACAGGACTCAACTGCACCACCCTCTTGCATTGCCCATGCAGGAGGTCTCAGATCTGCTGACCATGGGTAGAGCTGCACAGCTGGCCATGACTCCACCAGGTTCAAAGCTGAATGGCTCCTTAGTCACTTCTTGCCAAAGCTGAAAGGGTCACCAAGAGCCAAACTTCCTCTGGTTGGCTCACAACACCCGGCCACTGCAGGCCGACAGTCCTGATAAAAGTGTCAGGACTTGCCCTAAGCGGAGAGAAGATGCTCTGTTGCAAGTCAGAAAGGTCTTTCCAACAGATAAGAGGAGGATTTTTTTCTAATGGTATGATGACTGCCCTTTGCCTGATATGACACCAGGGCTCTGAGGAACATACTCACAGCATCTTCCAGCACATGTGACACTGACTGAGTTCAGCTGCAGAGCTGCTCCGACCAACTGTGGAGTACCTGTGGCTGTGCCTTCGGCCTTTTCGGCCTGAGTGAGCAGGAGGTCTGAACTGCAACAAGCCTTGGCTGTGGTCCCACTCATCTCTTTACAAGCAGGAGCACAGCCCAAAAACTTGCTCATCTCCTTTTCAGCAAAAAATAGGGCTGTGAAGTTCTCCAGAGTCAGAGATGTTCTCATTCTGAATCTGAAGCGTACTAGGGAGTGATTTGTTGAAGCAGTCATCCGTCACAGGGCCACCACACTGACTTCACGCTAAGGAATCTCTGACGGGAGTACTGGGTCATTCACTTGCTTTTGTCTCTCATTTAGAAATAAGAAATAAAAGGACATCCTGGATCCACTCTCCTGACTCAGACTATGCAGCTAGAAAGGGACAGGTTGTCAGCAACCGCTTCCAACTTCTGCTTCTGAGGAAGTTCTGTCTTGTTTTCTGTCTTTGAGGAACTGAGGCAAATCAATCCAAAAATGTGTGGATTAAAAACTCTTAAGGAATGGAAGCTACTGCTGGTCTTTGAAGTTTAAGAGTATTTTATAGTATTGTTTGAGCTTCCTTCTGGCCATCTGAATAACTGGGATACTCATCAGCATGATTCCCTCCTGTCAGAAATTCAAGCAGGGGAAGCCTTCAAGGGACACATAAAGTGCTGCTGTACAGAAGGACTTTGCTCCCTGCTTTTTAACACCTTGCTGCTCCCTGTGCAAATCTATTCCTGCACCCAGACACAGTGCCCTGGGCTGAGACCAGCCACTGTGTGACTAATGCTTGGTTATCAGCTCTGTGCACCTGCAGCCAGGCTGGCAACTAGACTTCATAGCCCAATTCCTTTAGTTTGGGCTGTTTCCCTGAGCACCAATTTGAGATTTAATTTCCAGGCACAAACAGAACTATTACTGCTGATAAAGACAGGAACGAAACACACAGGCAAGAGAACTAGGATTCACATGGATAATTTCTTTAAGAAGCAAGTTTCCTGTGTATCCAAATGTTTGGTGGTCCCAAATCTTGCTTCATCTTTAGAGGAAACAAACAGTTCAGTTGTTACAGCCCCATCAGTTAACTTGACATTCAAGAGCCAGTCTGATGTTGAACTTGGTCCAACAATGTGAGCTAAGTAACACACAATCTGGAAGCACGTTTTAGATAACATTTCGTTATTTATCAGTTCTAAAACTTACAGGGCTTGTTAGCACATGCAGAAAAAGGTTTGTAGTGCATCTTATTTCTCCTGTTTAAGATTGCTCTAGACAACATTATTTTTTTTTAATCCAAAACAACTATTCAGATTTAGTTTTGTGGAGTGGTAGAGGTTTAATTTAGTACATTACCAAGTATGTTCTCAGAGCAGCTTTCCTGTTTTACTGTGATGAAAGCCATGCAGTCCAGGCATCAGAAGACAGAAAGAAACAGAAATAAACCTATGTCTGCTGAGAAACACAGCCAGACTTTTATGAAGATACGAACTTAAAAGATGGTAAGAGCTTAGCTCTAACTATGTAAAAATGTGAAATCTCAATACCTTTAACTCCTACACTGGTAAAAAGCCATAGACTGGGTTTTATTAGGCTTCCTACTAATTGCACATTAACAAGTGAAGAACTCTTGAGCATCAGTTTCCTTATTATAATGGGAGAATCCCCACTCTTACATACAGTATTTGAAAACTGATATATGGTCATTTACAAACCCCCCCACCCCACCCCCCTTTTTCTTTGAAATACTTTGCCTTCAGTTCTGGAGTTTTATACTCATTACTCTCTAATAGATCTTAATTTTAAGGCCTCAGCAGCACTGACAATGCATCAATTACATCTGTGTAGGAATGGTGGCTGTGCTCTGCCCTGGTTCTCCAGGCCCCTGGGTGCTGTCACTGCTCTGGTGCAGCTGTGACACAAAGGTGCCCACCCATGGCTGGGGCAGCTTCTGGAAAGAGTCACTGGGGGGCTCCTTCCTGCTAGTTCTTGTAAGCTGCATTTTGGCTCAGCCAACTGTGCTCTGCATTATTTGATACACGAATGTATCTGAATTCATCTGTATCATGAACTGACTCTACTGATAAGTCAACATGTGAAAATAACTCAAATGTCCACATCAAAAAAAAAAAAAAAAACAACCCCCCAAAAAAAACCCCAAACCAAAACAAACCACACCAAAACCAAAACCAAACAACAACAAAAACCCCCACAAAACCATAATTCCACCTGGAGAGACAATTGAAAACCATGCTCTGAGCATGGCTGTGAACCTCCAGAAATTTCTTCTAACCTTTATCATTCTATGATGAATGAGTAAAGTGACTTTGAAAGTAATTAAAAACTGCCCCAAAAAGATAAAAAGGAAAAAAATCCAATAATTATCCACTTCATAAAAACCGAAGCTTTTGGAAATAAATCTGAATTACTTGCAGGATTTGTCAAGTCTAGATTTCAGATCACTGTTAAAGGCCCACCACTGGGTACCAGAAGTAATTTCTAAGAAAAAGCAAGGCTCTTTTTCAGTTAGCATCAGAAAACTTTGAACTAAAACATTTTAAATTAGTTTAAATCAATAAGTTTTTGACCAGAGCACTGAAAAGAAACTGCATTATAATCAGTAAATCCACTTTGTGAAATTATTTTAGTTTCAGAAATCAAACCCCTGATAGATGTGTTATTACATAATTTTAAAATCTCCTCTCTGTCAAAAGCATTTCAAATCCTTCAGGTCAAAGCAGAGCAGATGCTTCAGAAGGGGAGCTGCACACACTGCTTTATGCACAAAGCCTGATTTCCTGTTACAGAAGAAAAAACCAGCTGTACACTTGCCAAGAGAGACTTAAGTCATGTTGAAAGGCACATAAGTGCACCCTACCATTTTAGGAGCACAAGCAATCCCTAACTAATGCCACCAGTATCCAGCTCTTCTATATGAATCTAGGGATTTCAAAACAATTTGCAGAAGAGAAATGGGGAACTGAGGCAGTGGGAAGCAAAGCAAAGTCTTCACAGACCAACCCAACCCCCTTCACAAGATAAAGCACTGTAACTTCACTTAAAAAATTTAACTTTTTAACTACCTAACTGTCTGCACTACAGCTTCTTCACTCTGTGCAGTAATTCTGTGAATGTCCAAGCCCATGGATGGACACCGGAATTAAGTTTTCTGTGAAAGAAAAAAACAATTAAAAAAAGACCGGCATGTGACACCTAGAAGCGTTTATTTTATGCAACAAACTTAAATATGATCATGTGTACATAAAAGTGTACACTGTATCTATGCTGAACAATGCCAGGAAACATAATATTGATGCAACAATCTTCTAAAATAAACATTAAAAAATGAGCCTGGACAGGAAGACAAAATGCAAAACAGACTTACTTCCAATCAGCACAATGCTTAAAATTGAGAGCAATCCTAAACATTTCCAACTTTCCTTACAAAGCTGCCAAAGTCCAACTATTTTTAAAAACTGATTTTTTTTTTCTTTACATCAATAATAAAAATCTGGTGACAAACATTATAAAATCAAATGCTGGACTGTCTTTACTCCTTTAAAATTTAGAATATTCCAACAGAACCGCAGGAGTAAAAACACTTAAAGTGATATATGTTTTTATAAAACAAACATCAATATGTACATTTATTGCAAATTATATTAAACTAAAATGGAGGGAAAATTAAAAAATGAAATGTCTACTTGCGAATTAATAATAATTTTAAGTGATTACTTTCCCACTCTGATAAAAATCAGAAAGCAACATTTATAAAATTGCCACCACATGACTTTTCATAGCAGGGAACTGAAATCTGTACATCTTATTTTTGCAGAAAAGTAGGCAGGCAGAAAGAATTATACATAAAACAGTCTCCAAAAGTAAAGCAAAAAAATTTTTTTGTGTGTTTTATTTTTTTTTTTCCCTCTAGTCTTGTTTAAAATCCATTCAGTAGACTTCTACCTGTTCTGTGAAACATGGGAATACCTGGCTCTAGGATCATGAATTTTCAATGTCAGTGTAAGGACCTTCTCTGACTTTCTTTAAAAAAAAATGCAGCATGAAAGTTAATGGTGTAAATACACTTTTAAACTCCAGAATGCAGGAACTGGAACCAAGTGTTAAGCAATTTGCTTAATTATTGACTTTTCATAAAAAAAGTCTCTGGGGAAATAAGTACAGATGCTTTTAGCCTCTTTCTCAAGAGTTTCTGCTTTACATTTCCATCGAGAAGGATTAATTTCATGTGAAAGGGAAGCATAGTTTTCCTTCTGGTTTCAGAGCTGAAAGCTGTGTGTTTTGAAGTAATTTCAGTTCCTGTACAGGAAATTCTGAATCCTAGTTTTTGCAGAAGCTTGGAGCATGCCTTTATTTGGCCTTCATTTCCTCCCTTTTCGAGCAAGTTTTCTTTTTACCTTTATGAGGGGAGAAAAGAAATGAAAATTAACTGTAAAGACATGGAAATTACAAGTTATTCTGAATCAAAAGCCTACCAAATATTGCTTACATTTTATCTTTCACACTCTTTATACTGTGATTCTTCCAACTCCATCTTGTATCTTCTCAATAATTACATAATTAATTGAATACAACTGAATGTCCTTACTGTACAGCACAACTTCCTGATAAACTTGAAACTACACAACTTGAATTGTGCATTTTGTAATTCCAAAACTGAGTAATGTTTTTTCAGCAATAATATAAACAGTTATCCACTGCTTTCACTGGAATCAGAGATTAAGAACAGTAATTTGATCTAATTAAATGTAATTACCCAAGGTTTATAAAAATAGCCCATTTTACTTCAGAATAGGCACTACTTCAAATGTTTTCCAAGTATTTACAGTAACTTGTACATGTCTACTCAAAAGCAAAAAACCTATTAGACACAGCATTTTTAACACACAAATTTGATTTCTTACTGTATAAACTACAATAAAGAAGTAAAAACAGAGAATTGTCCTATATAAGATGCCTGCTACACCTTAAGGAAGCCTCCCTCTGCTATCTCTGTATCCTCAGTATCTTCCTGGCTGCTCCCACAGGCCTTAAAAAGATCCATTGCATTTTGAGAGTATTCTGAACTTGAGTCTATCTCCAACAGTGAATCTCCATCACTTCCAAGCACCTGGCTTCTGAAAAATGTTAACAATGTTTTGGTATTTTGTCCAAGAAACACTCAGATATTACTCATTTTAAAGATGTTATCTGAAACAGTAACTTATTAAAGGCTATGGATAGTGCAATTAGGTTTTAAGACTTGAAGAAATTTGACATAGTAAACAAGCATTGCAAGGCAGTACACGAATATTACACTCTTCACATACAGAATATTTTACTGGTGTATAAAGCTTACTCTGAGAAGAAAAGGTAAAACTATTCCAATTATTCTTTCTTTACATTAATTTGTGATTTCTTAGAGCACACTGGTTTGCAGACCTTATTGCTCTACCACTTTGGACATTTTGCATTAATTGTGTATCGGATCCAGCAAAACAAACCTCTCATGTTTATGCACATTATAAACTGCTTGTATTGCAAACCAAGTAAACACGTTTAAACACTAAAGCAGCCCAGATTATCATCTAAAAGTTGTTTTCTTGTTTACAAAGTTCCAAATGTTAATTTTCAGCTACTTAAAATAGACATTACAGTACTGCTAATATTAAAACAAGCACAGACCCATAATATCAGGAAATAGTTACAGCTGGAATTACAGATTTTCCTGTGCATTGAAGACAGTCAGTTTCCAAGCCTTTGCTACCAATGAAGGGAAGCATAGCATAGCTAAATGCCTGTGTGCCTGGCATTAATGAATGCACTGAAACACCATCAACTTTGTGTTCCATTACACAGCAATGCTAGAAGGGGAAGCAGGATGCATAAAAATAATATTTGGTGAAAACAGGTGAAGTTTATCCTGTTCCAACCAAACAAATGAATTTCTCTAATTCCAGCTGCCCAGACACTCTGAAAACTAGAACTCAATGCAACATATGGGGGACCATGGCATCGGCTGTGGCTTAATTATGCCCTTAACTATCCTAGGTCTGTTGTAATTATAAATTCAGGGTCTGACTTGAAAGGACCACCCCCCCCCCCCCCCCCCCCCCCCCATGTATTACATTATTTATTTTTACCTCTGTAGATCAATTTGTCTCTGTGCTGCTGCTGGCTTTTTCGCTGTGTCTTGCTGTTTTGGTGCTTTGGCATTACCTGCCTCTAAACTCCCTGGACTTTCTTGGTTGGCTGCTGCCCTCTTCCTTCCCCTGACAGGTGGTTTATTTGTTTCCTCATTTTTTGCAGTGGTGCCCTGAGGTTCCGGTTTGGTTGGTCGCCCTCTTCTGGTTTTTGCTGCGAGCGATGGGCCTGTTTCTTCTACGCTTTTTTCTTCTGTTTTCTGATGAATATTCTCCGTTCCAGATGCTGTTGCTGTTCTTTTTTTCCCACGTTCAGTGCTATTTCCTTGTGTTGTCTGATCAGAATTCATCTCCTAGGAAATAAAAATCATGTGAATGTGAAGAAAAAAAGATTCCCAAAGGCAAACTCAAATTGTCACCTCCAACAGAAAAATGAGTTTTTAAAACTCTAAGTACTGTTATGAAAACACATCACATGACCTTGGACCTAGCAATAAGTTTACTAAATGGGATTTTGGACTTTATCATTGCAAAAATATTTTCTACATTGTGTGTAATGTTAGGATCTGCACCCAATGTATCTTTTAGTGGTGTGAAAGAGAGATTACAGTAAGAGTAATTATCTTTATGGGTTCCTCTCATGCCTTTTTTTTTGGACAAGCTCCTTTTAATGTCTCTTTATTAAATTACAGGAGAAAACTGAAGAGCAGAAGAATTATTCCAATACAGCAATACTTACTATTTACTTCCATACATGCAAATTTTGAGACCAACATTCAGTAAAGGTGACTGAAGATGTAAGTGCCAGTAAAGAAAAACCCAAGACTTGTAGGGAATGAAAAAGTGAGATCACACCAAAAATGAAATTTGCTGTGTTTGCTAATCCTTCATCATCATGTCTGATTTGGTTATGACTTACATGCACATTTTTCTCAACACACTGAACAAGGTAATGAAATGATTAAATACCATTAAGAGGTGTCTGTGTACATAAACAGAAAGGGTTAGCAATGTACTTCTCTATACAGAGCAGTATTCATATGTAATCAAAGAGGAAGCCAACTGGATGCAAAGCCTTCATTTGGACACTGACTTCCAAACCAGCTGGGAGAAGGGGTGGGGAAAAGGATACTGAAGAAGTATGGCTGGAATGACTTAGCAATTTCAACCAAACCAAGGCCACCATTCTAAGTGCTGTATCTGAACCAAGGACTTCTTTTGTTAAATATTCTACTGTTATTTCTTATGTGTTCAAATGAGTCAGGCAATCTCTGTAATCTTCACTACTGTTCCAGCAGCTTCACACTAGTAAGTAGACACCTACTATTGCTATTCATACGAACTTTACAAGTTCTCTGAAATTTCAAGTTCAAGAACCTAGAAAGCATTTTTGAAGATTTATTTTATATGTACTTTGCCTAACTTTTCTATGTGATGATACAAATCCAAAACACTTGCTTATTATTATTACTCTGATTTCATGTAATAAAAGGTGATTATGCAGATATATAACTTCTTTAAAAGCCTAAATCATCTGTATCCCTACATTATTACAAAAATCTGTTTTAAACCACAGAACCATCTCTGAAAATCATCTTGTCAAACCTGTTGACAGTGAGGCCTCATCCAGGGCCTTGACAAGCCATGAATAGTAATAATCCACCACTTTTCTGGACAGTCTGTTCCAGTGTTTAAACTTCTCAGCAATGTAGACTTTTTTTTGTATTTTTTTTTCCTGCTTGCATCCAGACAGAATTTCCCCTGAAGCAACTTCTTCCAGTAGCCTTTTGTCCTTCCAGTAAGCAGCCTTGAGAATACTTCCATCCTTTCCCTAAATACTTTTTAGATATTGAACGACTGATTGATCCTCTCCAAGGCTTCTCTTCTCTAAGCTGAACAAACCAAACACTTCAAACCCTTTCTTCACACAACTTCTCCATGCCTTAATTATCTTGCTGCCCCCTGCAAGGCTCTCTCTAGTTTTTCAGTATCTGCATCAAGCGGGGGAGGACAGAATATTCCAGGTACAGCCTAATGAATGCCAAATGGGGTGGAATAACCACATCCCTCTGTCTGCTGACTACTCAGGACACTACTCAGCTTGCTGCCCTCACTGCAGCCAAGGCACACAGCCAACTCATGCTCTGTTGGTTATCCACTGGGGATGGTCTCCCAGGTCCTTCCCAGCCAATGTGCACTCCAGCCAGGCAGATCCCAGCATGTTGTACAGCTGCTTGAGTTTAATCCATCCCAGCTGCAGGACTCAACTGTGGTAAAATTCATGCTATTTTATGTTTCATAAGTTAAAAAATCATTATGGTTTACACATGGTGTTCTCACTCTAATGAAAGGGGGGTGAACCATACAATTTATTTTTAATAGTTTAATTAAGATTTTAGTTGTGGAAAAATTCGAAAGTTAGATGTTTATTTTATCCTGTAGGACCACTTGACGTTTTCTTGGCAGTAATTTCAGTTAAAGCTACTACAGGAGTGAACTTTCACTCTGAATCCCAAGATCACTGTTACTTATATTGGAAAATGCAGAATAAATGTGGGAATAGTCTGGAATTTTAAAAAAGAATGGATCCATTCAAATGAGTGCTATAAATTACTCTGGATAAAATAAATGGCCATTCTGAAGATAAGGAGTCTTCTATTAGGCTAGGAAACTGGCAGAACTATATGAAATGAAACTGGATGTTACCAGTTCCTCAGACACCACCTGCAATGATGAGTACTGAAAAAACCCCCATGTCAGACATAGAGTCCATAAAACCTCTGGACATACCTTGTTTTTCACAGGTTCTGTCTTTGCTGGTGTGACTGAAATAATCCTCACAGGATTTTCATCATTTTCACTGACTCCAGTTTCTGATATATCTGAACTTTGTTCCCTGGAAGCATCATGGAAGATATAATAAAACAAAAATATACAGAAAAGAAAAAAAAATTGAATAACTGGAGGTAAAAAAAAGGGGTGGGGAGGGGAATCAACGCAATAGTCTAAATTAATTTAAATCCAATTGAATTTGCCAGAGTGCACACTTTTTATTTTCTTTCCCAGAACTGGGAAAGGTCTGAAAGGAACTGGTTGGTCATTGAGCCAAATCCTTTACCACAGACACACCACCGTATAATGACTTTCGGAAACTTAAAGACCAGAGGTCTAAAATAGGCTGTGTTCTTTTTCCAGACAGAAAGAGCTGATACTGGAAAATGTAATGAAAAATAATAAACATCAGTAATGTCCCAAATTCATAGAAAAAGACAAAAAAGAAAAAACTAAGATTATTACAACTCATATCATGCACACTCACAGAACAAATTCTGAATGCAGTTATACTTCCTTTATGAAACATAGCAACTAGAGCTGACTTTCTCTGCTTTCTTTAACCCTTTATTTTAGTCAGGTAATAAATTCCAAACCAAATAAAACCATATTAAACTCTGAAAGTGTAAACTGTTTCTCCAGATTTACAACAAATTTTAAAACCCTGCTTCCATATAAAAATAATGCTTGCTAGAAGAAACACTGAGTATTACAATCATATGTTGCATCTTTCCACTGAGACCTTGGTCTGCTTCAACAAGCTCTTTTTATTATTTTTCATCTTATACAGATCAGAGTATTAAATCTGTATCCAATAAGTTTCTTGTTTCCAATCAGGATTAACCCTAATTTATACATCAAGATATCAACCACACAAACTGAACCAAAAAGCAAGTTCTGAGATTTTACCTATTGAGAACTACTACATTTTCTAAACCTGGGCAAAATAAGGACACTCTTCAAACATGTAAGCACACACCCCAAATCATCTCCTGTCCTAAAACTTGCAAGCACAGTGGAGAACATGAAGTAAAGAGCTGATGAAAGAAATTTTGGACTCCCATACCTTGATCTGTTTCCTGCAGAAGAGCTCAGCTCAGAGTTTACACTGCTTCCAGTCTCTGATCCTGTAGTCCTAATATATGGTCTCCTTCCAGTTGCAGATAATGGTTTGTTAACTGTACCTAATACACCCGTGGGTTTTGGCTACAAAAACAATGTTTAAATCTTAAAAAGCGCAAACTTCACATACACGCTTGATTTTACAAATATTTGCTTGATTATTTAAAAACACTTTGTCTGGATTAACAATCTTGATCACAATGTCATCAGTTTAGAGCTACCAACCTTATCTTTACTTTAAAAACATTGTTTATCCTTTTAGTTCTTGTAATTTGAGAGCACTTAATCAACCCCCTTCTGTCTCTCACACTTTGAAGGCATAGCAGCTGGAGAAGTCTCAACAAAAGCCAAAATGTTAGGAAATATTAGAGTTGAGAGCCTCTAGGTAAGGATGAATGGGAAAGCAAATAAAGTGGATATTGTTGTGGGAGTCTACTACTGACCACCTAGCCAGGACACTACAGTAATGCGTAATTCTACAAGGAACTACAGGATCTTTCTGGATCAACTGCCCTTGGCCTTATGGTCAACCTTGGTCCTGTATATGGGGGACAGAAGACTGCGGATGCTGTAAGACTTTTGGGTGCTCTGGGAATCTGCTTTTGAAGATACTGTGATCTATGAACACTGGTCACCTTTTAGGAACCATCTCTCAAAAACACAGGAGCATGCAATTGCAAAGTGTAAGATGCCAAGCAAGTGAGGCAGAAGTTTAGCCTGGCTGAGCAGGGATCTTTTGGAACTTAGGCAGAAAACAAAAATATACAGTATTTGGAAGCAGTGACAGACAACAGGACTACACAAATGCTGTTCAATGCTGTAGGGAGAAAATTCCTGTGGTCAAAGCTTAGAGGTCAAGTTGGCTAGCACTATTACAAATGTCACAAAAAGGGCTTTTTAAGGTATGTCAAAAGCAAAAGGAGGATCAGAGATAACACTGGGCCATTACTTCAGGAGGCCGGTCACCTCACAAACAGGAGGTGACAAAGCAGAAACATTTAGCCCCGTCTTTGCCTGTCTTCAACAGCAATGATGAGCCCTGGGACTCCCAGAGCCTGGTGCCAGAAACACTTTGTCTGGGTTTCTAACATATAGAACAGATGATAGATAAACAACTCCAGTTCCCTCAGCTGCTCCTTGCAAGACTTGTGCTCCAGACACTTCACTCCTTTTGTTTTCCTTCTTTGGACATGCAGTAAACTCAGCTACTTAGTAAACTGAGCAAATAAATTACTGTATTAAAAGAATAATATGTTTAAGTTAATACTGCACAGAATTAGCACTAGGATGATGTAGCCACTTAGCATGTGTCTAGTGAAAAGCCTTTCCTACAGAGACTGTTGCTTTTCTTGCTAGTCAATGTTTTGCTAGCATCTGTAATATCTTTTTCCTGCCTGCTCCATCATAACTTCCACACATGGGAATTATTTTTTCTTCTCGGGTATGTCTTAACTTATTAACTTGGTCTCCAAGGAAATGTATCATTACATGAAGAATGTGACATGCCAGTTATGAAAACTTCCCTGACTGTTCTCCAGGGACAAAATAAAAAACTTCCTGTTGCCTACCCAGCCTGAGCACATGGGTCAAGTCACCAGCCACAGCAAGATCTAAAATGTTGGAATTGTATCAGAGAACCCCAAAGAGATAGTTTTACTTCTAAATCATCTCTCTGCATATAGTTACATAAATATAAAATATATAAAGACATAAATAAAATAGTTCAGTTAAAACTCAAGCTGGCCACTGCAATGGAAGATAATAAAGTGTTTTACGAATTTATTAAAAATAAAAGGAAGGCCAAGGAAAACCTCAATGCTTTACTGGACATAGAAGGGAATATCATAACCAAGGACAACGAAAAAGCTGAGGGACTTAATGTCTTCTTTGTCTCCTCTTTAACAGAAAGGTCAGTTATACTCAGGCTACCAAACCCCTGAACTGGTAGACAGGGATAGGGAGCAGAACAGATCCCCTGCAATCCAGAAGAAAGTAGATAGTGGCCTGGTGAGCCACTCAGACACTCACAAGTCTATGGGCCTGGATGGGATCCCCCTGAAGGTGCTGAAGGAGATGGTGGAAGAGCTCATTGAGCCACTCCATAATTTTTCATCAGTGTTGGTTAACTGGAGAGGTCCCAGATGATTTTGGAGGCTGGCCACTGTGATGCCAATCTACAGGAAGGCCAGAAGGAGGATCTGAGAGATCTACAGGGCTGTCAGCCTGATCTTGGTGGCCAGGAAGGGTATGGATGATATGAAGCTGAAGACTGGTTATCTTGAGTGTCCCTGTACATGGTGTGTACAGGACAGCCAGAGGACCAGGCCCAGCCAGTGTGGACTTAGGAAAAATGGGTCCTGCTGGACCAACCTGATCTCCTTTTATTACCAGATGACCTACCTAGTGGATGAGGAAAGGCTGTGGATGTAGTCTACCTGGACTTAAAGCCTTTAATGTTGTCTCCCAAAGCACCCTCCTGGAGAAGCTGGCAGCACACGGTTTGAACAGGTACACTCTTCACTGGCTGTGTGGTCAGGCCCAGAGAGTGGTGGTGAAGGGCAGCAGTGGCTGGTCACTGCTGGTGCTCCTGAGGAAGCAGTGTCAGGGCCAGTCCTGTTTAGTATCTCTACTGATAATCTGGATGAGGGGATTGAGTGCCCCTCAGTCAGTTCACAGATGACACCAAGTGAGTGGCAGTATTGTCTGCTGGAGGGCAGGAAGGCTCTGCAGAAGGACCTGGACAGGCTGGATCAATGGGGCAGGGCCAGTGCTATGGGGTTTAACATGATGAAGTGCCAAGTCCTACACTTGTGTCACAAGCCCAGCAGTGCTACAGGCTGGAGCAGAGAGGCTGGAAAGCTGCCCAGTGGAAAAGGACCTGGGGGTGCTGGCTGGGAGCTGCTGAACATGAGCCAGGGTGTGCCCAGGTGGCCAAAATGACCAGTGGCATCCTGGGCTGGGTCAGTGTGGCTAGCACAACCAGGTCAGTGACTGGCCCCCTGAACCCAGCACTGCTGAGGCCACACCTTGAATCCTGTTCCAAATTCTGGGTCCCTCTCTGCAAGGACACTGAGGTGCTGGAGTGAGACCAGAGAAGGACAATGGAGCTGGGGAAGAGTCTGGAACAAAAGTCTTCTGAGGAGCAGCTGAGGGAGCTGGGGGTGTTTAAAACTTTCTATGACTGCCTGAAAGGAAGTTGTAGCTAGGAGGGGAGTGGCCTCTTTAGGCAGCTAAAGGCAGGAAAGCAGCAATGGCTACAGCTGTGCCAGGGGAGGCTGAGGTTGAAAATCAGGAAAAATTTCTTCACTGGAAGGATTGTCAGGCACTGGAACAGACTGGCTAAGGATGTAGTTGAGTCACCATCACTGGAAGTATTAAAAAAATACTCAACATGGTATTAAGCACTGTAGTTAGCTGGTCTGATCAATGGCTAGAATCAATGACTTTGGAGGTCTTTTCCAACCTTAATCATTGAGTGGTATCTCCTACTGTTGTACTGAACCTAATTCTGCATTACATTCTGGAAAGCCTCTCCCAGAGGTGCTTTGCTTTGCAAATACACGATGTTAGAATCACAGAATTATCTCCAGCTGGGACTCCCTGAAATAGACATTCAAAAGTGCATAGACATTCGCAGTTGAATTTAACAGCATTAAAAGCTATACTAAAAATATCTCAGTGCAGATAAACTTGGTGTTGTGTACTCATCAGGTAGAGTATGTTCAAGGAATTAATTATATGCTATCAAATAAGAGTCACAAATTACTGTGACAAATTACATGAACTCTTAATATAATTTTTAAACTTCTGTAGTCCAGAACATTTTAAAAATCACAAGTAATATTCAAAGACTTGCAACTTGTCAAAATATAGTACCTTTCCTGTCAAAAGAAGAACCCTTGTCTCTTCTGAAATGTAATTCCTGTCATTGCAGAAATCCTGCATAAAAAAGAAAGTAAAAATTAGTTTGTCTTTGATGTCTCAATCTCACCTCTTTTTATATACACTCAACTGACTTCTCAAATTAGATGCAACTATCAAGTGTTACACATACTTCACACCATGCAACCTGCTGATCAATGAATCAATCTAATAGGTCAAACTTGTATTTTGGTGAAGACTTACAGTGAGCATTACTGAATGACAGTATGCCATACCTGAAATTGAGACAAACATTCTTCCTTCTAAAGTGACATGAATTGTTTGAAATTATGCAAAACTGCTCTCCCTATTTGTCCACTTGCACATTTTTAATGGGAAGTCCTAACAAAGGAAAAGAGGAGCCATTTTCTCTAACCAAGCTGGAAGATGTTACCTTTGTCACACTGAGTATCAGAGTTTTACACAGATCTAAATCCTGTAACTGAATAAAGGCATCAGCTCACTGTTACATGGCATCTGACATTTCACAATTAAATAGGAAACCAAATTTTGCTTAAACAGACTCTGAAAAGGCTGTTAATTAACAGTCTATGGCACTGAAAAATGTCAGCCAGTACATTCTCCAGGACAACTAAACCATCAGGTCTGGTCCAGAGAATTACTTGTGCTCCCTTTACACTTTTCAGAAGTAGGTCGCTTGGAGAGCAGTAGTACTACTGCTGACAGCACAGCTGCACTTGCCAAAGGTATTACTGGGCAGTAAGAGGAGCAACTTGCACAGCAAGCAGAACAGCCCAACAGCTACTGACAGACAGAAGCATACCATGGGTAACACAAAACAACGTTCCCCATTTTCTTGTCTGATTTGCATTCTAATTCACATATACAGTCAGAATATACATATAGTCTCATTGTATTCAATGCATTTGTAAAACACACCAATGAAATGACTCAGCAAATACATGCCAACATATCAGCATTAATTCCAATTAACTCTCACCTGGTTATAAACATTTCTGTCACATGTTCATAATACACAGACAGCACAGGATAGAGCTGATATTAAAAAAATAACTGCTGATAATAAAAGATGCATTTTCCCACTCATTATCTTACAGAGATAATCAGCTCTCCATCATAAAAAAATATTTCCCCTTATTACTTTGGAAATAAAATCAACAAATTTACCTTTTCAGGTTGTGTAAAAAATTTGGTTGGCAATACAGGGTCCTTTGGTGAATCTGCATTGCACAAAGCACTCTTGCTGTTGATAACACATAGTGCTACATCACATACTGTGTAAAGTTTCTGGAGAAAAAAAAAAAAAGAACAGCACGCTTTAGGAATTACTTACTGCTTTTACAGAGCAGAAAGAATGCAGTACTTTTAAAAAGTTTAAATTACGTGTTTAAATAACCACCACTAAGGACATTATTGTAATTATATAATTAACCATACTGCTGGGTCTTAAAACACATGGAGAAGTCCTCATTTTTATATGATACTATTTATAAAATACTTTACATTACTATGCTGTACAACTGAAGCTCCTGCTCAATCAAATCACCTTAAATGGTTTCTCATCTCTAGCTAGAGAACTCATCATTCTCATCATCAGCTAGAAACTAATGGGTTTACCAGTAGCTGTATAATGCAGTATTTCCTCCCCCAACAGCAGAAGACACGTATGTCAGGAAACTAGGTAATTGTTGTTAAAATAAGGTAGGCAGTATCAGGAATATTTTTTAAAATTGCAGGTATTATGTACTGACTGAGGTCAGCAAGGTTTTGCAAGAATGAGATTGGAAACATACAGACAGTGCTTGCAATTAGCAATGTCTCGAAAAAACCATAAAAATGTCAAAGCTAGTTCTTCCAGACCCTGCAAATCCTGCTTGTGAAACTCTCAGCTCATCACCCAGCACTAATCTCAACTGCATTTCTTACTTCATTGGCCTTTGGCTCATCAGGAGACTGAGCATCTCGGGTAAGCTTGATGTTTTCTGACATCTTTTTCATGAAGGCATGGCTATTGTTTTCATTCTTTGTCATCAAAACTTCAAGCATGAACCACAGGCACCTAAAAAGCCATAAAAGCACAAGCAATTACACTCCAGCTTTTATACTGCAGCTCCTACAAACAGCAAAGCTTTAGAAAATTTTGACAGCTGTACTAGCTTTTTCTTAAGAACCCAAAATCAATTTGAAGACAAACAGATAACATCATATAATGGTGTGAACAGAGTCTAGACCTTTACCACACACAGCCTTCATTGTACTCCTTGGAGTAAAACCAGCCAAATTAGTGTGCTTATTATTACATTGGTAAATACTGCCCAACCAACCAACTTAATTTTCTTCCACATATGAATAGAAACAGGACTTCTGGTGCTATCATCACCCAAATAAAATTCTGTAATCACTACCTTGAGCACTGTGTCCCTATCAACAAAGTACCACGAGCACACTCAAGGCAGGCTTAAACAAATCATGCTGCTGCTAGACAGTTATCCACACGAGGTGGATTAGTACTGCAGTTCAAATAGAAGAGGAGATCCAAAAAGCAGGTCAGATTCTTGCTAATGTTCCATAAGGGAGAAAAATTCTCCCAGGTAAGACATAATGGAATTAGCTTTCCGAGGTTTCTTTTTTTAAATCTGGCTTATTTATAGTTAGACTACATTTTATTTTGACTCCAAGTTTGTTTTAAAAATTTGTCAATTATGATATATAGAGCACAACTGCTCCATCCACAGCTATCACTTGTCACCAAAGCTCCACCATTGCATATGGTTAGAGGGTCAACAGTCACAATATGGTAAAATAGTACTTAGTTGGGAAAAACATATGGGTGCTTCTGGGAAATGCAGCCTTGGCCAGTAGCTAATTTAATTCTGAAGCTTTGGAAGAAAGATTGTTTAGCAGAAAGAGGTAATAAAACCCAAGAAAAATAGGATGACTGAACATTAGAATTCCCTGTTCAAAAAAGGCCCCATCTTCTTACCTGATACAAACTGTATTGAAAGGGATGAAGGAACATATCTCTCAAAAGCTCAGAGGCTTATGCTCCACCACAATACTTACAGAGCTATCTGATGTTCAAGAAACTAAGATGTCTCTAGTCTGACCTGCATCCAAGAGCTACAAAGGCTACAGTAAATCAATCTGTTAGACAGCTTTACATCCATTTATCCACTATCTTCAAGAACTCAACTAAGATGAATACAGGACCAGTAACATAACACCCTGACCCAGGTTCAGCAAAATCCAGTGCCATCCTGAGATTACTACTGAGAACACATTATACTCTGGTAATCCCAGTTAACTCATGTCAAATTCAATAGCTTGACTTACTCACTACATCAGAAAATTACATAAGTAATTACCAACTTGGAACAAAACCTGTCCAAAACACCAGTGCGATTTTTTGTAAAGAAATATGCACCTAGAAGAACACAGTCACGTAAGTCATTCTTTGTTTCCATTTCAGTAATTTTGGACTATGAATTAGGAAGAGAAAGATACTTGAGACAGTATGAAGATAAAAACAACCAACCCCAAACATACCCCTGCAGGATAAACTTAAAAATCTTCATCAGTAACAGTAAATATCACAGATTATGGTCCAGGAACTGTTAAGCATGCATTTACTGTACATCACTGTATCTAGGCCATGTAAACAAAGACAAACTAGGGAGACACCTACAAAACACACTGCAAATTCTGTTTTTCCAACTTTGCAAGCATCTATGTTAACACTTTAAAGTGAATACTAAGACACTCAAAGCTGTTAAAAGGAACACTGTATGACATTAAATGGAAAACATTTTTCTCATATCTCAGGAGACTCTTCTTAAGTATTCCTGCCAAAATTCCCCTACAGTGTATTTCTTTGTTTGGAGCAGTCCCTTCTGGCTAGCTCAACCAGTCTGTGACAAACATGAGGGAGGAAATTTGACAACAAAGAAAAGCTCTACAAGGAGCGTCCAAAAAAGCTCTGTGCGCTAGAAAGTGCTTCTCAAAGGAAGTATTAACTCAGTGACTGCAAATCAGAACTTGTTCCCATGCATTTTGGATAAAGTACATGCTGGAGGATGCTTTCAGATGTTGCCAGGAACAGGGAGTGCTGGGACAAAATGCAGGCTTGTTGATAAGGTAGAAAGTCTTCACTGACTTCAGGTCTGACCAGGTGTGAAGCAAGTAACTCAGAAATCAGAACACACCAAGCTTTTCATTTAGAGAAAGAATCAGACTTGGACTGTTACAAGCGAAGGTGCAAAAAGCAAAAAGCACTAAGATCTGAACTAGTCTATTGGTGCCAAAAAAGAACTGCTTCTCAGACGTCATATATTGCAGTATGTGGTTATATATGCCTAACACAAAACCAACAAAGCTCAGTTTCATCAAGAATCAATAGAACAAAAAACCAAAACACTAAAACCAGAGCTGTGTGGTGGGAGAGACAACATGCTTTAGTAATTTTTAAGTGTTAACTATTATTCACTGCAAGACATAAGGAGCAAAAGAAGTTGTAATTAAGATGAAATATGATTTGAGGCACACAAGAAGGTCTGAATCTGGAAACAACACAGAACAAGCCCCTGCCAAGTATGACAGTATTGTATACAGTAATTTTATAATAACAACAAAACTGCATGATTGTATACAGTAATCTCTGCTGAATACATTAAGAAGTACTAAGCCTGCACTGCTGATGTATAGTGTAAATGGTAAGTCAGCAGCAAACTTACAACGAATTTTAGTGGGCTTGCACAGGAAGGGGAAAATGAATTTCCACTGAGGCAGCACTTAGCCAGCCTCAGTGTTTTCAAGTCTTGGAGAAGCACTCTATTTTAAAAGTTCCAAAATATTTGAACTAACATTACTTGACATCCTATAAATATTCCTAGGCACAAAGACAAGACTCTAAAATCATTACTTTAAAAGAAGTGTACACAACTCACTAATTTGGTCTATACTACAGTATGACCTACAGTTTACCATTTGGGATCTCAGAATATACTGCTAAGCAGTTGTTGATGCCTTCTTTCCATGGCTGAAGTGTTCCGTATTTCATTTTTTCCATTTACTGGTTTGCAAGATACTGTTGATAAAACAAATATTTCTTCTTCCTAATTAGTTGTTTCCTTTTACTAATCATATTCTTTCCAAGTGCAGAACAATTCTCAGCATAAGAATTCTAGAGTCACTTGACACTTACTCTTTGACATCACGAAGCTGATCAACATCCTGAGGTTTTGTGAAATCTGGATCATGTGCCAGTAAGTGAATCATATATGGTACCACATATTCAGGCAGCAAGGACAGCAATTTTTCTACAGTAAGAACAACAAAAAATTGCTTCTGTATTACACACATACATGTGCATCATAAGAAAAACTTTTGCAAAGTAGAACTTCTTCAAACATGCAATGTAAAATTTTGACTTGCATTTTCTTCCTACAGACTTTACTTTTAATGAATCATTAAAAATAAATGAAGAGGTTTTACTACTACAGAACTACTTGGTCTTGCTTCAGGAAGAAGGTCATAAAGCCTAAAAATATCAGGACACAAGATTTTGTTTTTTGAACAAAACAACTACAACCATAAGAGCACTGTATTTTACATCCATAATTCTCAGCAATGTACAGCGGAGTATTTTATGGTGTATGCTAATACTGAACTAAGTAAACTTTGATTTGAACGTTTCTAATATAAAGATGAGGAAACAGATTAAACTTACCTGGTGTTTCCTTAGAAAAGCCAATTGCTTAAGGTTTAACAATTATTCCTTCCAGTTTACTATTATTGTACTCTTAACAATTTTACTGAAATACAAACCGTTAGCCATAGGATTCTGTTTGATATATTCTCTTCGTATACTGATGTTTTTGAGCAAGCACTGCCTGGCATGTGCTCTTCTCTCCTTCACAGGGTCTTTGGCACACAAAGCAAAGATTGCCATATATTCCAAAGGGAGCAGTAATTTCACAAGTGCCTTATGCAGCTTCTGGGCAAATATCTGCCTCACTTGGTAGCACTCATCCTACAGCAACACAAAACATAGAAATGCAACTATCAAAATCCTGGTCTTAAAAATAGCATTCGAGGTGGAAGTATGAGGAGACTTTTTAAAAATATGAACAGGAGCAGAACTATAAATATTTGAAATTGAAACTTCAATAACTGTTGTGAAAGCTATGGTGAGGAACAGAATATACTCAGTGTAGCAGCAACAAAAGCTCAGATGCAAGAACTCAATTAAGGGTCACTTCAATTCTAATGCAGTTACTTACATTAATGACGAGTGCACAGAGCTGGAACTGTTCTGGGGTTATTATTTCATGGTAACAGGGTTCCTGTGCAAGCTTCATTATTGCACTACCAGCAGCTAATCTCAGTCGAGACATGTCTGATTTACTAAACACGGCAGAGAAAAAAACCCAAACAATTAATCACAGCTCACCACAACTATCCTTAAATTACCTGAATGTTTCAATTTCTTCTTTTTACAAGATCAATGACCAGTCAATGAAGTCCCAGTAACATAGCTGTAAATCAAGGTAAATTAACCCTACCAAAGTTGGGGAAAAAAAAGAAAAAAGTGCTTTACTTTCCCTACCAAAAAACTCTACTTCAAGTAAAACAATTAATTTAGATGAGTCAAGTTTCTTGTTTTCTTATCACTGTCTAAATGAAAGCAACATTTTTGCCAGTTTTTCTCTTTCCTTCCTTCACCTTTAAGATGAAGTTGAGGTGCAGTTACCTCAGAGCTGGAATGAAGAAGCTCCACCCAAGATAAAATCTAACATGCTTGGGAGGTGCTTATCACTCAATTGTTTTCAAAGATACCTCTGCAGGTGTTTTACTCTTTACAATGTCTTTTACTAGGAAAATAATTTAATTTGGAACTCTGTAGGTATTAGCAAATTACAGGAAAGGGAGTATCTAACATAATTTCATGCTGCCACTCCATTCCCTCTATTACTACTTTGATCAGATCTGCAGCCAACATTGTGCTGACCTTAACATACCACAAGCACTCTAAAAGAACCAACATCCTTTGAAATTCTACAACAAAACGTAGTGAAGCCTGGAAGGAACAAAATCTGACCTGATTCGCTTCTGTTCTGTCAAGTCTCCTTCACTGACGAGCATGGCCGACAATAACCGGAGTGTGGAATTGGCAGATTTTGACTGGTTGTTTTTCATACCCAACAACCAGCGGACCAAAAGTTTAATTGCTTGCACCTATCGCACACAAACAGACCAACAATCAGCTTCCTTGCCAAAGTTACTACAACCTACTGTCGACAATTTGAATTTCCCATAGATTTCTGTGTGTTAGAGCTAATGCATTTTTAAAGGAACAGAATGAAGCAGTATTTAGAATGAAAAAGGAAGAAGCAGTCTTTGTGACCTCCGAAGACTTCAACTATGGTCCACTGTCTTTGCAGATTTGCATCAGCAAAGGATGCAGGATACTTGATATGTGATTAAAAGTAAGAGCATCTAGACAAACATTCCCAGAAATGGCCATAATTAGATTCACATTCACCAGGGTCTCAATTTATTTCAGATCTGTTTACAAGTCAGTAAAGTCAAATTAAAGTCACCTTTCTTGTAAGGAGAACTAAAACTTTTGAATTTCTTGATATTCTCAGCGCTCTGAATAATTAATATCAGTAAGTGGACACAAAAGAATGCGTATTTTCTATTAGTTTCATCACTTCTGAGTATAACCACGTAAGCAATAATATTCTAATATTAGTTGAAGGGATTTACTCTAATATTCCCCATTGCACAACTTGAAAAAAAGTAAATTTTTAGCTGCAGGTATATACATTATTGCTGTCAGCACATAACATACCTTTGCTAGTACTTCTGGAGAGACTTCTTCATCTGGAGACCAGAGTTTTCCATTTTTCTCGCCTGTTGACTATAGAAAATTCATGTAAGTTTACTAACTGGTTCAACCCATACAGAAAATGAAGGAATAAAAATAGGAAAGTCACGAGTTAGGCTGTCTTTCACAAAAATACCCTTTATAATGCAATTATCACTGTACTAATCATTTACACAACATTACTTTATGGACTCGTTAAATGAAACAGCTCTATTCCCCAGAGAGTTCATAACAGGTTAACAGCATAATAAGCACTTACCAAAAAAAAAAAAAATCTTACCCTGTCATTCATTAGGAGATCTTTCACAATGAAATTTGCAACAACAGATTTCATTGGAGAAGCAAACTGGTCTGGAGCCAACATAGAAATATGACCCAAAGAGACCAAGGGAGTTATAAGCTGTTCCGGTACATCAGCATTCAAACTTCTACTAAGAGGCTGAGGAAGGAGAAAGAAAAAAGAACAAATTCAAAATTCAATATGAAACTGAGGTACTGTTAACTCACAGTTGGAATGAAGCTCCACCCAAGATAACATCTAACATGCTTGGGAGGTGGTTATCACTCAATTGTTTTCAAAGATATCTCTGTTCAGTTAATAAATTAGCATGTCTTAAAAAGTGCTTATTTTACTGCTGTATTGATGATGCATTTCACTGTTTTTCCAAAAGAATCAATGAAATCAGCAATCAGAAGTATAAAGAATATGATTTCCTATTCAACAAAGTAAACAAAAATCTCATGTAAGTTAAAGGGCAAAGCAAATTCTATATTCTCTTCTTATTTTAATGTGAAACACATTCAAATCTGAGAGACATGAGAAAAAACTCTGACTCAATTCTGTTCAGAATTGTGAAAACCTGAATCCCAATTGCCAATGGCAGAAAACAGCAGCCAAAACCTTGGAAACCACCAGGGACGTTTCTACTAGCCATCAGTATTTATCTTCCAGGTAACAGTCACCGGGATAATTCCTTTATCACCCCACACCATTTCATCAGATTCTGGTATTAGGGAGGGAACAAACACTCTCACAGAAGTCTAAGCAGAGATTGAACTCTGCAAGTTTAATTCAAAGCTTTTCACACTTACAAATTATGCACAGGCTCAAAGATAGCCAAGATTAAGAGCCTAAAATATTTTATTACAAGTGCAGATTAATAATGTTATTATTTAAAAGACTACAGTGATTGGTAAAAAACTCTCTGGTCTGTATAGTAAGTCTTTTTGCTTAGTAACTTGTCTTAGGAGGAAGCAGTAAGTGAACAGTAAGGTGATGTCTGAGCTTACAGTCAAGTTGTTCTGCACTAACTCCCTTAGTGAGGCAAAGCTGTGTGTGCAAAGACCTTAAAGCTGGATAATTCAATACAGCTTGAAAGCAGATGATAGCTCTCATTTAGTATCTGCTAAATGTGTCCCCATGGGATTTGCTGTGGATCAGGTCAGCATATTTAGCTCACTTCCCCCAAACTTCTCCCATGCAGATAAAAATGAAAGCTTTAATCTATCAGAAATGACAATATTAGTAACTTTAAAACAAATATTAATAACCTGCTATTGTAAAATTCATGACTAAACTATCATATATCTGTATGCTTCCTGACCTCTTAAACTGTTATCTGTTAATAAACAGAAGGAATCAATTTTAATTACTGGTACCAATTAGTAACAGAAATGAATCTTAAAAATAAAAAGGTAACACATACCTCAAAGATCTGTGCAAGCTGTACTTCTTTATTTGAAAATACAGCATGTATACAGTGAACAGCTTGTTTTGCCTGATGAGGAGTGCCTCTTTTTGCTTTCTGATGCAAAATCGGAATTAGTGTTCTGTGTGAACATTAAATAGAATACTTCAAAATGCAATTCGCAATCTACAAAAATTTGAGTATCTTCACACATATAAATCTATCATCACTGTCTTATAAATCAAGCATTCCTTTGAAGTCTGTTCAGGAAAGATCACAATCAAACTAAAAAGCAGGATGGAACTGTATTTAGCAATACTTGTTGAATATCTGACTGTACACATACAAGAAGGAAACAGCCCACAGGAAAAAAATCAAACATGAAAGAAAATCATCATCAAAATAAAGCTATTTAGGAAGACAAATATAAAGTGGGGGCAACACGACAATTTCTGCTAGGGTGAATTCCTGGACTTATTATCCAAGCCTGGGAACGGCAGGGCTGAAGAAAATCTGTGAAACCTAAGAATAACCACTAAACATCAGTGTGTTTACAGGCTTTTACAATTGGAACTTTTAATCACAAGGTACACCCAAGTAAACAACTGCTTTGTTGTGAGACTTTGAATTTGAATCTCCTGCAATCTATCTGCTGATCAGAAGGCACAGAAGGAGAGGGCACGGCAGAAGCCACTCCTGATACCAGGTGCAGGCTGGTCAGACTTTAGTGTCACTCCTCAGGCAGTGCTGGAAGGCAGGCCTGTCCCCTCAGAGCTCAGCAGCTGAGACACTAACTAGACCCTGCAATTCACTCAGCAACTGACATGAAAAAAACAAAGTCACCTAGAAAGAGTCTGACACAAACACCCCCAAAATTTCCCTGCTTTCTTGAAAAGCTCTTTAACAATACAGTATTCACTACAGGATTATTCAGCACCCCGCTGAAACATTCTACATAATCAAAATCAGCAACCAGAGGCTAAGGAGCAACTTGCTGGATTGAAAGAACCAAACCTCAGTTTCCTCAAAACCTCCACAAAATCCAAAACCAAACCAAAGACCCTGAGAAATGTGTTAACAGTATCCTGAAGTGGAAAATCTCTTCTCAAACCTGCCAAGATTCCACAAATTGGATTAAGAGCCAAAACAGGAAAGAATTCAGTAAAACCTACAGTTAAAATAAGCTTCAATGACTAACCTACAGTTTTCATGGCGTTAAGTACATGTGCATTAAAATGTCTTTGCCAGGCCTTGGTGTAGCAGTTACAAGCCACACCTCAGCACACCCCAACTAACACAAATCTGCAAAAGGTGAAACCTGAAATGCTGACATGCACCTTTACATGTTTACATATACAAGTTTACACATGGCCCATGGGCTCTGTCTGAGTATGGCCAGTGCTCAGTGCTTCCATCAGGCTCCTGAGCTATATGGTAGTCTTTGTCCAGGAACTGGTACAATATCCATTATTTATTTCCTATACAAGGAAGAAGAACTTGAGCTGCTGCTGGTGAACACTGCTTCAAAGGACAGCAAGTTGCCTGCTCACAGAAACATTAAAAAGAAGCCCAAAACACAAACAGGTCCCTTGAATCAAACTATCTTGTTGATTTTATCAAGTAATTCATTTATGATAAAAATTTCTGAATACATGAAATCTGGAACATCTACTTGGCCTCAGACTTCTTTTTCTTTGTGTCAAGTGTAAACACTGACATGGCTTTTCAGAATGCCAACCTGACTTGCCTGGAAACCATGCCAAGGATGCTACCTCCACTTTGACAGTTACATTTTTAAGTTGAGACCCCCCAGACTAAATTTCTCCAACACCTAGCTAAAGCATGAAGTCAAAGAAATGTCAGCAATACCAGATCCTTTGAGAGAACATGATGTAACCCAGCAACAGAGTACTGATTAAATTCTGGTAAGGAACCAAAGACACTTGGGACTTTACTGGGAACTGTACTAACAATGGGGACTGCTGGGCTTTTCCTTCTCTTTACACATACAAATCTCATATACCTGCATTTGTAATATTTTTCTTTTGTCCAAAATCTGATCCCCATTCAGAAGAATACACTGGTGTACACTGTACACTGGTATACATTTTAGCATGGCAATTTTCAAAATGCTATTTCAATATACGAGAACTTGAAACCTGTGACTTATTATTTGGACAAGTTAGTTACTGACAGGCTGATCTTAAAGTTTCAGATGTTACTCACAAGGTAGTCAATAGTCCATGAATGCCTAGCCTATTATGCAGCTTTAATCAGCAATACAGCATGAACTGCAAGACAACTTTTACAGACAGCAAATTATTCTTTGCTGGAAATTCCTGCTTTTAGATTTTGTTTCCCATCTTGTTTAATAACCGAGATGTTAACTGTATCTGTGTTCCTTACAAAGACAGAAAAATCATATGAAGGACATATATGAGTAGAAATTATGCCAAACAATCATATCTTTGCTGTATTTTTGCTGCTGCTTATTTTGTAACCTAAAAGATTTGCTATGCAGTGGTTTTAAGTTGTCTATGATAAGAAGATTCTTAAGAAGTACCTAACACATTCCATAAACATATAAAAACTGAGAACACAGAATTTAAAAATGAAGGGACAGGGACAGAAAGGTACTGAAGGAAATCAAAATCATGGAAGAGAAGTTGTTCATATTAACAACACAAGATAGGGGCAACAATGAATGAACTATCAAGAAGCAGAATTCCAGATATGAAAAGCAGCACATAGCAATACTCACGATCTTATCTGTGGCAAGTCTGTTTCTATTTTGTGACCCGTGTTTCTGAAAATCTGTATGGCTGCCTCAGCTACCTTATCATCTTCCATCCTGAGGCACTGCAGTAGAGACTCATAGGTCTCTGCAGAGTGGAACGAGGTAGGATGAGTAAAGGACAGAACCTGGAGACACACATTAAAACAAAGGTATATTCATTCATAGTAAATGCATACTCAGAAAAACAAAATGATGGCTGTTTATGAGCATTACCATCAACATATATAGCTGTTACATGCCCATATTAAACTATTACATTCAATAACTTCATTGTAGAGATGATTATATAAAAATTTTCAAATAAATTCAACTAGGCTTTGTTTTTCAGGTCCTCCTGTCCTCCAAATATTTTGTAGATACTACATGATTTGAATATATAAAACTTCTTCAAATGAACACTTATTAAAGAGTACTCGTTTGTATTGCAACCTGTTTAAGAACACTTTCTTTCAACCTAATTTAACTGAACGGAAATTTTAATTTCTTCAGAATCTATAGTCCCTGAGCAGAAAAGAAACCAAGAACATTAAGATATCTACAAACAAAACATGGGGTACTGTTTTCCAGGTATATCAAATCCTTCTTTTTCCCCCTTCCACTTCTCAGCACCACCGAGAATACAGGTTCCGTTTTTTTCCTCTACATAACATGGCCCTTGAGCTAACTGCTTGCTTTCCTTCCAGTGTCATACACACCCCAAAAAAGGTGTGTCTCCCAGTTCCCTGTTTCTCTTCCTCTCACTTTACCTCTACACCTTCTTCTCTACTACTTCCCTAAGCAGAAATGAATTGCTGCTTTAACATGTACATTTCAATGCTCAGCACCTTTTCAAAACGTACCCCTTCCAACAAACCCTTTCTTCCATTATTCTTCTTTCAAGAGAGTACTAATAACCAGTTTCATACATTAAAGAAGTAATTATCTAAGTAATGACTATTAAAGCCATGCTAACATTCATTTGTTACTCATGCCACTTTTGTCCCTTCCATGACAGATTATTGCTGCATTAATGTAGATTTACCTTGAGAAGTTCAAGTCCTGCACGAATAGCAGTATCAGGACTTACACCCTCCTCTTCATCATCAGCTGTCCCCTCTATGGATTTATTCATCAGTTTTACTAGTGCACTAAAATGAGAGATACAAAAACGAGCAAACAAATAAGTATGACAAGTTTGAAGGCTGCAGATATAAGCAAGATTACTTGGTTTTCACAACATACAAAGGGAAGACAACAGTCCTTCAGGGGTGGTGTTGGCATTGCTATTTGGTTCTTGATATTTTAAAGTTATTACATTAGCCATTTTCCTTCTAATTTCACTTTCTGCAAAATGAATTCTTTGGGGTGAAAAAAAACCCATCCAAAAAAACCCCCCACCGTGCTGGTGGCATTAGATCAACACATACTTGCACAAGTTTCAGAATGTAATTAGGTTGCCAGACAGGTCTCAAAAGAAATCAAAACATTCTCTTGCACAACCCCACAAAAGCTAATTAATTCAGATGCTATATGGAAGACTGTGCTGCAGTTAACTATGTGAAAATTATGTTCACAGTTTTCACCTGAAGCCCCAAAAATAGAACTTTCACCATGAACTGCTACATTTTTAAAATCATTTTGCAGACAGCACCGCAAAGCAGCATCAAAAGAAGTTGCATCCTCTAGGTTGCTGGGAATGAATACATCTACATAATTTTCATTTAAAATTCACCCACACATTTAGTACTAGGACAGACCAATTTAAATAACAAATAGATTATTTTTTCTTTTGCCATTTCTATCATCTCTTTAATCATTCATGAGTCGACTTTACATGATCTTCCAAACTTACCTAATGGCTTCTGAGTCAATATGTACAGGGGCAATTCTTTCCAAAAGAAATTTGACCATTTCCAGAAAAGGATTTGTTGGCTGCTTAGGATTTGCAAGTTTCCGGGCTATCTCCCTCTACAAGAATATTAGATACAAACAAGAATTACGCTCGTTTTACTTCTTTAACATGTTGAGTAAGCTAAATATAGTCACTTCTTTTTACCACAGAGATTGTCTTTATAATCAGTGAAACGTACTTTAACAGGGTTATCTCCATGCCTCTCTTTATGTTAGATTCAAAGCAGACATAGTTTACAAAACCATTGATTACAGGTTTCTAGTTAAGAGTTCTTCAGGGGTTCTTAAGAATTGCAGCCCAGATTCAAAACAGATTTAAGGAAGAGTGAAGTCAGTGCACAGAATGGATATGTCTGTTGTGAACTGTAATCCAGAAAACTGTGGGTAACCCTGTAGTACATGAGATTTCTTAACAATGAAAAAATTTCCTGCTCCCTTTGCTGCACAATTTCTGAGCCATTAGACAAAACGCAAGAAATCTATGTCTGTCTGTAGGTGCTCTTCATGATCTTTTTAATTTCTGCCAATGAAATTGCTTACTTTGCCTTAGACCATAAAAAAAAATCTGTAGTAGTTGGCAGACTCTGGCAGAGTACAAACTTAATATTAAGATGTGTATTTTCAAAGAGGTTAAATAACACGAGGAAAAGAAAGAATCATCTCAAAATACTATTCTAGGATGAAAAATAAATTAACAATATGCAGATAGTAATAGATGACTTGCAGGTACTTGAAAGCTGAACTGGTGTGAGAAGACAGTTAGGGAATTCTACCACAGAACAAGCACTTCAAATAAAATATTTTGAAGAAATAAATTGGTCCTTTAGACACTATGCTTGATGCTCATAATCCCAGCAAGGAATAAAGCTCATGTTTTCTTAAGATGATAATCGTAATTATCTTTTCCCTAATCTCTACAAGTTAATAAAAAAGGCACTTTTTGAAAATTGGAAACATGTAAAACCATGTTTAGGTAACTAAGGCAACCATTAATTCCAGGTAGCTGTTTTAATCACAAATACTTTTGGTATAAAAGTGTGCTTTTCCATTTCCTTACCACACAGACATCTGCCTGTTTACAAGAACATGTAGGGCTAATTAACAGTTCAAGCTGGGACCGAAGTTTCTCATCATCTCCCAAAACCTGATTGAATTTCTTCACAAAATCTTGTGCTTTTCCAGGATCTGGAAGGTTTTCTGTATGATTAAAAACAGTTCAACATGAGATAAATCTGCAACTTCAGCAGGCCAAGATTCACAAAAATATAGTTTCCATGAATGCTGTACTAGTTTACAGAATGTTTATAGAAAGTTATTAACACTTACTTGCTATGGTCATCAGCTTTCCAAACATGGCAGCACTGTTTGCTTCTGACTGAGGACAACAGCAAAAACAGATAAGCAAATCAGCAGTAACTCCTTTATAAAATACACCTTTAAGATGATCTGTTAAGTTCTTCTGCAGCACTACTTTCTACTCCTGAATCTTACATTTTATGTTTTTGTTTTAAGGATAGATACTAGATTAGTAAAACTATCATTAGCAGCCATTACACAGAGTGGGGAAAAATCTTGTAACATCAAAGAACTGCAAAAATTCATTAATTCACATAACAGGTCAAAATCAGGAAAAAGACCCCAGTACGCCCAAAACAGAAAATTCCCACAAGCTCACTCTCTCACCAAAACCTCAAAGCAATGCCCTTCTATTTAAAATTTCTACTAGAAAAATTCCAGTACAAATACTTAAAGACTTGTTTTTTCTAACCAACAAAGAAATCACTGCTTTTTGTTACAATATATTCCATTTTCAAAATCTCTTAGAAACTGAGAAAGGAGAAAAGGTCTGTCAAAAGCAGACAAAAACCTTTGAAACTTTTAAAACTTGTTCCAAAGTTCTTGAGTAGTACTACGAAAGAATGATCAACAGAAGGAGGTCATATACCTTCAAGCATTACAGAAAAAACTTTACTTTGTGAGAATGGAATGTTGTCTCCATAAAGAAATCAATGAATAACAAAGTTACACTGAACAAATAACACAGCATTAAAACTCCCCAATAAGTCAGTCCCACAGATCCACTGGATTAAAGTATAAATATTTTCAAAACCGTACAGTGGGCTGCTTATGCAAATCCAGCAATTCTCGTACGTGACTCCTTAGCATGTTCTGGCACTTCCACATCTCATTCAGTGCTCTGCAAAAATGGGAAACCAGAAAAGAAAAGCTTCTCCGTGACAAGAACATGCTAGATGTTTTAATAAACAAGATTGTTTATTTATCTTAGAAGTGCAAAACCTACCAGGTACAATCAAAACCTACCAAATACTAAAAATAACTGTTGAAAACAAATTTTCAACTGATTTTCTCTTTTTACAGAACATCCTCTCTCTTATTCTTCTAGGAACAATTTAATGTATGCAGGACACCCCTGGTATTTTTTACAACCACCCAAATTAAGAACAGGCCACCATCAACCAGAATTCAGTTACAGATACCATCATCATGGTCCCTAACACAGAGCAAACCTAGAGGTCACCACCTGAGCACCTTTAAGTCTGCATTGTTCTGATCTGATGAAAATGAACGGATAAACCCGCTCTTTTCAAACATCACGGGATCCTTTAGTCTAATGGATGTGTTGGGTTTGTATATAAAAGGGAAATGCTTTCAAATATTATCCTACTTGCAAATAATACTAAGCATCCATTCTTTGTATTTTTATTACATATTACAAGAAAGAGAACATAGGTGTTAGAAAAGCCTAAGAAAGCAAGTATTTGTTGAATACAAACTATACTTACTTGACAGCATTTGGATCCAAGCTAGCATACAAATAGTACAAGCACTTCATTCGCTCTTCTGTTTCCAGATTGTGTGGAACAAGATACTGAGCAAAGATTTTCTCAACCAGTAATCTTCAGGAAAAGAAGAAAAAAAAGAAGAGAAATCAGTACTGTACATGTCAAACAATAGTGATACCTTTCAGACAAGCTGAAAAAAAAACCCAAGAAATAGTGGAAGTCATTAAAACCAGATTTTTCAACAAAGAGACAAAAAAGGAGTGGCCTTTATTTCAGCCATAAAGATTCCTTCCACTACTGACAAAAAGAGCAGCAAGAACTGCTCCGAGAGCTTTCACTTTCACCTCTAAGAGGAGAATCTATCACCATCCAAATTCTCCTTGTCTTTAGGATCTGAGAATCTCCCTTTGTTTATTCTAATGTATAGAAGGAAGGAACACAGACAATAAAAACTCAAATAAAGGAGAAAGAATACAAGAATATAAATCAAAGGGGAAAAAAAGTAAAAATCTGAAGCATCCTTGAGGGAATAGTTAAAATTGAACTTGTAGTACCTGAGAATCTACTCATTCTAATACACAAGCTAAAAGTCAGCACCAAAAAGGTGGAGATGAAGGAACACTAAAACATACACAACTAAAGAAGCAGAAAAGGAACTAAGTGAGACCAAACCAAACCAGCAAAAACAATCTCCAATTATCTTTTTAAATACACATTTGAAGTTTTAAATGAAATACCAACTTTGAACTACAAAACACGAGAGGTTAATCTAATTATAGCCCCCCAATGAAAGAACATTCAGATGTTAATTTAATTCATACTAATGAAAGCTGTGCACAATGTTCAGCTATACAATTTGTTATTTATTGACAAATACTGTGTGTGTGTTTTATACCTTTTTCACTATGCACCACTGCAGTAATACTAGCAAGAACTCTGTGAGTGCCTTGTACAGAGACCACAGCAGCACAGATCAAACACACCTTATTTCTGCTCACACGGCTTATTTTTGTTGAAAGAAAATTCCAAGAGACACGATGGCAAAACAGAGGAATAAAAGGAAGACCATGAATATGGATACATCTATCTCAAGACAGCCCATTAGTATTAAAGAAAACATGGCTTTGTCTCTTTAAATGTACACTTCCCTACTGATGACTCCACCAGCTAAACAGTTTCGGGAACAGGATCTTCAGATCTCAAGGGACTCCATCTGTTTAACACAATAGGAGATTGGAGGGATCAGAGCTCTTACGAATTTATGAACATTACTCTAGTCCATGTCTCTATAGATACATGTTCTAAAAAGCAGTCAATACAAATGGAGACACTGCATCATCCCTTCCCTGGTCCCTGTTGGCTAGGGTCATGATTTGCAAAGTGGGAGTAACTGCAAGACACACTTCTCTCCCTCGAGAAAAGTGACTGGCTAGCATAACAACAGTTGATAACTGGGCACTGTTTCAGATGTGGTTATTTCACTCCATTCTCTGTGTATTTGTTATAAAACAAAGAAGCTCAGGGAACTCATGAGAGGCAGCTCTTATGGTCAGAAGTTTTCAGTCTTGAGTAGACGTGTATATCAACAGTCAAGCAACAATAAAAAACATTATCAAGCGACCAAGTTATCAATGTGTGGAAAAAAATCTGTTCTATTCCACTTCATGCCTGAGCTCTGTGTGATACTGCACTATTATCTTCTGAAAGACTAGCATTATCCCATGCACCTCTGGAAAATACTCTAAGGCTTAGAGCTGTCCACTGCTGGTTTTTATTCTCTTTGCTGCATTACTAAAGGAAAATAGGCCAGAGCTGCCTAATTCTGGCTCATGCTTGCTTGTGTGTTTAAAGGATCGGACAGATTGTCTTAAAAGATCATAGCATTTCTACAGCTCATCAGGTGCTACATTTTTAAAATCTTGACTATAGCACTGAAACACATTTATCCTTCCACTGAGATCAGGAAACCAACCCAATGATGCCACTGAGCAAAAACTTAATTGTCAGCCTTTGAAGACAAGTAGAATTTGAATTAAAATTCAGAGTATCAAATTGACCTAGAGGAACATTAAAAAACCTAGCCACCAATCTTTGTGTGGACACCCAGAAAACAAACAGGATACAACCCATGCCTCCTCATGAAAAAGCTAGTTTCAATAGTGTAATCAGACTTTCCAAAATCACGTCAGAGAAAGAAACTCAGCTTTGATGACACAGTCTTCTCTTGAAATTCCCTGCCTCATTTCCATCAGTGTTCTGCATTTGCTATGAGCAGAAATACAGAAAACATCTGCCCCATTCACTATACAACTCTTGATTCATTCTCTGTCCACTATCAAACCTGTGTACTGAAAAAGAGCTGTAGATGTGGTAGAAAAACCATAAACCTCTCAATGCAAACTAAACTTTATTTTTATGCATATGCTGAATTAGCTTTGAATAAACTATGTGAAGATTTCCTGATTTTCAAAAGAGGTGCCAACTAATCAAGTATGTAACTATGGCCCACTTATGATCAGCCACATGAACAAAGCAAGAGCCTTCACCACTGCAGTGGTTTAAAATTTACTGTCATAACTGGTGACTGAAGGAGGCTTATTGGCCAATTCAAACTGGTCACCAAGATAACAAAACATACTGAAGTAGCAGGCTGCATAAACAAGGCACTAAAAAAACACTGTAAAGAATTTTACAGTGAGTCTACCATACTAAAAATCTAGGCTGAAATTCTGCCTTTGTGTGACCTCACATCTTCTCTTTTTCTGAAAGACTATTAATAACCTTCCAAAACCTTGGCTAAAATACTTTTTTCAACACCAAAACAGTATTTCAAAAAATCGAAGGGACTGAGTGACAAACAGAGATGAATCAAATATGAAAGTACCCCTGATGTTTCTTCAGCTTTTGGTCTACCTAAAAGTCTGTACCAAAAGGAGAGATCTGTGCATGTACTGTGGTATGGACATAACACTCACAGATGATGGATTTTCACAGCCTGGCCTCTGGAAAGCAGTGGTGCAAACAAGAACTGGCCTAGTAAATGTTGAATTTGACTATTTTTTTCTACACAGTAGTTAGTTAATAAAAATCTGTTATCATCATAGACCTAGTTTTATCAGTATATGAAAATGAATCCATGAACAGATAATACAACAATCCTGAATATGTGCATATAAGTCTTAATGATTAATTAAATACATCATACATCAACCCAAAAATACAGAATATAACAGCTTTCACAGGATAAGCACATATTTTCAGAATATTTTTTTATCACTACACAATTAAAATTAGGAAGACTTAGATTGACTCACTTGTCATCAATGCTATTTTGATAATATATGTGCAAAAGTTTATCCTTTATCCAGCTCACTTTCTCTGCAGCATCTTTTCCAGCCTCAGCATGAAGACAGTACTTCTTGTACAGCTGGGCAAGACCCATCATAGCTTCTTTTCTTACTCGCCACTTGAGAAGGAAGAAATTAAAAGAAGTTGGGGAATTGGTTCCAGCAAATAAATAAATAAATAAAACATATAAAATACAGTAAAGATGTAGAAGCATGAAAGACACAATAGCCACTTTCTGATCTCCTATATTTAGACACTTCAAAAGCTGAAAAATGCCCTTTGAAGCCTCTAGATGAGAATTTGCAAAGCCTGCATAAAGGTTTTCTTGCCAGTACTATGCAGATTAAACACTGTCAGTACCCAGGATTTCATTACTTCTCTGTGCCCAGCAAAGAAAATCTGAGAGCTAGCTAACAGAAAAGAAGTTAAGTACAGCTTAATATGTACGCCTGAAAAAGCATCTTACTGAGTCAGAGTTTGGAAGGCTTATCTATACAGAGACAAGGCACTGGAAGTGGCAGACCTTTCTTCCCATTGCTTGGCATCATCTTACAGCACCCTTGCCTAGACATGGGAGACCTGGAGCCTCAGCCATGCCAAACCTGCTAGGCTTGAACTCTTAGGCCACTTTTCAGGACATTGGGAGAGGCCCACTTTGCTGAAGCCCTGAAGCCATCACTCTAGAACTGCAAGGATTAAGGAAAAAACAAAACAAAACACCCAGAGTACAGCAGCTGCAGGAGGAGTTATTGGGTTCTCAATCTTGATTTTAGTGGTCATACTTTATCCCCTCAAGTAAATAACAAGTATCCCATTATTAAGCAATTTAATAGACAAGAACTATAGGCCATCCTGTGCTGATTTGTGTAAGGAATCATACCAGAACCGATTTAAGGATTTAACAAGCCAGCACAGTGTCTCATGCTGAATGATTTACACAGTAACCCTCAGAAGACATTTGTTTTCCCACATCATTTAGAAGAAATGCATTAAATTCAAACTGAGATAATTTCTTCCAGAACACACTAGGTATCACTTCTGGCCTTGAACTCCCAAGGACTAACAATACACACATCATTTCAGCCTATGAAGCACAAATGTAAATACTATTATTCATACTGTGAGTAACTTCCTTGATCTTGCTAAACTGAAAGCTTGACTCAATACCACTGAGGTACTGCAAGTTTAATTTAATAGTTTTACTGAATGATTTCCTTTTCTTGAAGGGCAAGGAAAAGATAAATCTTCAAGACAATATGGCTCATGTCACCACAAGACACCACTAGCTGCTGGTTATAACAGTAAGATGAAAAAAATAAACTTGTATTTTGTTTCAAAATTTCAAGTATTAAAACCACAAATGACAGATCAAGATAGTAATGAATTTTCTAGAACGTAACACAGTAATTAGTTTTCACTAATGAGAAAAACTTTAGCTATAAATAGATGTTATTGTCTAACTTTTCTGCAGGAATTTGCTCACTCCTGTTGAGATCTAAAGCACATTTTAAATAAAGGTCTGAAATGGGAACATTTTCAGTAATTTTTCTGAATTCAGATAAACCCTTTCAAGGCAAGTGGATAGCTTCATCAGATCTCCTATACAAGACAGGAAGGATGGCAAAACTTGTCAGAAAAAAATGAAAAAGGATTTCTAGAAATCATTTCAGAAAATTTAAGCCTAAAATGGAGTAACAAGGGGTTAACAAAAGAAAGGAGGTTTGGATTGCCAACAGAATTCTGAGTAGTGAAATTGCTGTAGAGTAGATCACAGAGCATGTCAAAAGGCAGTTGCAAACTGACAATAGGAGACACTGGACCAAACTCCTTAGAGAATGTTTTGAACACCACAGAAGCAAGTAATTGAATAGGAGATATATGTAGCAAAAAAAGAGTAAGATGCTTCTGAGAATTAAAGCTGAAACAGTAAATAAACATAAAGAGGAATGTAATCATCAGTTTCAAAGGCAGCATATAAATAAACACAGCTAACAGAATTACTACCCTGATTTAATTAACAGAAGAATTTTGATAACCTTAGCTTCCTTGGTTGATCAACATAATTAAATTCCTCCATTGATGACTGCTGCCCTGAGCTTTGAAAAAAAAAAATTGCTATTGAAAGTTCAATACAATACCTTACCATTAGAACAACTAACCTATTCCTTTCATAAACATCCTACAATCGTTCTCCTTTATCTGGAAAAAGCCACACTGGTCTTCAGCACGGTCAAAACTAACACACATGCTGAAAAATGTGTAAAAAGGAACTGAGAATTGGTGCATGATTCTATGGCTCCTCACCCTATAGCTTTTGACTTCAAGCTGATGAAATGCAAGTCAGTTCTTATGAAGGGCCTGAGTCTCTACTTCATAAGGACTGTTAGGGAGAAATGCCAGTCAAGTCAGCTGTCAAAACTCTCTTAAATTCTCAGGTTCTTAAGATTATTCCAGTAAAATGGAAAAGATTTTGTTATTTGTTTTTAAAATGTCTCCTAATTATTCTAAAAAGCGAAGATGCTCAAGGGAGAGACCCTTGAGACAGTGTTCCAGTGCAGCTTTCGTAAGAACAGTTGTTACTAAAGACTAGATTTCAGTTTTTGGGAAGCATCTGTTACCACAGTCACTTTTCCATCTGGACCAATAAAAATGGATTTGAAAACTAGTAGTGGAAGTGGAGTTTTGTTTGCTTGCTTTAAATTTTTGGTTTTTAAATAGTTACAATCATCATTGAAATGTCTATACAGATGAACTCAGCTAAGGATGTTCCTTTAACTCTAGAAAGTGTTATCTTTACCAATTCTGTGAGAAAACCCCAGACTCAAATGGCATACCAGTTAGCATAATTTCATTTTTTTTCCCTGATTTACAAGGACAAGAGGAAGAACTGAAATGACAGGGTGACACTTTACTTCAGCCTGTTGGACAAGCATTCTTTTCATAGTAACAGGGATACTCATTTGATAGATGATTGCAGGCCTAAAAAGATGAAGTCAAACTGATGAATGATGATTTTAGGAGTTTGCAGTAGATGTGTCCAACAGAAACTCAGCTACAAAGGGGAAATGCAGCCAGCAAAATACAGAGTTCCATTAAAGAAAAAGAATTATTATAAATAGGTATGTATAATGTACTCAGCCTGGAATTGAGAAAATCCTACACAGAAAACAAAGATAGTTACATGGATATTAGCAATGCTTCTTTCCTAAATTGGAGAAAAATCCTAAAAATAATAAAAAAAGCAGATGAAAATTTACAAGTCCTTGATCTTAATTTTATAACTCTAATGATATTTACCAGCACATCCTATATTGCTACAGTCTACTTCAAATGCTAAGTATTTGTTGTAGTAATTTCTATCAGTGCTCAATTTTATTTTCTCCTCAGGATATATTTTCATTAAAGCTCCCTCCAGAGATTTTTATAAGAGCAACATCATATACAGACAAAGTTATTCTTCACTGATTGCCTGAAAAAGCACCTAACCTTGAAATGCAACATATCAAACCTATGACTGTTGTGAAATGACTCAGTCAAACACATGAGGAACATTAAGTGCTGTCACACTGATCTAAAGCCACACAAAAAAAGACCTAGCTCTGTAGAAATCAGTATTACAGCTGTGCAGTAATAGCTGACTGCCTCACTGACACAGCAGCATGCTTAAGGAAAACAGAGACACCGTGTTGAAGACACAGTAACAATCATCCCATTCTCACTAGGCAACAATCCCAGTGGGAAATGGTGGCTATACTAAAAGTTTTTAGATTTCATAAATGACCTTTTGGACATGTTTAGTGGCTGAGAAAGAAGGAAGGTGATCTTGATCACTTCTGAGAAACATACAATGTCAAGCTGCAAGTAAAACTAATTGAAGAGCTGCTTTATAATAGTGAACATACTCAAAATCAGTATTCCTCTGTGTAAAAAACTAGTATCCTTTTCTCAAAATCCATTATAGCAACATTTTCACTTGAAAGGAGAACAAAAAAATGTAAAATTAAAAAAATAAGTAATTGCAGTAACTAGCTAGAATGACATGGGGGCCATCCTTTCTACAGCCTAACAAAAAAGAACAATAATAAGGAAAAAAATATCAACATGGCTACATAGCACAGAGAAGTCTGCCATTAGCATCACCCTCCAAAGAGTATAGAGCCACATCCAAAAAAATGTAAACAGGAAACAGTGTAAGCTCTGGCAAACTGAAAGTAAATCCTTGATGAAGCATGGGCAATAGTTTCAAAATGAAGTTATTAAAAGCATACTAACTAAACATCTTCACCAAAGCTTCCAGAAGCAGGAAGCCTTCCAGACCCTTTCCTTATGGCTGAAAGATAAACAGGTTTATTCCAGGAGAGAGGTCTGAAGAGGTTTCTTAAAGTATCTTTATGAGACACTTAAAAAAATTAATAAAGCAAGTAAGAACAAAATCATTAAGACCAGGTGGTAACCCATTCATGACTTTTACAGGAATTGAGACATTATATACTGAATACAAATTTTTCTATTATTGCAATCTACCCATCAACAGATTGAAGACAGCAAATGTGAAAGAAACCAAAGGGTCTGAAGAAGAACAATGTGCCACTCATCAGAACATCCGATTTTGAATGGGCAAACAGGTTGAAATAGAACGGTAACGACAACAAAGAGCTTACACTACTGAAAAATAAGTTATGGAAATGTGTCATTGAACTTTATATAATGTGAAGTTTTATCTAAAAACTTTTAGCATACCCAGAAGAACATCAGTAAAATGCATTAAGATTCCGAAAAACTTACAACAAAGTCTTGTACCAGAGGGCCTTAAAATAAAAATTCTGTTGTGAATTAACTAACTAAAACATAGGGGGAAATGGGTGGAAGTAAGTGACTGATTTTCACAATGAAAGGAACAAAAGGAACCCTGAGTCAAAAGGGAATCTCTGACACTTCACATATGAAAAATTATTACAAAATTAACTGAACAGTGTGTATAAAATTTACTGAGGTAATCAGATGTAACACTGTAATTAAGAACTGCAGCTCCTGAATTGTTACAAAATGAAATGGAAGAAATTCAGATTAAGGGCAGGTTTTCATACTGGCATTAACTCTGCATTTACAGTATTTCATCTAAAGTTATTCAAGAAAAACAATGATATTAACATAAATGTTTTCTAAAATTGTCAGCTCAATGCTCAGAAATAGCAGAAGAGACAGACAATGTTTCAGAACAAGAAAAAAAAAGTTACCATCAAGTATATACACAGTGTGGTGCAAACTGTGAATGCCATTCAAAATCAGATATTCTGATGAGTGGCACATTGTTCCTAAATCTGGTCACCTTAGTTTCAACAGGATAGAGACACTCAGACAAGAATGATCAGAAGTATGCAATAATCAATTTACATTGAAGTTAATCAGGTGATTCTTTAGAATGGAAAACAAAGAACTGGAGAAGATATGGTATTCATATCTATTAAATATAAATGAGTCAAAGAATATTCATTATTTTACATAATCCAAGAACTATGAGATACCCAGACAAGTTCAAAAGCAAACATGTGAAGTTACTTTTCCCAAACATGCATTAAACCTGAATTTACTGATGCATACGCCATGGAGGCTTATAAAGTGCAAATAAATTCAAGAAAAAATTGATAAATATATGGAATAAAGCTCTATTCAAAGTTATTATGAACATGGGCCAGCAGACCTAAAAAATCCTTCAATCACAAACTGCTGAAAGCCAAAACTGACCACTGTGAGAATTACAATGGGTTATAGTGACCTTCCGTTTAAACATGTGTGACCATTCTGATGTTCTTAAAATGTAACTGTATTTATTACGTGTCAATGACCTTATTTATTTGACAACACTTGATTGATGCCACCATAATATGGAATTTTCAATAAGATGTTCTTGTAAGAAAATTATTTTTTCCCCGGCAGTATGCCTGTTAATAGTCAGCTCTGAAGATTCTCTGATTCTGTGGCTTTGGGTTTTTTTTAATTTTACTTTTACCAAAGTATATTACAAGCAGGTAATTGCTGAAAATACGATATTAACACTTACCCGTTTGTCCAGAGTTCTTTCCCTTACAAAGCCAAGCAGCTGGTCATTAACTAAAGAGAGATCTCTCTTGCCCGCAGTAATAATTGTAACAATAACATCATGTCGAATGGCTTCTTCAGGGTCATGTGATCTAACCTTCAAATACTCTGTTATGAGCAGAAACAATGAGAAGCTTGGCTTTTTTACACAGGTGTGATGTATTCTGATTCATTAATAATGTTTAATCAATTAAATGTCATGATCATATATCACAGCCATGTAACCTATTAAATACAGAGCTACCCACAGGAAACATCCATTCCAATGTTTTTTATGTTAAATATAAAACATTTACATGGCTGTAAATATCAGAAGAATATAGGAGTGATAGTTTATATGATAACCTCATTTACAAGCAGCAATAAAGTGAAATAAAGTTGACTAAAATACATTGTAAGTAAAAGGGGGTGAGGGAATAAGAAGAAACAAAGAGAAGAAACTCTCATTCCCATAGAGTGAAAAATGTAAATAATAAATCAAAAATACTGACAATGGCTTGCACCAAAAAACAACACTACTTTCAGTTAAGCCTCAAAATCTTCTCATAGTTAAAATGATACTGTAGAGAAAGAAGAAATTTCATAGTCTAGATCAGCAAAAAGGTATTTTCTGAACTCAGTGCAACATCGTAGAGGGGAACTCAGTCACTGATTTAGAAAAGTCAGGATGTTGCACCAATATTTGCTTTGCCTCACCCAAAGTTTCTTTAGAACTTGAAATTACTTTAAAATTCATCCTGCAATGAGTAGATCCTTAATGACTCACTCTGACAAAGCCCACACAAAACCACACACTCCTCTTTCTTATAACTAGCACTTGTCTTCAACAGAAATCAATTACTCTGCAGATACCCCTTCCACCCAGCATCAAGCATTGGTTTTGACACATTTTGGAACTACACTGCTATGTACAAAAATAGTCACACAGTTCCTTGCTCATTCTGTAGATTATTCTAAACCCCTGTATGAGCATCTCACCAGTGAGGTCTTTTGCTAAGTCTGGATGGTTCATTAAACAATGACTGGCGAATTTCACACTCTCTAATCTCACAGGGACATGGATATCATTGAACCTAGAGGGATAGAAGATGATGAATGTTAATTTTTAATTAGCTTTGCAAATCAGTATCGTTCTCTATGTAATAACATGTGTTGATAGTAACTTCTGTTAACTATTAGAATGTTTTTATATGGCAAAATTAGAGAATATAAATGTTTTGAATTTATCTCCATAATGTACCTCATACAAGTATTTGTTATTTCTTGTAAATTCAGTCAGGACTAAAAGAATGAAAATATTTTTTATCCCAATGGATTTTGCCCACTGACTTCTGAACACACCTCTCCATACAATGTCAATTGTGTGTGTGTGTTTACACAATTGTGTGTTTGTGTTTAAACACAAAAATATAGAAAAGTAAATTAGCAACAAACAGGAACCATTTGAAAACATTCATTTTTTAAAAAATTATCAACTTCTACATTTACATAAAACAAACTATCCCGTCACTCAGAAAGGTAAATGCCAAGCAAAACAGAGCTGTAGATACAGCTGAACAGTATGAAATTTCAGATAATGCTGCCATAGCTGTTGTGTAAATTCTGCTATACATTTAATGTGCTGTCTATCTAACTTATATGCTCTTAGCTGATAGCAACATAACAGCAGTTCTTCAGGGCTCTTCCTTCTAAAATATAATGCTATGCAGTTTCCTGCCTTAAAGATTTAATAAAATAACCTGTTCAGATACAATCAGTTACATCCACTAAAAAGACAGTGAAAAATGCAATACTGTAAGAAAACAGAAAAAATAACATCATAGAAGACCAGAAATTCAGAATTCTCTCCCATTTCCTTACCGCCCAAGAAAGCACTGCCAAAGAGGTCGATTTTGCGTGGCCAGATCAGAATCTTTGGAGCCAAAGAGTTTTGCCAGAAGTCGAACAACAGCCAAACGTTCTTCTCCATCATTGCTCTAAAAATCAGAACACAAAAACTGTAAATCATTAGCCATAATTATCCATAATACCTTAGTAATAGTATTCTGTTTTGTGAACAGTTAGATTAAGAACTGAATTTGAAAGTATTTCTGATAATCCTCATTCTCTGTAATTATCTTATTGGATTAATATGAGGCAAAATATACAAATACCTATTAAGGTAATGTATTGCAGACACTGAATAAATGGTTCTGCTTTGAAAGGACCTTCTCTTTGAGGAATAAAACCCCCCACACAGTACTCTGACATACCGTTGACAATACAAACAATTAATGCAAACAATTAATGTTTTGCTTTAAAGCATTTAAGACTATTTTATGTGTGTGGAAAAGACACCAATTAAAATCTTATAAACACAAGTGCACTAATGAAAGGTGCATGTAATTTCACCAAATACCTATTTCTTGGTTACTTTTGTTTGTTGCAACCATAGCCTTCATGTACATCCACACATACAAAATTATTTCTCTTGTCCACTTACAATCTTAGGAAAGACAAAAAGCTTTTTAATTAAAACCCCCACAGACTTCCAAATCAGGATAAATTAACTATTTTCAAGGATCCAAAAGCAGTCAGCTGTCTTATTAGCCAACAATAACAAATCTGATAAAATATTAGGAAATACTCGCCCTATTATTAAAACATTATTTCATAGAAGAAAATTCTGCAAATCAATACTGAAGTTAACACATTTGCATCTCATAAGCCAACCACAGCCTAATTACTTTATAAATTTTGGGTGTAATCCAAAGATTAAGTACATAAAGCTTTTGCATTAGACTGCATTAATTTATCATTATAATGATAATATATATTTTGTGTGCACAATACATGTTTGCAAGCACATTAAGTACATAATTGTATACAAATTATCAGTATCCCTTCTTTAATATCATATTTACCTTCAAAATAAAGCAATAAATACAGAATTTTTATCCCTCTAGTAGAACACTTATTTAATCTACAGTTGTGCACTTTTAGTATCCCCACAAATTTTACTGATTGTCCAAAGCTACAGTGTAACCCACCTTCAGCTTGAATTCCAGCTGTGGCATGACAGACAGCAGTAAGTGAGGATCTATGGCAAAAAGCTCTTGTATCAAGTCAAAAACGTGTTCTGATAAGTCACTTACTGAAGACTTTCCCAGTACCAGAACCTGGTTAAAAAACTAAAATACAAACAGCATTACATGGTATATTTTCTTTCATTAATGCCTACATTATTTTAAAAAATTATTTTAACATAGTATCATTAATGGCTTTATACTAATGGAAGGCACTCAAAGCACAATTTCTTCATTACATCAAAGCATTTCACCCTTACAGTTTTGGGTCAAGTAAATTACAAGGATCCTTCTCAGTTCAGTTCTATTAATTCTATCAAGGTAGTTTAATACACGACAATTTGATAATTTCAAATCTTGGTAACTAACTCCCAAGCAAAATTAACAGGTAATAAAAGAATTGTTAACTTAAAATGCATATTCATCCAGAACATTGATAAAAAAAGTTAGAACGTTTAAAAAATTTTCTTATCCCTGAAACCCAATCCAACTGAAGATCATCAAATGCTGAAAACAAAGGTTCTCTGCTTCAAATCAGTTTAAAAAAATGTCAGATGCTTTTATGTTATGCCTTGCAGTATTTGATGGGTAATGTATCAAGGTCATTAGTGATCTAAGAGAAACAAACTGAAGTAGTCTAAATTATTATTTATTTATTTTTGGATTTATATAAAGCATGTTAAAATCTAATATTTTCTATTAGATATTGTGGGTTAATATTATTTAAACAGGGCAAATGCAATAGCAAAAAAGCTATTATACACTTGAAAAAGAAAGTAATGAGAAGAGTATTAAATCAACTTAAAGGTTACTTTATGTACTGTCCTGTTTCAACATGACTAACTACAAAGCTTAAAAAGACAGGGGAATTGGAACTGTTAGGGAGACTCCTTGAGCTTTTAAATACTTACTGATTCATCTTTTATGAACCCGCTTAATTCCCTTTTAAACTGCTCTGAATTTTATGAATTTTACTGGCTTCAGCACCAAGGAAAGGCAACAGAATGGATCTGATCACATTCATCAAAGATTGCATTAGCTGTATTAATAGGCAGAACATACAACACTCACATTCAACAAGAAGGAATTATAATCTGAATCCCTGTAAAATGCATAGCTCTTTTACCCTTTATGACTACAAGTCATAGTAAGTTTAGGAGGGGAAAGAAAATGTAGCAAAGAGCCAGCAACTTGAAATGCTTCCTCCTAAAGCTTAGTATGAAATGAGGTTTTCTGGTTGCTGGACATATGAAGTATTAATAATTCCTTTTGTTTTAACAGGATTTTTGGTAGTCACCATTTTCACAGCCTAGATTCAGTCTTAACATTAGACTGGGATGGATAAAGATTAATTTCCTCTTAGCTTATTTGAAATCCTGCACACACTTAACAATCAAGGCAAAAACATTCTATTCGGAAAATTGTAGTAACTTCTATAAACAATTTAAAAGGATAAAAATATCCATCAAATCTCCAACAAATCAAGACAGTAACAAGAGCAAGTAACATGGATTAATTAATTTACATACATTGGCAATACACGGTTCAATGGTCTGGACAGTCCTTTTCAACAGGACTTTTGCAAGATCAAACGCTTGTTTGTTAAGGTTCTGAAATAAAGAAAATAGAATAAAATTTTACAGAGCTTTCACATGCCATAATAAACTTTGAAGAAACATTATTATACCTCCATACTCTGAAAATTTATGTGCACCAAATCTAGCACTGAAGAATGAACACAGCTCTCCATACAATGTATGGAGAATGAATTTAAATTAATATTTAAATGTGGTTTTGTTTGCTCCTCATATGAAAGGTACATGCTGCATAGCAAGTTCAGCCTTTTCTAAAGAGTAAAACTGCACTGACTTCTCCAAAGACTGTATCATATGCTCTGAGATAGTCCACAGTGAGACTACAGAAAGCACCTACACTTGGGCAGTTAGCAGTTAATTTTCCAAGCAAGCATTTGATTGTAATATGACAAATCCAAAAATTGTTTATATTGCTCTTGAGCAAGAAAAAGAATGTAACTGCACATCTGAAAAACTTGACTGTCCAAGTCTGTATAAATGCCATATGATTTAGTTTATATCATCTAAGGATTAATGCATCTTGGAGGGGAAAAAAATAGATATGCATGAGCTGATTGCCCTGAAAACTACAAATCACTGCAGACAAAATGCAGGTAAAGCCCAGGGATGATGGATTCTTAGAAATACAGTATTTGGAATGTCTACATTGAGAACAACGCCTTCACGTTCTTTTAACTAATGGGATGACAAAGGCACTTCATCAACAGAGAGTAAAGAGAAACAAGTGGCCAAAGATTCTAACAAATATCTCCTCATTCACCAAAGCACTAAACTGATGTCTCATTATAGAAGACAGAGATTTACATCAATTCTTCTCAAAAAAATATCCCAACACTTTTTCCCAAACCCAGCCATGGTGAAATCTTGTTGACTGGTATGCTGGTAATAAACTAAAGTACTGCCAATCTTAAACTTTAAAATACATTTTCTATGGATTGTCAATACAGTTTCTTTCACACAACCAAACCAACAACCCAAATACACACACAAACGCAGAACACCACAACACTGATAAACCAAACACCAAAATAGCCTAGGGAAGTAATATATAACTTGATAAAACAAATAATCAACTATTTCAACTACTAGGAGAAAAGAAACCTTGTGGGTCTGGATTACCCATGCTGTAGAACATGCAGAAGGAAACACATATTTTTAACACATGAAAATGTTTTTAAGGAATAACTTAAGTAAGCCTGAGAAGAAAAATATTCATAGAATAGCACTACTTTTGAAGTTAATAAGAAAAACTACAATATGAGGCAACAGGTCAAAAGGTGAGACATGCTACTGCTATTGAAAACCCAGATTTACTAGATGAGAGTCACATTATCACACACAGAGAACAATGTACACCACACTATCACTTTACTATGAATGGATGTACAAATGAATATAATCTAAATTCAGAGGCAGACTGTCTATCATGTCTAACTAAAACAAAAACAAACAAACAACAACAACAAAAATAAAAAAACACACACACACAAAAAAAAAAAAAAAAAAAAAACAAAAAAAAAAAACACCACCACACCAAACCCAGAACTGCATTATCCAAAACACATTATCTCAGCTTCTTTACAAAGACAAACTTCCATTAAATCTTGCCAGAGTGGTATTTTTCTTATGTCATAGCGGAGAATGACTGGTATTTGACTGCTTTCCACAGATCTGGAAGTATTGCTACTGTATGCATTGTACAAGAAAATCAACTGTGCTCTTAAGGCTACAATGCTTCTGATTTACATATCTAAAGACAGGCAATATAATCACAGAATTTTCTTGGAGATCTGTTCATGAAAGGAGAACATAGTTACAACAGTCAAACTCTGCTGGCAGATCAGATAAAACAACTTTATTGTTGGTTTGTTTTTTGGTGTTTTTTTTTTGGAACTACCATGGTAAAACAGTTGTTTAAGGGCTGTTGTTACAGGAAACAAAGTAACACAGACTAACATACTGGCCAAATTACAATACTGAGCACTGACTTCAGGATATAATTTGCTCATGACCAAGAGCTGGCAAGGGTGGCACCAGTCCTCTAACTGATATTAAATACGTATTACAAACCAATATTTACACCAATCTCCCTCTTTATCAGAGCCTTGCTTGAGCATTTTCTTCATAAGGCAAAACTATAACAATGGTAATGTTAAAGGATCACAATCACTTTTACTTTGCCTAAATCAAGTAGTCAAAACACACTGTTAAGTTGTACAAGGTTTTACTGGGCCTTTGTACCCTCAGAGCAATGCCCACCATTAACAGCATCATGTCAGATTGCAACTCTCTGCTTCCATTCCTCTTATCTACTGCCTATAATTCATTATAAGCAACTTACAAAGAACAGTATATTTTCACAAGGACTCTTGTTATAAGAGGCCTCTCTCTGTTAGCAGTTTCAATAAGACATTATCACACTGCTGTCAATAAAAATTATTTGAAAGAATGGCATTCCTGTCTCATGATTATGACAGAAGGAATGCAAACTCATCTCCAACAACAGATACTTTTATAAACTTGTTGAGATTTCACAGGTAAATGACAATGGCCACAGCTTAGTCAATCCCGTGCTACACATTTCCATGAATTCTCCCCCTTCATGCAACCAAATCAATATTCCCTGGTTTTGTATATTAATTTAATTATGTAGTCATGGATGGACCTGCCTAATTTTTGTGATTTTAAATTAACAAATGAACAAAAAGGAACACGTACTTGGTAATCAGAGCACAGTTCATCTGCTGTAATTAATAACTGGAACTTACAGTTCTCCATACTATTTTTGTTAAGTACAGGCACTTTAGCAAGAGAGTTTTCTTGGTCAGTACAAGGCATCACCAGCCTGCAACTCATTTTCCCTATTTCACAGCTGAAGGAGTTGTGTTTATTCTTTTTTTAAATTTATTAAGGCGTTATAGTGAAGGTACTTTAAAAACTCAAGTGCAGACCCAGGGGTCCCCTCTTCAAGGAACATAAAATTCTTCTAGGAAGGGGAACGTGTGTGTGTGTTCTGTGTAACTTTGTTCCTTATAAGGGAATTTAAAGCAGAAAACAATGGAAGGGGTGGGAAGCACAACTAGGAAGGTGCAGTGAAGTCTGACTGGCAAGCTGGGGAGAACAGCAAGACACCACAGAAGTCTTGGAAGTATCTTACCCCCACCTCTCTTGTTTAAAATTCAAAAATATTAAGTATCTTCTCTATTAAAACCCCCCCAACATATCCCAAAAGCAAACCAACCAACTACCTACAATCCTCAAGATGTAATGTTTTCTGTTTATATTTGCCTGAAAACACTTTATTTATGTTTCAGTACAGAGATCCTGAGGTGGCAAAATCTCTTGGTATCAAATAATCTAGACAGAACTAATCAACAGCATCAGGTAATTCCCAAATGAACATGATACAATAAAACAGTCACAATAGCTAAAATGTATAAAGAGATAACAACATGCAAAAGGCAGTAAGAATTATTGTTATTGTAACAGCATACTATGATAATATTTTACTTGGCAGACCTTGTGTGCAGGAATGAGGTTAATCAAAATTGAGTCCAGCAGCTCCTGAGTTACTCCATCGCCTTCCATGATGATAGAACTCATCAAATCCAGCATATGCATTTGTACCTTCTGGTTGTGGCTATTACTGTGATCATAAAGAATATTATCAATATTAAATTCTCAGGCTGACAAATACTAACAGTACAATCAAGAAACAACATCTAATGTTGTCCAGTTTGCTCTCTCTTACATTCATCACTTCTCAAAACTAATTTACGTGCCTTTCCTCTCTTATAGAAAGGTTCAAAAACACAGAACAATCTAGCTCTGCTTTAAGAGAATCAAAATAAAAAAGGACAATAACAACCAATACAAAAATGGAGATAAACTAACCACAAGGAAGTAGACTGCTGTAACATAGAGAACAAATTTTAAAACACATCTACTTTCGGACACACACCCCTCCATCCTGTCAGTAGTTCAGAGTCATTTGCTTTCATTTATGGAAATAAAGACTTTTGAACAAAACAGATTTATCTGGAGACTATGCAATGATTAAGTCTACTCCCAAACCTGATGTTATTTTGACAGTTAATATAATGGAAGCAATTCAACTTACTTGATAACTGAAAAAAGAGTCCTAAAAAGCTGAATAAAAATTTCATTGCAATCTTCCAACTCAAAGCAGATGTTGTAAGATTTGACCCAAGCTAAATTCTAAAACAAAAATTAGGATATTTAGGCTAGTACAATTTCACATTAGGTAACATAAAGATAATCATGTTAGCAATGGCGGTTTTTTCTATTTAAGAAAAAATAACATACAGTAGATGTAAATGCTTTGGGAAAAGAGAGTGGATATTTGCTTTGCATATAAAAAGCTCCTAACACAGAGGGGCTTTGCAAGATATATCCAGAAAAAGCTAAGTACAGAATGATCTGATTTCTTAAGTACAGAAGCCAACTGACAGAACTTGTTAATATAGTAAGACCTTATTTTTTCTTCATGCTATTAAACAATACAATTTTAAACATCATGTTTTAAACACTGAACATCTTGTTTATAAATTCAATACTATTTCTAAAAGCATACTGAACCCCAGCAGAGTTCTTGTCAAGAGTATGGTTTTGCAATGTTTTTGATGCAAAAATCTTACATTCCTCCTCCTCTCACCAATATAGGTCCATTTACATTTTAATCAGCATTTGAAATGTTCTCTCGATTAAAAAAACCCAATTTATGGAATTGTAAGATAAAGGCTAAATTTCAATAAATACCAATTGTTTTAACATGTCCTCAACTACAGATTGACAAACTTATTCAACACAAGCAGCATTTTAAGTACTAAAAGAAGTAATTCACTGAACTTTAATGAGAATGGTGTGATTTACAGAATAAAAGAAATTTGCCAGGCATACAGGTGCATCAGGAGAACTGATTACACTTCTTAGGCTTACAGAGCTAATACCATCTACTGAGAGTTACAACTACTGTATTACCTCTAATAAGTAAAAGTATCTGTTAAATTGAGGGCTCTTCGTGTCCTCCAAGCCTTTTAATTGTCTTGTAATAAACAAGAATATGTCCTGTCAAAAAACAAAGTTCACAAGCTTGATTCAGCAGAAAGTGAAAATACAATCCTTTAGCAGTGACATCTCTCACCATTTTCAAACTCGTACTGTGAGAACATTAAATTGTCTTTTTTAGGCACCGACAGAAAGCTATCACCAACACAGATACTGGCCATCTAGCATTCCTTTACACATCTCTGGCCCTTAAGTATTACACTGATTTACAGGATTAATGCAACATCTTTAACAAAACTAAAAATCAGCATACATGGAAATAGAAACATTTTTCTGTTGGTTTTGGGTCTTCTTTGGTTGGGGGGCACTGTTTGGTTTGTTTGGGGTTTTTTGTGGGGAGAGGGTGGTTTATATTTTCTTCAGTAAGAATAAGGAAAGAGAAAAGCCTTTATTTTATGAAGCATTTTTACCTTAAGTTTGTCATGGGAAGTATATGGAGCTTCAGGAGCATAGATACGAAAGATATCAGCCAAGCAACATGCTACAAGGAGGCGCACATCTTTATTGGGATTCCTGAGGAAGAATTCAGATGCAAGGTGCAAGGCTAATGGGAGATACTGCTGCTTCTCATCCTCTGAGTCCTGGTCCATATCCATGAAGGTTTTTACCACCATCTGAAAAACACCAGGAAAAAATGTGAGTTCTTTCTGCTTTTATTTCTTATTACTAAACAAGACTTTTTAAAAGGATGCAGTGCTATCAATACATGTTCTGCTGCATAATCACAATTAGTACTTGAATTTTTTTGTTAGGACAAATATCAGAAAAATGGAAGTGTTAATCTGATACTTAAGAATTAACTGAAAACCACGTTGCAGTTGTGCTTATTTTGTCCATCTTGACCTGAGTGAGGTACAGCACAGAAACTGCTGTGCACAGATGATGGTGGAGATGGCAGCATCTCTTCCTCAAAGCAGTCCCATTGCAATTCCAAGTGAGGACTCACCTCAGTATGAATGGTGCAAGGGGCTGTAAGCCATCTGGCCTAACACATGGCTACAGTGCAATGCAGCTGCTTTAGAGCTGTGCCAGGGCTAGAGGAGCCTAAGAGGCCACTCTTAATACTCTGCCTCTATTGAGGTAGAGGCCTCACAAAGTATTTTACACATGCACGATGATCTTTCTATCTAGTTTAAAAAAACTACATACTGGATAATTTAATCCCTCATGTAAAGTAAGCCTTAACACTGCAGATCCCTCTTTCTGCATATTTAGAGCTGCATCTTCAGCCTAATTAACATAATGTAAAAAAATTAACCACATGGTTTCCTTGTTTCTTCTAGCACAGTAAAGAACTATTAACTCCCATGAAATGCCACCAAAATAGTTTATTTTTAATTATTATATGACCCCAGTTAATTGAAATTTCTCAACGTAATGACTGGGCAAAGCTCAGAGTAAAAGCCTAGTATGAAGAAGAAATAAGAAGTTGCAGATAATAAAAAGCTGCAGATTTAACTTTTAGAATAGTGTTTGTTAAAGGATGAGAATGACTTCTAGGATGTCACCACAGAACGGGCAAACGTTCCAGAGACTCTTAGAATGACCACTGTGAAATCAGTCTTTGTGCTCCATTCCTCCATGTCACTTGAACTTCCTTAAGAGTTAAAACTGTGAAAGACAGCCACAACTCTATACCAAGAGGATTTGGTACACCCACTACAGACAGTATACACAGTACACACAATGAAGAGATTCAAGACAGAACATAGAACGATAAATCTTGGGTCAAACACACCTCTAAAATAACAGTAAAACACAAAAAGAAGACTGAGCTCACACAGCAAATAAATATATCTCTTACTCTAACCAGATTTCTTTTGTTACAGTGCCATTCAAATGATTCTAGGGTTGCTTTTCCATTATTAAGCATGTCCCTGCTTCCAACTTCCTGAAAGCGCTGTGTTTCAGCTTTCTTTCCTTCCCGAGTTTTGAAATACAGTTTTAAATTCAGATCTTATGAATTAAAATAAATGTTTAACAGCAACCTCTCCTACAGTACGTTACTTAAAAATCCTCCTCCATTTCTAGAAATGTACAAGTATAATCCAATTTGCCACAAAGAAAAAAAAAGAGGAGACTAGAGAGGAGAAAAACCATACACAACAACAAAGAGAGGGGAGGGAGGAAAAAAAAAAAAAAAAAAAAAAAAAAAAAAAAAAAAAAAAAAAAAAAAAAAAAAAGAAGAAGAAAAAAAAAAAGACTTTACATTTACAGCCCAAGAAAACACAAATTGTATCTTATTGGTCTGTTCCCTTAAAAATATTCTTAAGCCATGTTTAAAAGCCCTAGCTGAAAGCACAAAACCATTCTTCTAGTGACAATTCAGGTCTGCCAGTTACAGGGCCATTTGTTGCTGTGTCCTGGGGTGCATCAGGCACAGCATCCCCAGCTGGTCAAGGGAGGGGACTGTCCCACTCTGCACTGCACTGGGGTAGCCTCACCTGGTGTCCTGGATGTAGCCAGAAACTGATCTGCTAAAATTATATGCTAATGAAACTGAAAATCTAAAATAAACTCTATAGATACAAAAGGCTAAAGTCCAAATAATTTGAGGTTTTGAATGTCCAAACTGGAAACCACTCATTATCACGCTGAGACAGTTTTTATTCCTGAAAAAATGTGATCAAACTGTAACAAGAATCCACCACTTTTTCAGATTACAGCAGTACTGTTTAACTGATGTCTGGCTGTACACTTGAAACTACCTAGAACAATAATATTCATTTATATAAAAAGCATACAGACTTAGCATCTTTCACAACAAAACCCTGTTATTGTACTCAGTGCAAAAAACAAGAGACAGAAAAATATTCTTAATAATATTAATGTAACATCACCCATTCCCTTCCAAACAATTAAGCAGTCAATTAAAACACTAATTCTAGCAAATGTAAACAGAATACAGTTATGCACATTTATGATTAAATTTGTTCTGCACCACTTTTGATTGAATGCATCTCCATTAATTTGTCACATAGTGGTATTTCAGTTAGCTTGAAAAAACGAAGTATTATAACTATTCTAGAAATTGACATTATTGCCATTTTTTACCACAGCACCCTGAAATTCGAATTATCAGAGGAAAATTTTACTCTCCAAGGCTGTGCAAATAAGTAAGTGAAATTATTAGATTATAACACTGAATAAATGCAAATGACTTCACCCAAACTAGCGAGAACAGCTAAATGAAGACTGCTAAAGTCACTCTCAACACATTATGAACATACTGAAAATTGGAAAGTTAAAGCTCCCAGGAAGGTGTCCATCTGATTGTATCAACCATGCAGTGTGCAAGCCAGTCACTCTGGGTTACCCTTTCCCCCGCTGGAGAGAAATACAGACCCTAAGTTCAAGCACAGATGTCTATGATGACATTCACAGATGCTGGCTCAGTTCTGCCCTGAAACTCTGCAGCAAGCATGAAAGCAGCTCAGTGTGACTAGAGGCCTGAAAGGAGATGAACAATATCTGCAGCTTCTCGTGAGACTGTCAGCCTTTGGCCTGCATTGAAACGTACACATGAGGCTGCCAAAGGGCTGTTCACACAGTGCCCACATCTCCCATGCAGCTTACATGTGGCCGGTTTCCAAAGACGAAATCAGCATGGTGGCTTGCCCTTATGTGACTCAGCTGTGCCTCTTGTGCAAGAGCTATGCCTCAGACAGGAATACTAACTTTTGCTGTTCAGCTCTGCCGGATTTAGGAAAATGGCTGGTTAGATCAGGAAGCCCATCAACTGCTGAAACATACTGATTGCTTCAGCAATCTAGGGGGAGAGGTATATAAACACTGAGAGAGGACAGGGTAGTCAGTACAGACAGCAAGAAGACTCAAACCAGCAGTTGCAGAGAGAAAGAAGCAGGCAGACCTAGAAAAGCCTTGCTGCAGTTGGCAGGACAAGCATAAACCTCCAAGCCAGTCACAGCAGGGGAAGGCGTGTACATGTTGCATTTGTTTTACTGTTCTTACACCAGCTTATTCACAGGGCTCCAAAGCAGTAACATTTAACAACCCTTGGCTTGTAAAAAGATCAGGGAAAAATACTCAGTATTTTAAAAATCCCTTTGCAAAGACTGAAAGAAGAAATTAAACAACTGAGAGAATTTGATACCATTTGTGGTAATAGGGATCATACTGTAAAGTAATTTCAGTACTAGGACTAAATGCAAAAGATATTTGAAAGCAAAACTTAACCAAATGGATGTGAGCCCAGATAACAAGAACTAGGACAATTCAAGGAGGGATGCCAAGGAAAGGCTGAAATCACAGCAGACACAAATAATGCAACTCTGTCATCAGAGTGTTTTTACACCTTTCCTGGCAGGATTTAAGCAGTATATAGGTGATTCTTGCCAATTATTATTAACAATAAATTACATTTTTATCTCAGTTCTCACAGTAAAACACAGCAAAATGCTTCACAGATGTCTCTGAAAAAAATAGTTCTATGTGGTGCAGATGTAGGGTGAGAAGTCTTATCTAAGACTACCTGAGGCTGACAATCAGCCTGAAGCATCAAACAAACGTGGAAAAGAGACACGTTCAAGTGTGAAGAAAAAGAAAAGAAAAATACTCAAATCGGGAGAACCAGATGATTGTTATTTCAAAATCTTTAAGTTCCTGACAAATGAAATCACAAATACAGTAACACAGGTTTTATTGGCTTTTCTTTGAATAGCAAACAAGCAAAACAATCCCAAACAACAAACTATATACACACACCCCACCATCACCCCAAGCTAATGCCCAAACAAGGGAGATCCCAACGAAGCACCAAATATTGATGTAACAATCAAGAAATTACATCTTGCCAATACATCCCACAGGCTGACATGAACAGAATCTTAGAATACAAACCAAACCTGGAAAAGGTAAATAAAACCCAGAAGTCAAGAAAAACAGGATAACACACAAAAGGCAAGTTCCTTTAATAAGCCCATCTCAAAACAGCTCATACTTTTAATAAAGATAACACCTTACGCAACACTGACCATGACAAGAAACTTTGTTTGAGCATCAAGAACAGCCACATGGAAACTGAGGAGCTTGAAAGAGATGAAAATTAGGCCAATATTGTCTCCTTAGCCCCTTCCTAAAGTCATAAACTGAAAGAACCTTTTGGAACTGAATGGATTTATTGGTGGACAGTGGTGTTATAACTGACCCTATTTCCATAAAAACCTGTGGTATGAGAAGCAGGAATTGATGGTGATGGCAGAGTTACAGAGTGGCAGAGGATACTGTAGGACAAGAACCGAAACACAAAAAAAATCACCATTGGTAAACCGTCATATGCTTAGTGCTTAAATCCAAGAACTTATAGCTATTAAGGCCTTATCTGCTGTAAACAACAGAAGAGGAGAAAGATGGACATTTAGTGAGCAATTGTAAAGAATTTATGAGGCAACAACAGGCTATGTACATAAAAACAATGCAAATGCAATTGCAGGATATGACAGAAGAAGGAAAGGAAAAATACAGCAATACAACTCATTAAATGCTAAAAATACTAAATGGTGATTGGAAACACATTACTTAGTCTGATTATCTTCACTAATTTAAAAAAAAATATATTTAAAATGACACAGGTAAGAAGGTATTTGCCAAAGGAGCCACAAATGCTTTTCTTCTAAGGAGACATTTACCAGACTGTGCTAATTAAAAACAGCTGAAGACTTCTTTTTGGGGGCAGTACTGTTTAATATCTTGGTCAATGATCTGGACTAAGGGATTGGAAATTCACAGATGACACCAGGTTGGGTGGGACTGTTGTCTGTTGGAGGGCAGAAGGCTCTGCAGAAGGACCTGGACAGGACAGACTGGTGGGCCAAGGCCAATGTGATGAGGTTCAACAAGGCTCTCTCCAGGTCCTGCACTTGTGTCACAACAAGCCCAGGCAGTGCTACAAGCTGGAAAGATGCCCAGCCGAAAAGATCTGGGAGTGCTGGTCCCCAGCTGGCTGAACACCAGCCAGGGTGTGCCCCGGTGGCCAAGAAGGCCAAGAAGGCCAATGGCCTGTGTCAGCAAAAGTGTGGCCAGCAGGACCAGGGCAGGGATTGTCCCCCTGTACCCAGCACTGGTGAGGCCACACTGTGAATCCTGTTCCCAATTCTGAGCCCCTCAGTTCAGGAAAGACATTAAAGTGCTGGAGCAAGTCCAGAGAAGGGCAATGCTCCATTTTCACTACAAACTCTTTGATCTGTACTCTCTGACAAGGCACTTAACTGGCTTTGGATAACTTGGGGAAGGTAAAAAAGTTTAACAAAAGATGGTATAAAGCATTTACACTCTGAGGGGCAAAGACTGCTTTCTTCTTTATATATATCCTGCTCACCAGGTGAAGCCAATGAACAGGGCTTCCAGATGTGATTACAAATGTATCATACAAGATGTGAAGTTGGCACAGCAATGGCAGCCAGAGCAATACCCCCTGACTGGGCAAACAGCTCACCTGGCTATTCCTCCCCTGGGCACTGACCTACGCCAGGCTTTTCTGGGGCATTTGGCCAACTGATCAATCACAAGCAAAGAAGTCACAGATTGGTTATTTACCACTATCTTCTCACTGGTGAAACACCATATTCTGTATTATTTTACTTAGATCAAGCAAGTCAGACTGTTTTCCAAGAACCTAGCCATTAAGTGGATCTGACATATGTAAAAGAAGAAAGACTGATTACTACGTGCAATAAAAACAGTATGGAGCAGATAGTTCATGGATTACTTGAAGTAATTTCCTTGATACACATTTTAAAGTAACTACAAAATGAATTCAAATATCACACAAATAGGACAAGTATTATTACCAAACTGGCAGAGGGATTGTACAATTACCCACATATTGTATCTTCATAATCAGCACATAGTAGAATTCCAGTTCTGTTGTAAAGCTGTAAGATCCCTCACAGTACCATGAATGCAACAGAAGGAGTGGACAAGGCAAATAAAAAGAGAAAAATCAGACGCCTTAATCCAAAATACTTTTCATGGCACAAATTAGAACATGCATTTTAAATTCAGTAATATGCTCTGCAAAAATCAGTCACGTATTGACAGTAAATCAGATTGACATCTTGGTTACAGCAACTCCTATGAACTGCTGAAAGGAAAAATTTCAAGAAAGTATGCTTCCCAAGATTACAGTGGTGCAAAAGGAAGTAAAACTCTGTCCTTCCTTCCCAGCAGAAGATAATCCTAATGCTGTTACCACTGCATGCAATAAATCTTGTACTCTTTGGCCATGAACATGCCCACTGGAAAAATGAGATTCATGATGTGCAAAGAAAATACTGCATGCCTTTTCCTATCACCACAACCTTGTCAAAATATATTTTGCTCACAACTGAGTATTTTAAACAATATCACTGATTTTAAATTTTACTAAAGTATGATTTGGAAGTTTCAAAACCATTTTTGTACACCCTTAGTTCCTTCAGCACCATATGCAAGAGTAATGTGCTTTTTCCTCCAAGTAAATGTACTTTAAACCCAAGTTGATTTCTTTTGTCTTAAGCAGGTACCACTATGCTTTGTGTAAGAACAACCCTAAGTTTATTTACAGTCTCAGTATTGCAACAATATGAAATCTTTATAATCTGTCATTTCTTTAGAAACTATGACTATCTGAGTGATCACATGCAACCAAAACCACAGCTATCTGGAGACAGGTTTGAATTGATCTGGTACATTCCAGGTCGAGTAGCAAGAAGGTAGGTAGACTTCAATGGCCAAGACCATGAAGGGAAGAACTTAAGCTTTTCCAGTGTGTAAACTCATAACAAACAACCTAAACAGGCATGAATTCTTAACCTTACTAGTGGCAAGTTCAGGAAGCCTGAAATGGGCAGCTATAGATAGCCAAATCCTCTTAGATCCCCTGAAAATTTACCTTTACTTCTACTTAGTAAAAACTGGCATAAGATGTGATCACCCATTACTTTAAATTCAAGGTCTCAGAAATGTGTTGCTACAGTAATTTTCAGAACTTGTATCCAATTAACTTATTCATTTTCATTTAATAATCTGTTTCCTGGGGTTTTATCGTGACCTGAGACAGTGTAAGTTTCCCATTTATCTTTTTAAGCCACAACTTTCTTTTCTCTGCTTTCCAGGTTCTTATTATTCTCATCATATCCTCATCTTGTACCTTTGGCAACAAAGGTTCACTACAACTTCAGTATTGCACAAGAGAACATCCCCACAGTATGCAAATGAGAACACTCACCTGATTCAGATAAGGGAAGCCTAAGACAGTATTCACCATTTGACTCCTTACCCAGCACTAAATTCTATAAGGTTCTTCAACAGAAGCTGTTCAGCCAAAGATTTCATTGAGTAGCCTCAACTGATGCATCAGAAGTACCTTATTTAGTCTTTCACAATTTCATGAAGTCAGTTTTATTTTCTCTCATTATTCCTCTTTAATCAACATTAAGCCTAAAAGCTCCCACTGGATCAATTTCACTCAAATGATCTGACTTAATACAAATTCTCCTTGGTTGTGATGAACAAAACTAACTCACCTCATCACATTTCCTAAACAGCTGAAAGGTTTTCAGGTGTGCAAAGTACTACCTGACATTAGGTCACTGTATGGTTTGTCAACAACCAAAATTGTTTCTTGGTATCTACTTTTTACCTACAAGCAGCTTTGGATGCATGACAATACTTGGCTACACAATCCAAGACCTTTAAAAGTTATTTTAATGCAAGAAACATTGAGAAATATTGTTAGTTTGGCTGCACCAATACTGCAATCCCTAAGGTATTTTGTTTTCCCAGCTTTAAACTGGTTCACACCATTTTTCTATGACACAAACTATAGTCACAATCAAATCACACATTTTAACAATGTATACATACCTCTTCTCAAATAATGATAAGAATGCTCATATTTATCAGCACATTATGTTTTCATACTCACACTATTCCCCGCCTCTTACACATTTATGATTTAAGTGAGGTGTCACAGCACCAATTTTCATCTTATTTTTTTTAAGTGATTCAGTCCTCAGCAGCATCTAGTCTTTATTACTGGGAAGATTTGTAATGGTATTCTTTGCAATTTCCCTGCCAAAGACTAATAATTGTTTAAATAACCTAAGAAGGTTCCTAAAGTCACCTAAATTCTCAGAAACTTTGCTTCCACACATATAGATACATAACGAAAGAGGGACTAAAAAGAGTCTATTTTTTAAATGTTCTAATGACAATTCAAGACATCAGTTAGAAGCATTTCCTTAAGAAGTCCTCCTCCCCTAGGTGTAATGGCAAGTGTTATATATGGCTGGGGCAAAACAAAAAAATTCTTCAAACCTTATTTCCCACAATGAAGGAGTTTCTATTTCCAAATGAAGTTTTGCAAATACTTTGATAATACCCTCCAGATATGAGAGGACTCCTCATAACCAGCTCAATGCTGTGTGTCAATTCATTTCCTCTTCCAAAGAGAAGATGGTGCTACCAAAACAACGGGAGTTACATTTCTACTGTGAACTGACTGTAAGGATTCATTTTGAAGTGATTACTTAAGATCAATTCTTACAGCACAATCACGTGTTAGGGTTTTGCATTAAACACACACAGAGAGGTATGCTGCCAGCAACATTGATCTTGTAAAGTCTATATCCATGTCTATTTCTACACTAAGGTACAGGTACATCCCATGGGTACATCCTACACTCTCCTGACTGTCAACCAGAAGCAGGGTACACATAAAGAGCACCATGTTTTTTCCTACTTGCCTGTTGTAGGAAGTTGATCCTGGCTGGATGCCAGACACCCATCAAAGCCTCTCCATCACCCCCCTCCACTGCTGGACTGGGGAGAGAAAATGTAACCAAGTGTTTCTGAGTTGAGACAGAGAGATCACTCACCTAATAACTGTCACAGGCAAAACAGGCTCAAATTAGAAATACTGAATTTATTACTAACAAAATCAGAGCAGGACAGTGAGAAGTAAAACCTTAAAAACACCTTCCCTTCTATCCCTCCCTCCTTCCCAGCTCTACCTCCTCTCTCAGCAGCACAGAGAGACAGGGAATGTGGATTATGGTCAGTTTGTCAGATGCTGCTAGTCCCGCTACTCAGGAGAGGAGGAGTCCCCCTGCTCCAATGTGGTGTTTCTCCCATGGGAGACAGTTCTTCAAGAACTTTTCCAACTGGAGGCCATCTCACAGGCAACAGCTCTCCACAAACTGCTCCAACACGGGTCACTCTTCCACGGGGTGCAGTCCTTCAAGGACAGGCTGTTCCAACAGGAGTCCCCAAGGGGTCACAAGTCCTACCAGCAAACCTGATCCAGCATGGGCTCCTCTCTCCATGGGTCTGCAGATCCCTCCCTGCTCAGACAGGCCTCCCACAGGATCACAGCCTCATCTCAGGTATCCACCTGCTCTGGTATAGGTCTCCTCCACAGGCTGCAGGTGGATCTCAGCATCTCCATGGTCCTCTCTAGGCTCCAGGGACATGGTCTTTACCATGGTCCTCAACACAGGCTGCAGGGCAATCTCCGCACCCCTGTGGTCCTTCGTGGGCTACAGAGTCACAGCTGTTTCACCATGGTCTGCACCACAAAGCTGCAGAGGAATCTCAGCTCCAGGGCCTGGACCACCTCCTCTGCTACCTTCTCCACTGACCTGGGCATCTGAAGAGTTGTTCCACTCACATATTCCCACCCCTATCTTTCTCTGGCTTCCATGAGTGCAGATGATTTTTTTTTTTTTTTCCTAAATCTGTTATCACAGAGGTGTGACCACCATTTGTATTTGGCCCAGCCTTGGCAAGCAGCACGTCCATCTTTGGATCCACCAGGGATTGGCTCTGCCAGACAATGGAGGAAGCTTCTGGCTGCTTCTCACAGAAGCTACCCCTGCAGCCCCTCTTCATTATAAAAGTTTGCCCATGCAAACCCAGTATGTTTCAACACATTAGATTCAATAAATGAGACAAAAAAAAGTTTCTTCTCTTCTTCTTAAAAAAAAAAAAAAAAAAGAAAAAAAGAAAAAAAAAAAAAAAAACAAAAAAAAAAAAAAAAAAAAACAAAAAAAAAAAAAAAAAAAAAAAACAAAAAAAAAAAAAAAAAAAACAAAAAAAAACAAAAAAAAAAAAAAAAAACACCACCAAAAAAAGTGATTTTCTATTTCAGCAATCTTGTAAACTGTGGTGAGCTGAACACCTCCCAAAGCAGAAAATTATGGGAACTATCTGTACCTTGATCTTTAACTGATTTCACAGTCTATTTCTTTTAAAAGAAGGAAAAACCTGAGATTTCTTTTATCTGTGAGTAAGAGAAGAAATAAATTAGAATTTCTTTCATGCGATTTGTTGAATGATTGGCAATTGCACACAATGCCATCACACACAGTATCAGAACAACGGTACCATGGGTCAACAAGAAAATGCTCTTTAGTTATGACATGAATTTTCTGATTTGCTTAGGAGCCAGATTCCACTGCACCTTAGAACTTAAAATCGGGGCAATATCATGTGAGACCCTAGCATGAACTGACAAAACTTCACTGAAGAATTTTGTCTCTTGTCATCTACCAGAGTCATAGTACAATACTCTCAAATTAACGACAATTATATAGAACGCAGAAACTGAGAGTTTCCATTCCCAATGCAAAAGCTGGACGAAAATCAGAATTGTAAAACTGTAAAAATCTTTGATCTTTCACAATCAGAAGTTATTTCTGTTGTTACCACCCAGTAACAACAAAAACAAACCAGCACAGCAAACCAGCTCCTCAGAAGGCACTGGCTGCCCCAGAGAATCTCTGCTAGCAGCTGGTGAGGTGCCAGCTACTGCGCCTACCAACCGAGATGCACTGCTGCAAAGACTTTCTGATCAGACAAATTCTCTCTCTGCAATGAAGCACTGTTTTACCAGATAATTTTGCTACCTATTGAGAGCACTATTACCTGTTTCAGAAATACAAGACCCTCTCCACAGCTCTGTCTTTAGGCAGGCACCAAGATCAAAACTAAGGCACTACAGAATGGAATGAACGCAAAATATAAGAATTTTCTTACTTTGTGGGTTTCTGGTGGTTTCATTTTATTTTTAACTAGCCCCATCAAAAGCAAAGTTTCTGAAAAGTCTTAAAGCATAGGGAAAAACTGATGCAAAACCCCTGGACCTGAAACTTATCTGGAGTGGTTTTCCTGGCTGTAAGTCCTAATTTTTTAATAAGAAGGAAGAAAATTATTTCTTATAAATGTACGGAAAGTATTGCATTTGTAGAATTCATTTAGCAAGCCTCAATTATTTTACTGTGCATAATGTCAAGTACTCCTAAGTAACAGACTGACTTCTGATATATGTGAAATGAATATTTTCAAGAAATTTTCCATTTAAAAATTATCATTACAATGGAGTGAGAGACCAAAGGAAAAATAAAAGCCACTGATATTGCTGATAAAAGGACATAAAAGTCAAATTCACAGTGCTCAGCAAAAGGATGCTAAAGACATAACGATTATGTGTAGGATATTCAGTTTCTGAGAAATAAGCCTGTAAAATCAATGATACATCTATGCATGTGATTCTAACATTAGTAGCAAACAATTATATGGAAAATCCTCAAGAAATTCATACTACGATCACAACTGCCAATACGAAAAGTGTTGGAATATTTAAAATCAAATATATTATTTACAGAAAGCCTTGCCCTGGACTTTACAGGACAGTATTTAAAACGTTTGTTTTAATGTTTTTACTCTTCATTTTACGATACTATATGTAGACTTCTCCATCTTGAGCATTGGAGTAATGTGCATTTGTATGCCAAATGAAAAAGTAAAAATGAAAAGGTAAGGACAGGAGAGCAACAACAACAACATAAGATCAAAAAACTGGTTTTCCCATTTGTGTCTCTGTATTGTACCTGTTTTTATTTGCTGGGTCTTGACATTTACGCCCAATTACCAGTAACAAGATTATGTTTTCACTTGATGCTAACTTTGTTAAACATTTTAACAGTATTTTCAAGCAGCACAGCTACCTTGAGCTGATTGAAAATTATCCCTAATCCAGAATATGCACTCTGTTTATAAAACCATGTCTTTTTCTTACCTAATAAAGAAAAATAAAATCAAATTCCTGCTTTGGGAGAGTTTTAATATACCTTTCTGGACTAGCAGTATTATTTTAGAGGACATTATGTCACATATCTCAGAGCAGTTGTGGCTTTGCTCTGATTTTCTGTGGTAACTTTAATGTCAGGTTAATAGAGTCCTGACTGGGAATTTTTCTCTAGTATTTTGAGAATTTAAGTAAAGCCTTGTTTCCATCATAAGAGTTTGCAACTATTTTTCCTATCAGTTCCATCAAATTCCTTCCTTGGAGATAGCTAGAATATGACCATAACTGCTGTACCTGTGTCTCAACATTCCTCCTACGTAATCACAGTTTTATGGCTACTGATTTTGTTAAGATAAAAAGCAGGCAGTATATCCGATATAAAGTGTTAACAAGTTCCAATAAGGAGTATCTCGTACTAAAACTTCAGTTTTGAAAAATGGAAAGCTCATTGAGGTTCCAAAAATCAGAGAGCACTGCCATTTCCCTGCTTTGCTAGAAAGACTTTATCTAAAGACATTTTTTTTAATTTAAAAAACCCACCTTATGTATTGAATGCTTAATTTATGTATTTAGATACATCACTCAAGTTCAGTCTCACAATTGATGATGCTGAACTTAGCTGAAAGTAACATCTCACTAAACTACATTGCTGGAATCAGCAACCTGCAAGCACCAAATATATTTAAAATAGCTGCCAGCAATATCCTCATAACCTGTGCCTAAAACAGGAATCACACAAAAATCTCTGAAGGTCCAGCACACTTAAAAAAAGCACTTGAGGCATAGAAGCTCTGTATCTGCAAACCAGTTTGGCATGGTCATCCAGAAAAATCACTTATCCTCACTTACCATGACAAAACTTGAGAAATTTCAATGCTGAAAGTACAAAACCACATAAGAGTTGAGACTTGATAGAGGTTCTTGAGGTTATACCCCTTAAATTACTTTAACACCTAGTTCAGTATTACATTAGAAATGTTTTGTTACCCACTAAATTTTAGTTTCTGAGTTTTTTTAAACTCAGTCAGTAAATTCCAGCACTACAACAGATGCAGTGTCTCAAGACAGTGCATGCTCTGCAACAGTGAGTAACTTCTTCCTTCAATTGAAAAAGCTGGAAAATTCATCTGATTCCCTTTCTAAGATCAGACAGCTGAAACAATGTTAACCTGCACCTCAAGCATGAACATAAATTTGCTACCCCGTGGCCACAGAATTTGGTCACTACACAAACATCTGCATCTGTAACACAGTGGCAAAGTGAAATTTGAGAAGCTTAAAAAGAACACACCAAGCTTCAGCACAAAAAATTACGATTGCCCAGAACACATAGAAAAGCAGCCATTTCATCAACAGTACTGGACTGAAGTGGCCTGAAGCCAAAATAATGCCTCATTTAAAAATGATCTTTGTTTCTCTGACTCAAAAACTGCAGAGATTTCACTTCACTTGCTCAGCTGCAGTGATCTCAGAACAGTAGCCCACATGCATATGCTGGAGGTTCAATATATCATAAAAAACCCAATCATGGGGAAAACCACAAAACGGAGGAGGAATGTTACCTGTAGAAGGACAAAACAGATCTCTTTCACGTACAAACTCTGCAGAATGACAACTAGTTGACTAGATGACTGTCAAAATAAACCACTTGGTCTTTCTTAAGCATACATATAAGGCATTACACAAAGGCACAAAATTTAACTTCTCTTATCTAAAACCATTCTAGACTGTATAGTTATTGCCTTGAGGTCCTGAATCCTACATAAAAGTATTATGTCTGTTAAGCTTGCTAACACATGAAGGTCCACTGCTCTTATTTTTCAGGAGCCTTGAATGGCTTTTGAAACCATGAAACTTTTTCATTCATGTTCAGTAAGTTGTATTTCTGGGGGTTTTTCAGCGTTTTAATTTTTTATTTTAAATCACCCTCATGATCATAGCATGCAGATCATGTACTGGTATAATGAACCCATTCACAATCCCTGCCTCCACCCCACCTTCCCATGCAACATACCTTGCTATTTTCGCTTTCTCATCTTCCTATCCTAAAAAGAAAACTCTAACACTGCGATTTTTAATTCTAATTGAATTGGTGGTCTCATTTTAGTTTTTTTTAATTCGAAATCAACACATTTTGCAATTTATCTTCACAGCGAGGAAAAAAAAACTTCAGAATGCACTTTGGCCCACAAATTATAGATGTATGCAATAGTCTTCTAAGCTGCAAGAATTCACTGGACATCCTAAAAATGCTCTTGCCTAAGATTATGATCAGGAAACAAAATCTGTAAACTACAATCTCTAGCATCTAAATCTCAAATATTAAACTGAAGCCACCTAGCACCTTAAAGAAAATTGCTGAGACCTAATATTTTACTATGAATTTTATGGGAGAATAGTGGAGGTGGAAACAAGCAGATGCTGAGCAAGCATCTGATCTTGAGGAAAATTCTTCAGTATTTTTATTCAATAGTCCCAAAATACTGATACATACTGATGCAATTAATTACAGAATTCTGTTCCAGATGCTGAGAGTAAAGCAAATAACCCCAATCCAGATGGGGCTCAAATTCCCAAACAAGGAGAGAGGCCAAAAGATGTTACTCTCCGATTCCACTATTGGCAATTTCCCCACTGAAGGTAAGGATTGCCTGTACAAAGAACCAAAAAGAAGTATCAAAGGGAAACGATCCAGCAAAGAAAACTGAAGGATGGAGGGAAATGCTTCCTGCTGCCCGCTTGAAACCATCACCTTGTTTAACATTACAGGCATCTTTCATTTGCCAGAACTCTGACTGCTCACATATAGGGTTAAAAATGCTAAAATCATGGGGTAACATTCAAATCGGTTAGCAGCCACCTGCATATTGTTGACACTGTGTCTACAGTATTTGTTTCGAATTTGCCTAGGAGCTGCTTTCAGAGGTCAGAAGACAGCTGATTCCTGTGTGAGTTGGGTACTGAGAACCCAAGCAGTAGGAAAGTAGTTTTCAATCACAAAATAAACTCTTCCAATTTAAGCATTCTGTATCCTATGTGCTCATCACTTCCCTCAGGTGAGAAAGCAGTATCTCCCGACCAGTAGTCTTAGAGAAACTCAAGAAACCCAGAACACCTTCCTCTCATTTTCAGTATGATGGTTTTGCAAGCATTCTAGTCAGAATTAAGACAGCACGAAGTAAGTTTAGAGTAAAATACGTAGTAGCCGCCATTCCCATAAATGTACCTAAATTTCTTTGTGCTGGTCAAACCTCTGAACATTTGTTCCATTGGTCATGAACGGCATCAGTTACTCACAGGTTTTCTTCCTACACTATCAAAGACTTGTCAGGTAATTACAGATTTTTGAATCAAGAGTCACTTAACATCTCCAGAATTTATATACAAACAAAAACACTGAACTCCAGGAATCCCCATGTACTACTCAGATGTGAATATATGTAAAGCATATCTACACATTCATTTCTTAAGCAGTGTTTTGAAGTTTTCTGAATTGAAGAGTGCCAGCAAGGGCTTACTTCAATAATAATATAAAATGAAACAACTAAACCCAAGAAGCCACAAACCAAATTATATGAGATGAAATCAAATTATTTAAAAGTAAGGATTTGTATAATCAAAATTATCTACATAACTTCATCGAAAAGTTTCTGGCAGCATTCCCACTCTGCTATTTTCATAGAAGTTTCCATATACAAACAAATTGCTACTAGAAAAGCAGGCAAAATTTAGCTCCAATGTTAGCTGAAGTTTGGCAACTACAGAATTTCAATGCATATAACCGCTAAAAATTGCAAACTCCTTGTAAACACTGTCTCTAAGAACAAACAAAATTATGTTCAAACATATTTCAACAGCAGCTGGATTTTTGGGACTCCTATCAAGGAGCCCTTAATATGTTCTGCACAACTCTCAGGTCCCAAAGTGTAAAAAATATTACTTCAGTGAGTTAAGGAAGAGGAGTTCTCTCTTTCTCTAAGTAATTCTGGTAGCACTTCATGTGCAAGAGTAAACCTGGAGATGTAAGCCCTGTGGAGTGTTATTAACTGGCTTTGATATGACACACACACAAAAAAAGATTCTACTGCTTGCATTTTATCAGTTCATGCTTGGAGGAGAATGCTATTTATGATGCCTATCTGCTGGATAGTACTTTTTTTTTTTTTTTTTGCATTATGTGTGATTATCTGGAAATAAAAGATTCATCTCTGTCTACAGACAGACACACATCCTGGTAGTTAGCACATGTCTTTGTTTAAAGAACAATCAACTACAGCAGGCATCAGCAAGGGAAAAACAGTAAGAATCAGAGCCAGCATGAAGACAAATCTCTTTGCAAGCACTGGCCTATACTGCCTACTCTAGTTCAAGTCATAGCACAAGACTCAGTAGTTTGGCCTGCAGAACAGGAGAAGACCAGTCTAAACATCACAGACTGCATCTCATAACCATAGTACTGGCACAGAAATGTGAGCCATCATGCTTAGGGAGGCCTGAAAAACACTGAATCTCAAATTCCTTCTTTCATACAAACAGGACAGGCAGTAAGAGAAAAAGAGGAAACCAAACAATCCTAGAGAAAGGAGAGTAGTTACCTAATTATTTCTCTCTACTTATTACTGCAGCAGTTCTGAATTCAAACATAAAATCAGTTAATTTTGAAAGCAATTATGTATTAGGATGAATGGTATCTATTACTGCAGTTACTCAGCTGAACATCAGAAAATTCATTGTGGATTCCCCAACACTCACACTTGTTCAAAATTACTGCCACCAGCAAAATCCACACGTGTGTGTATAAACACAGCACTGATCTCGATTGATTGTAACCAGAGAACATTTTCCTCTGTTTCTTAGCTTCTTTTTTCAGACATGTAAAGGCAGTACCTCATTCACTGCACTGACATTTGCAGCTTGCTGAAACAAGGGGCACACTTCATTTTCTTTAGAGATACTGCCTCACAAATGGAGGGGGTGGAGGGGTTTTTGTAGAATTTCTTAGGGTGTAGTTTCATGGCTGTGAGTCAACCAAAATCTGCCAGATCTGTCCCTCCATTATGCTAGCACATGAGTGGCTGATAAGCAATACTACTGAAATATCCCTTTTTCTGCCCAGGTTACTTTTCAGATATATTTGCTCCTTGAACTAGCTCATTACATGGCTGTAAAAATGACAGGGGAGGGTGAGATTATTTCAGCCCAATCTCAGGGTGCAGTTTAATGACTTAGAAATTTACTTAGTAAGGTCAAACTCAATGACCACAGTGGTCCAAATTCACCTGTCACTGCAAGTAACAGTTCACCCTAATATTTTCACAAAGCTTCTGCAAAAGAAATGAGGGGATAGTAGGTGACCACACAAGTCACGCTAATCCAAATGAAAATCCTACCTGAAAAAACTGGTTTTGGATTGGATCAATTCCACAATCCAATATCCTGCAAGATACACCTGGATAGGCATGGGGAAAAGTATGGTCCACAAGCAGCAGGAGCATTTAACCGGCTCGGAGTGCTGGCTCTGGTGTTTGTGCTTCCCTACACCAGGGTTTGATTGAGGGCAATCCTCCACCTACTGGCGTAGCAACTCCACCCTTTCCAACTACACCAGCTTTCCCCTTTCTCTACAGTCACTATGTGCCTCTACTTTTTACATTTTCTCCTCTCCCTCTTCACAATCTTAATGTGTTTCTATGACTTTAGGAGCGCTGGTAACTCAAATAAGGAAAACTACTTTAAGCCATTTTTCTTCCTGAACAGTAGTGGCAGCAGCAGTGAAAATCAGCAACTGTTTCTTCAGTAGCAGTACCACATGAAAAGTACTCAAAAGTAGTCAGAACAGCGCCAGGATGACAAGCTTCCAGAATACAATTCTGGGAGACTATAAAGAGAGCTAGTCTTTTAAATTATTATTTATTTATTTTTAAGATAAACTAAGTGGATTTAGACTATGTTAGAATACCCACTATGCAGGCCAGCTTAGATTACTAAACTGACTTGCAATATTCTACAAAACCAACCTGTCATTACTTACTCCTCCCTGTTGTTACACTCCTTATGAAATTGTTTTTGTCCAACAGCTTTGTTTTTGAGCAGAAAATTGATAAAGATGATGAAAAATCACGGGAAAACAAATCTTATTTCTAAAATGTTGAGGTTGGTTTTTAAATTAATTTTCTGGGGACATTCCATGATGCCAGGCTTTTAACAAGTCTTGAGAGGTATCAATTCAGAACATGTACAGAAACAAACACACGACAGCTCTCATACAGACTGAAGCTGGAGTAACTCTGAGAAGTCTCAAGACAGTGTGAATTAGGGCACAGCTCCACAGTCTGAACTCTCAGGAGGCAGAGCCTGTGAGAGAGATCCCCTCAAGGCATTTCTCAAACCAGCTCCACTGCTAGATAAAAATCTAATGGTGAACTCCATCCTTACAGACATACACAGGTACCAAAAACCAGTTTTAGCATCAAACATGAAGCGACACACAGGGCTCTAATTCTAGGATGAGTATTCTTTAACCTGTGTAGCGTACCCAACTCAGACCAGAATGCTCCAATTTGCACAAGAACCTAAACTAAGAACGATATCTAAAAATGTCAAAGTGGAACAGAATTAAATGGCAGCTTTTTAATCTGTTATCTGACTGAAGATCATTTAACCTTTAAAGGGAAGCAGCCTAGGACTGAAAGACCACAACTCAGGAAAACATTACACATCACCTCAGCTTTCCCAGTTGAGATTTAGAAACACAGACACTAAACTTGGTTTTTACTCCCATTTCAAAGTGATTTTTTAATGGCTTATTAAGTTTTCTCCTGACCTACTTCCAGCTTTATTAATGTGTATATATTCTACAAAGATACAGTTTTTGTACTTGGTGAACCCTCCATTTCCTAAAGCAAAACTCTCATGATTTTACAGCAGTCTAGACTACCAGTTTCAAGTGGAACAAAGCTGAAATCTTATTTCCAGATTTCCCAATTTCCCTTCAGCTACAGTTATGCCTACTTTCATATTCTACATACATTTTCTAAGAAAAAAATGTTACTAACAGCTCACAAAGGCAACTCCTAGTCCATCATTTATTGACTTCACACAAGAAAAACCAGTACTTCTTGCCACTGATAATCTACTGGTAATAGCAGAAAAAGGAGCTTTTGAGAAGAGATGGATTAGAATTTTTCAGGAATAATGGCAAGTGCCAACTACATTTATAAAGGACGATTGAATTAGGCATTTAAATAAACATTCATTTTCAAGGAAAAAAAGCTTTAAAGCTGCATTGCATTCTTCGTTTGCCTTCTAGGTGAATGATTGTTAACTCTGCAGCACTACACTGATGAGAAAGAAACACCTGTTAAAACCCACACATACAGAGCCACTTTTTCCATTTCTCACTGATCACTGAGTTGCTTTTAACCATGATAACAAAGTACTGAGTTTACTTGCTTTATTTTTATTACTGCAACAGCTTAAGAATTAAACTTCCCTTTACGTACTGCACAATATATTCTGCAAACAAAGCAGCATAATTTCTGAATTATTCCTCTTCACTACTTCATGTAAACAAAGTTTTTAAAAGAAAAATTATTTCCTTTATGACTGACAGGAATAAGGCCCACAGAAAAGCACTACAGTCCTCTGACTGAATATTGAGTTTTACTCTTAAATCACAAGAAAAGAACAATTTTTATATTCTGCAGAATTTACTTTCAAGTAATTCCCTACTAAATTATGAATAGTTTGATTAAATTTCAGTAATGAGTTTCTTACAGAGAACCATTACTGCATTTGGATAATTAAGTACATGCATGTATTTTCAAATGGTACCAGAAGAAAAGCAGTTAAAACACAAAATTATACTAAAATAATAGGATCTACTATACTTTGACTACCCTGTGGACCAAAAGACAGAATAAAAATTTTAAGGTGAAATATGCAACCACATCTTCCTTACACTAAACTTGTAACAGATATCAATTAGCTTGTTTTTTTCATATCCACATTACTATTGGCATATATTGTAACACTCACATTGCAAAATTTCTTTCTATTAAGCACTTCCTAAATTCAACTATAGTTTCATTGCACATATTCTGCTACAGCACTTGATTCTAAGTAGCCAGGGAAAAAAAAAAAAACAACACCCTAATTACATAAAAAAACACTATACAAAACAACAGTTAAATAATTTACTGTTCATCTTTTGAGATTTTAAACTACTTTTGAGTGATGTGGATTCTATTGGGTGTTTAGGTTGGCTCTTTTTGTTCTTGCTTTACCCTTTCAGCAATACCATATTGCAGAAGCAATTTTCATCAAGATGATCATGGAATAAAAGTATCACTGTTGTTAAAAACAACCACTTTTGAGTTTAAAAACTAGTAATAGTTTTGAATATCATAAACAAACACCCACTACCAGTTTGTGAGTTAAGAGAGTATTAAAAAGCTTTTGTGCTTTATTTTCCTTGTTTATCTCCTGTACTGCTCCTATTTGAAACTGATTTTATCACAGGCAGCAAAATTGCCACTGTCTGGTTCCCAATAGATCTCTTCCCCATCACTCCCCTCTCAGTGAGCTGCTGCATCCCCTGCCTTGCTCTCATCCTCCTGCATTACCTGCCCACTTTCCTTTGGGTGCTGTGTCCAGACAGCGGGGAACAGGGCAGCAGATCACCTAAAACATTTGAAGCACCCATTAAATAATTAGTGTAATTTATTCCAGCTAGAACATGAGCTGCTGCCTTTTCAAATGTTTAACAGCACTGGTCCATGTTTCTTTGTGTAAACAGAATTCAGACGCCTCTACTCTGTTCAGCACCAATTAGACAAGTGTTCTATCTCTGAAACCTCTGTCCGACTGCCAGCAAGTTTTGAAGTAATGTAACTTCAAGGAAGATCAGTAACAAAGAAATTCAATTAATTTCATTAGAAAAGCAAGGTAAAAAACATTTTTTCAGGCGAAGTTCTATCACATATACAAAGTAAACTGAGATAGACAAGTGTTTTCCTCCAGTTTTTGAGAGATTGATTTTTGGGTACTTAAAACAACAGTAATAAGATTTTCATGGTAAGCACAAGTTTACTGGTCTTTCAGTGGGCTTGCACATTAGATGCAAGGATAAAACAGTTTTAAGATCAGTAAGTTACATAATATTTAAAAAATATTGTAAAACTGCATGTTAAGCTATTTTGACCTCATGGTCAACCAGGCTATTTCCTCAGAGAGCCATATGAAAGACAGACAATTGCACAGGAAGGGGATTATTTAATGACTGCAAGCAAATTCTAATACTACTAAGTACTAAGCTAGATATTTTTGTTTTTAAGCATTTTTCAGGTGCTGTAGACATGAAAGAATGGTGTGTGGGAAAATTCCAGAAATATCCAACTTCTCCAAAATCCTTAAAAAAAAAAAAAAAAAAGTCTTTTCCTTCTCTTTCATCTTCAGTATCTGTTCAAAAATTATTGGTAAATAGAAAAGACATGTCTCTTTAATGCTTATGAATGTATTTTTCCAGTACAAAACTTTTTCTCTGTTTCAGTAGTTTGGGAAGTTTTTACAGATCTCATGGAGAAAGAAGTCATAATTTCTAGCATTAGAAACTGAAGACATGAGGCCTAAAATGCTAATGACTACCAAATTGTATTCCAGCAAAACGTGACAGGCTGTACTCACGGAAGACAATAGAGTACCATTAAGATTAGGTAATATTTCTGAACAACCAGAAAGAAAAAGGATCTCACTTGAGAACAAGACATTAAAAAGGCTGATCAGCCTTCACAGTAAATTTAAAAGACTTTTTCCCCCACTGCAGCTGCAAAATTGATCCTAACACTGAAGTTCTGACACCTCCATCAGATATGTATCTTAGGTCTCACATAAATAAAATGTATGTTTAGAATATCCCCAATGCTATCCAGGTACCAGAAAGTTTTCAATCTTCATTCCTGAGCAGTAACTACATTGTGCCAATTTTATCTTTGTTTCTCCTTAGCAGTGTTTCATCACGCTTAAGAGATCTTTACAACAGCCAAATTCTGATGTCAGCACAGCAGTGGGAATACAGTTCACTGGTTTACTGCAGCTGCAAAGCCAGCAAAACACACATTGCTTTGACTAACACCAATAATAACCATGTGGTTTCGATTGATTTCTAGGTAACAATGGTGATTAACAAGATATTGCAGTCTGGGAAAGAAAACTCTCAGAGATGAACAATGTTTAACATAGACTGGGGACTACACAAAAGTTTGGTTTCTTCACCTACCAAACTGGCCAAATGGCTGTAAAATATACTACGAACCAAAGATCTGCCAATTATTTTGTCTGTTGTTTTTCTTTCATATAGCAGAAGATGCACATTGACACTAAGCAGACAAAATAGTATTAATTGATTCAAGTAGACAAGGTAGAAAAGTAACCATATATATAGGTCTGATTTCCCTTTCTATCAATCATCTCTTTATTACTGTCTACAAGCTCAGGTACAATTTTTCTTTCACTTCATAACACTGGTAAGAGAATAACACTTCCTTTATGAGTCTTTCACCACACCTAAAGCTCCTGCTGTTTTGCAAACTTAGGCATACAAACTCCTTATAAGAATGCAGTATGTCACAGATCTTGTATCCAAACTTTATTTAAAATATTTAAATTCACAAAAAGTCTCCCAATTGTACCATAAAAATATATATCCTGACTTGCATATCCACCTAAAGTGATTTATATGATTAGATCATGTCACTTATACTGAAGACAACATCAGTACAGCTCTGGTCTGCCACAGGCTTCCAGTACACCCCTAAGTAATATTTAGCCTTCAACGGTCTGTTTCAGTTTTAGAAGAGGGGGACAAACCCAGAAATCTGTAATTCATTACTATCACAACAACTCTTATTCATCTTTTTTCCAAGGTAAATAATCCTGTACTTTTCAAACTTTTAATCAGTCTTTCTAATACTAATGTGAATACAGTACTTGGTAAGTGATTACACAAACACACAGAAGGAAACACCACGAGCAAAATCTTGAAGCCATTACTTGGTTCCACTCACATTAAAAAACTTGTTCCAGAGTTAATCAGGGTTGTTTAGTAGAGAAGAATATTGCTCAAAGACCACCTTATTTATTGAAGATGGAATACTGTAACTGAAGGAAAACACTTGAAGAAAAGGAATATTCTATGCTGTATTTTGAAACAAAGTCTGAAGACCTGCAAGCTAGCCTCCCACCTATTACAAAGTTTCTATATGATGCCTGTAAATCAGCCTGTAACACAGTTTTCACAGAAAACATTAGTCATTTTCTGGGTTTTTTTTAGGAGAGATTATGAGGCCTGATTTACAGAAGCCCTGGGCACTCAGAAAGGTAACAGAAATCAAAGAAACTTTCAGTCTGAACATATAAAGTGCAACAGAATGCACTTCACCTTCAGAAGGCACATTTTAGAAATACAAACCAGGTATATGAAACCAGCTTGTCTCTCTGGTATTGGGGTTTGCTTTTTTCCTTTTCAGTAACTCTTCAGTTCCCCATCTTTTAAGTGCAATTAACATCATGGAGTCACCTCATAAAAAAGCATTACCATAAGAATAACACTAAAAATTCTTAGAAGTTTATAATAGAATAAATAAAGGCATAAAGACTCCTGAACTAATCTGACAATCTCAGTGGTCAAACATCAGAAGTTATAATTTCTAATTCACCAACCTTTTGGGATCCCCCCCCACCTTCAAACGGGGGCTTTTTTTTTTTCTTTCACAATACATTTATCTTAGTGTTGCTGGGAAACCACTGGAATAATATCGTACATGTGAAATTGCCATTAATTACTGAGGCACTTGCAACAAAAGAAAATTACCAGATACAAAAACAAAGGAAGGGTGTCATCATCAATCAGTTTGAAATTCAGTAACATCTGGGTGAACTTGGTAAGCCTACATGGTCTGTTCCTCTAAGGACTGACAAAATTGGGACATTTACAAAGCAATTGGTTAATATTCCATTGGAGAAAAAAAAAAAAAACCCAGAACACAATTTATTCTTCTCTGACTAGTGGCCTGTCCTAGTTAATGAAAAACTCAATTGTTACAAGACTCAAACTAATTAAAAAGATTAAACTATGGGCAAAATCAAATTAAAAATTTGGCTTTAGGCTTATGTGGCCAGCAATAGCTCAGGAACATTGCAACTGCAGTCTGCAGTTAAATACAATTAATGAAAGTTTAAAATTATTAGAATAACTGTGGATCACTTCTGTAACCTGGCTGTATGAACTCCACAAAATTACTTATAAATCTTAAATATAATCCTGTAAATACATGCAAGTCACCCAGGTCATCTAAAACCATGACAGCAAAGAGCATTTATTAGTTAATATACTATCCAACCCTCTAAACATGCATACTCCTTTTCCTCTCAAACATACCAAATTCTTGTGGGTGACACAACAGATTTTCTTCTACCAGATGATACTTTAATTGCTATTTTTCAGTATTGTTTAAAGTAACTACATAGGCAAAAGCCAGGTCAGATCAAAGGTCCATCTAACCACACCACCTCAGACAGCAGCCATTAACTTATGCAGAAATATCAAGGTTAGTCAAGAATAACTTTTTTCCCCTCTCACCAAACTACAGCCTACTCCAAAATTTAAGTAGCAACAAGCAACCTTTCTCGATTTTAACATGATGTAACAGATGCCTAAAAACCTAAATGCCTGTGCATGATAGGACAAATTGTTAGGATTAGCTATTTCTAGTGGTATGGAAACACAATAGGCCAAACTACAAAGGGGCCAATACCTAATAACCAGGGGAATATGCAGAAAAACAACAGAACGAAGGTGAGGGGGTGTGTTTGTTTCGTTCTCACACAAACACATATAATAACTAAGAAAACCCAGGGACAAGAGAGGGAAGACTTCAAGGCACACCCCGAGTGTAACTTCTCCAGATGATCACAAGCGAGGCCTTTGGGTGTGCATGGCAGGAGGAGAACTGGAGAGAGGATGAAAGGGGGTGGGGGCATTGAAATCAAATGCAACTTGCACAGCAAATGCCTTGCCTCACAGTCGCCATGGGAAAAAGAACAAGACTATTGGACTGATTGAATAACAAAAGGACAATCACTCCCCCAAAAAATCCAACTCCCCACAAAAGAAAACCCAGAACCCTAACCCAGCTGTGATAAAGAATTATATCTCCCTCACTAAATTCTAACCTATAAAACATAATTTCACAGAAACATATTAAATGCTACCTTAAACCTGTGTTTAAAATTTCCCTGCTGAAATAAATTTAATCACTTCTTTTTCTTTGAAAAGTTTCAGAAACATTTTTACTTTTGCATATTTAGTGTCTGATTAAATGTGCTTTTAACAGACTTCATGAATTAGTGTCGTTTACACTGGTATCTCTAGGAAAAAGAAAATCTTACACTCTAAGTATTTTCTTTTTTTTCTACAGACTTGTCTTACACTTTACCAAACTATTCAGTTTTTAGTACAAAACTTTATCTGAACTCACCATCATGCATTCTTTCTTTTACATTAAAAACTCTAGCAGGCATGATGGTTCTGCAGAAACAATTCCAATGTCCCCATCTCTATCTCAAAAGAAAACATTTGCTAACTTTCACATTCAAATCAACTCTGAAGTTCCTTCAACATTCTAAGGTAGGACTGCCAAAAAAAGAAGTTGAGTTTTCCTCTGTGCCAGCCCAAGTATTTGTGAGTTCTCCAGAAAAATTACACAAGAAAATTGTTCAGGTTAAAATTAACATAGCTGGACAGGGGTGGGTGTTCTGTTGTTGTTTGGTTTGGGATTTTTTCCCTGCTAAGCTTTAACCCACTCAACCCTTCCACTTTGGTGTGCAGTAAAACAAAATGCTTGTAAAGAGGGTACAGAACAGAGGTTGGGACAAGCACGTGAGAGCCCCACATATTTTGGTGGCAGCTCTGGCTTGGCCTACAAGGGCTGTTTCTGTCAGTCACTGAGAAAATCAGCCTCTATGCATTTTGGATTGAGGGAGCTATTTGTAATGTATCTGACGATTAACTACACTTTTATTAATCTTACTCATAATGACTAAAATGTTTTATATAAATGACATTTAAATATTCTCTTGTGATCAAAGCTATATCTGAGACTTCACAGTTTACTGACAGCAATATATAAGTCTGGAGTTGAACACAGCAGTAAAAGACAGTCAATTTTGAAAAAAGGTTCAATAGTCATAAAGAAGCTTTGTGGCAAAGCAGATGCCAAGTTTCTTTCCAAACTTCTTTCAACCTTCGACTATCTTATGGAAAGAAATATAATACTGCTAACACAACTGCTCTCAAATTTTATTTAGGTTCTGGTTTGATCTTGGAACTGAAGGAGGGCTTCTTGGGTGCCTCACGATTTTCTTTCCCCACTTTTATCATTTGGTTGTGTCAAAGTTACCACTCCTCTTCACAAGCCTTACCCAAATTGTCAAACATCTGACTTGAGGCTCTAAAACCAATCCCTACAAAACTTGAACATCTGCCCTGTAAAGAGGGAGACCTAAATAAAAGAATTATTTTGTAGTCAAAAGTACAGTAAACCTCAACACTCTGCTACATGCTAGCTGCCTAGTTTGGCTAACTGGATCTACTGAAGGGACACTTGACCCCAGCCACAGCACACCAGTTAAAAATCACTTCCTCAACAGCTGAAACTATGCATCACATACTGTCCCACTCTAAGAAGGCACCAAACCATCAGTGTAATCTAACACACCTTTGACTCCATTAAGCACCTGAACTTGTGTTTCATTTGTCATATGCAAATCCTCCATTTCCTTCCTACATCCCACAAAAGATTAATGTTAATTTTAAAAATCTCAATATTTTCATTTTCAGGGCAATGATAATGTTATCATGCAGATATATCAAAACACTTTGAAAGTATCTGGCCTACATTTTATTACCCACAACCCCAAGCAGAAGGAGGGGAAGGATATAAAAACATTCTTTTTAAAAGTCCTTGGCACAAAAGCTGCTGCTCAGGCACTCTGGGACAGGTGCCCAGAACGTCTCAAGTTCCAATAATAAGAAAAGCTTTCACTAGGAGAAGAGGCCTGAACACAAAAATACAGATGTGATACCAGAAAACTCGCTAATAAGGACACAAGTTTGTAACCAATCAAGTTGACCGTTACTTCAACAAGCTAAAAGAACAAAAATTTGCAGCAACAGAGCCACATCCTGGTGGCCAAAACTCTAAGTTGCACATTTTCTGTAAGAAACACCTCCTGTAAGAGCATCTTCGGCTGACACATGGCCAAGAAGACAAAAAAATCTACAGTTTCAAGAACTGATTCATGCCTGAGTTGGTACTTTCTGTTAAAGCTGGCTTTTATCATTAAGTCATCTTTAAAGTTCTGGAAAGTTATCTTACGAAGAAAACTTAAAGAAATTCAACAAAACCTTTTCAAGCATTTCCCACGCACAGCATCATCATAATATTCCACATACCAAATTAAAATTTTCTTTTGTAAATTAAGTTGATATAAAGAAGCTCAGACTTCATCAAGAACATACATGTTAAACAAAAGCATAGAGAAAAATATACTTGTTGGTTTAGTTCTAAACTGGACAGTACTTCCCATTTTCTTGATGCTTCAGTAAAACCAATACCTAACAAAAAAAATTCCTCTAACTCAGATTAAACAGTATCACTACAGTAAGAAAAAAATCTTTCTCTGTTTTTTCAGTGATGGTAGGTGCAGGAGCAAAGTATTTGTTTCCATTTAAAGTTAGTATCAAATTTTTTGGCTGTGTGAACTCCTTAACAATAATTCATTAAAAATGACAGAAAAAAAGTCTGTTCTTAGCCTGAAAATTATGTCTAATACACACACGTGAATTCAGTAAAACATGTACAGACAATTCTGAAGTTCTATTATTCCTATTATATAGGAATGACAGTTCACCATTGCAATAGGGACAAAATAAAATACCTGTTTCAAGGATCACCTCAAAACTGCATTCCTCTACACTCCACAGATTTGATCCAAGGTGTCTGTCTAAACAGTCACAACTCTAGTATCCTCTCTTGTAACTGGCAGTATTCCACTGCAGTTTTGAAAACACTAGGCTGGACTTGTCCATCCAATAATTTTCAAAACTGTAGATGGACAATGAAGCTCACTTTCAAAAAAAAAAAACACTGACACGTGCCTTGCTGCTTAAAAAGCAAAGCACAAAGCCTATGTTCTCTTCACATTTATAGCTAAGAAAACTTTTCAATGTACTGACCAGCCAAGACCATGATTTCTATTTTTCAGTCTTTGTGCAGGCACTGCTGTCATGGGAAACAGATCATCAGATGACAGAATATTTTCAATGTCTAAAAATTATTACTCCACCCTGGGCATAGGACCAAATCCTAGGTTACAAAAACCTTTGGTCCAAAGACCATGGTGTTAACAAACGAGCTGTGTCAATATTTGATCAATGCTCAACTTAATTCTCAATTTTCAGCAGGACTTAAGAAATAATACTACAGTATCACAGTAGCATTTCCTTCTGTAGTAGTTTTTCTAGTGGAAGAAGGGATTAATAAAATAAAAAAGAGTTAAGACTCACACTCCCCCAGTATGCTGTCAAACAAGCAGGGAAGACACTTTTTAACAAGCTCTTTTGCTTATGAAAATTTAGTCATTTTGGCAGTTATACTAAATAAGAAAAAACAGTACGTATTACACTAAGTTTAAAAATCTGAAACAGGTTCTACATGTGAAATTATTTGAAAATTCCATCCATAAACTCCAGAAATTAAGCTTTGTTTTCTGCAGTGTGATCTTTTATATCAAGAATACCCTTAATGTAGATCTACTTGTTTCCGCCGCTCAACTACATTTTCTTCAAATGATACAACCCAAAAAACCATCTAGCTTGCAAAAAAATTTTGCTAACGTATCCTGTAATTATTACTTATGATTCTGCTTCAGACCTCTCCTCTAAACTGTGGATATGTTTCATGCACAGATTAGCAGTTAAGGTATCAACTCTGGCATTGAGCAAGCTAACAAGAGAACAGTAATGACTTACAAAAGCAGGAAAAATGGATCCTCCACTTTTAAGGAAAAGCAATGAAGTCATATTCCCTTAAAGATTCCCGCCTGTCTCCAGGCAGGAAGGACAACGAAACTGGCAGTTCTCCATTCCAGTGATAAAATGTTTACCTTAACAAGTAAAAGTGGCAGGGAAGGGGGCAGTGGTCAGAATTACTCACCTTTAACCGTTTAACCACCTCATCGTTGGTAATTTTGTCCGTGATCTCCTTCACTCCAGGAGGATAGTAGATGATTTTACCGTCGGCAGCAGGTTTTGGTTGGGCAGCAGGGAAATCCATCCTGGCGCTGCTGGTTATAAACTTTCCTTCTCCACAGTCCTCTACCGGCCTCTATCGGTCAGAAAACAAAAGTTCAGCAGAATGGAAACGACTTTCTAACCCTCTTTTTCCATTCCTCTCCCTCAATTCGCCGAAGGCCCCGGCTATCGGCCCGCCGGCCGCGCCCCCCGGCGCTGCCCCCGCCGCATCCCGGCGGCAGCGAGGCCCGGCCCGCCGCCGCTCCCCGCGACCCGGGCCCCTCGGCTCCCCTCCGCCGCCTCCTTTCATTGCGGGGCTGCTCCAGCCCAACACTCTTAGTTCGCAGCCGACGGTTTTACAATGAAATTTGGGGCCCAATCGAGGGATACCCCGCTGCCGAGGGCCCCTTACGGCCCGGGGGATGGGCCGGGGACGCCGTTCCCGGCCGCAGGAGCTGGTTCAGAGCCGGCACACCGGCCCCGGAGCCGGGAGACGAGGCCTAAACAGTTAGGCCTCAAAACTATCGGGAGGCAGAGAAGCCAACAGGAGAGGGGGAGGGAGGGAGGAAGGGAGGGAGGCGGCGGCGAGCGCAAACAAAACCCCCCCGCGACCCCCCCATCCCCTCAGAGCCCTCCGCGCGCCCTCCCGCGCCCCCAGGAACCCCCCCGGGGCCGGGGCCCGGACACTCGCCACTTTCCATTTGTTCCCGCAACTTCATGTCCCCTCAGCCCTCGCCTCGCACCCCCCGCCCCCCCCCGCCCCGGCGCCCCGCATTCGGCCGGGCCCAGGAAGAGCCGCCCGCAGCCCCGGCTCGGCGCACACACCCCCGCGGCCGCGGGGAGCGCGGAGCGAGCGCGGCGGGAAGCGGGACCCGGAGCCGCCTTTACCTCATGCAGCTCCGGAAGGTGCAGCATTGAGCAGCCTCCGTGCCGGGTGGTGCTCGCCGCTCCGCCGCTACCCCGCCGGCCGCTGCCCTGGGCGCTCCCGCCGCCTCCTGCTCCGCGGCGCGGCAGCTCCTGCTCGGGAGCGCTGGCTGGGGGAGGGGGAGCGGCTCGGTGGCGGCAGCAGCGGCGGCGGCAGCGGCCGGGAGAGGGGGAGGCTCGGGCGGAGCGTGCGCCGCGGGAACCCAGCGCCGCTCTCCGCCCGCCCAGGGAAGCGCAGCCCGGGAGGAGCCTCCGCGCCGCCCCCGCCCCTTCCCCTTCCCCTTCCCCTTCCCCTTCCCCTGCCCGCGGCAGGCGGCGACGCCCGCCAGGAGCCCCCAGCCCCCGCCCCGGGGCGGAGGGCGAGGCCGCCCAGTGAGTGTGGCCCGGCGCGGAACGCCGCTCGGGGCGGGCGCTGCTGGGTGCGGGCAGCGCAGCGCTGCCTCGCTTTGGCGCCTAAGCCCCCGCAGCGGCCGGGCCGGGCAGGCTCCTCTGGGCTGGCGGAGGCATGGCCGGCGGGAGCGGCGATGCCCGGCTGCCGGCGGTGTCAGCCAGCCTGCGGGGTCCCGGCTGCAGGGCGGGAAGGCGAAAGTTACATTGGTGCTTCCTGACGGAGCCCGGGCCGCTCAGGGCTGCGCGGGCTCGTCCGGCCGGTCCCTCAGGCATCTGGGGCCTGGTCACCGTGATAGAGAAAACTGCTGAAATGCGGGGTGGGGTGGCACGGAGAGGGCGGGGGCTGGCCAGAGTGCACAGTCCTTCTTCGGGAAGATGAGGGGAGAGAGCAGTGTCCACACTATGGTTATAAATCTCAAGGAGAAGCTTGAATATGCAGACCAAAGGAGCCCTTGTCAGCCAACTCAGGAAATCCTTCCGTGCGAAATGTCTTTGTAATTTAATATTCATATTTCCAAGGGATGGGATATGTCTGGAAAGTCAATAGCAAAGTGGGATATATCTGTCTGTTTTGAATCTGCAGTATGTACCCTGTCTGTTTGAAGTGTAAGTGGCTACGAAATGTTTTCTAGATGCCCGTGTTGCTCAGAGAAGGTGTGTGACAGCTGAAAAATGACTTTTAACCGATCAAGACTAATTCCAGGTTTTCAGCTGTTAATTTTTGTTATTCAGACAGCTAAAAGTGTTGTTTTTTCTTAATTTTGCCGATCTCTAATGAATTGTTTTTAGAGCAAATTGAAGGTATGAGGTCCGGACCAGTCTCCATGGAGGGACATTTCTCTCCATGAGGGTTGCACAGGTAAGACAAGAGCCTGGCTGGGCACAGCAGGGTGGTGAAGGAAAGATGCAGGAGGGTGAGGGGATGGGGAAGGGGTAAGTAAGTAAGATTATGGTGAAGTATGCCAAATTCCAGCTTTACAAGGTGTGGGTGGAAAATGCACAAAGACAGAAGCTCTCTGGAACTTCTGGTGTAATAGCATGTGGGTAGGAAATTGCTCTCCTACACTTGTGTTCTTTGTCTCCCTGCAGTGTTGTCCTAGGGGAGTTAAAGCCTTGAATGTCCACAGCCTCTATGAAACCAGCTTAGAAGGATTATCGTGAAAGTGACTGAGAGTTGCAAGGAACACTTGGAGGATCTCAGACACTATTTTGAAATTCAGAAAGGTGTCATCAGACTGGTCATTTAGATCTGGCTGTGAATCCAGGCTTAGATGAAATTATTCTCTGCAAGCTTAAGAACTGATGGATTTGGGCATTAGCAATAGAAGGTGACCCTAAGTTTGTACTGTTTTTAGTAAATAAATAAAGCAAATTCAAAGCATAGAATCTTTTTTCTGAATCCAAACTAAAGGGGCCATTTAGATTTGCTGTGGCGTTGAAGTACTCAGACTAGCTATCAGCTTTAATTTGTTGTCAATCAAATAAGATATACTGTCAGAACTTATATACATTTAACATATTTAGGTCTTCTATCCTTACATTTATTACATAAGGTACTTCCTTCTCAAATTAAATTACTAATACAGACCATTTGGTGTAGGTTCCTTATTTTTAATACACTTCTATTACCGTGATAAATTAGAAACAAATCCTAGAATATTATTCTGTAACTAAATAAAAGTATATATCAAAATTCTGTGTGAGCTAGTTTCAGTTTAAATAGAAAAATACAGAATCTAAGTCAGTAAAAATAATGCGAGAAATAAATTTAAATAGTCCATTGCTAAGGATTTTTTCATGAACCAAACATAAAGCTGGAAAGATGTTAGGCAGTCTTCTCTTTGGGCAGAATTGAAATACTGTGGATTTTGCATTCCAGAAATTTCACCTAAGTCTCTCAACTTCCTGGATTTTAATATTTGTTTTCAAATATTCTTTAGTTGTTATTGAAAAGCACTGTTTTATATCATTAGTGTGATCTACAATGTCATAACTTCTTGTTGTAATCTTGTAGTTATGAGATTTTTTTTTTCCAAAATGGACATAATCTTTATTTAGAATACTTTATGCATTGGGTTGTGAAGTAGGACTAAGAACAGAGTGGTCTAGAGCTGTGCTCCCACAACTTGCTTTTAGTCTAAGTTAAGGACAAAGTGCAAAGCCTCTAATGTGCACTTCTAATCACTTTTATTTTTCATGAAAGAATAAAATAAAGTCTTGCATTGTAAGGAATATGTACATTGAAAGTAGCAAGTAGTTAGACAAAGCAATTCAAACATTTGACTTGAGAGTGCCAGGAAAGGTTTGGTCATTCAATTAAAATTCTGTTTGATCTTACACAAGGTCTTTGTGAATCTCCATACTGAAGTAGTCTTGGTTCTGGACCAAGACCTCTCTCTCTTGCAGATTTCAGATAAATAGTCAAGTTAGAATAACATGGAATGTCATGAAAGGCATCAGTGGAAGGTTGACCATCAAGGAGTTCAGACAAGATTCCTGCTTTAATGGATAATGAGTGATTACTCAGCAGTGTGTTAGCCAGATAGGGGGTGTTTTGAATGAGTCTTGGACAAATCATGAGCAAAGTGGCTGAGAGGAATAGGTGCAAATTCTGTAATCATGGGCTGATTAGGCAATGGTCCTACCTTTTCTCAGAAGAGAAGCAGTGGGATTCATACTTCTGCACCATTTGAAATTCTAAAGGGCTAAAACAGAGCATGTGGTTCTGATATCACACCCAATTAAGGGACATATGAATGAACACTTAACTGCCAATTAGCTTGAATATATGCATGGCATTTTCAGAATGTAAAAACATAAAAGCTTCAGATAATCTGACCTGTGGTACTCTTTAATCTGAATAGTCCTAAAATCTGCTCTCATCAGATACGATTACAGCTGCTAGTGTCTGGTTTGTTGCTTTTGCTTGTTTGACCTTCACCCTTCTAATTTCAGCAAGCAGCTGAGATCTGACTTGGACTGTGCTTGTACAGCTGTAGCCAGGTTCACGTGATCCCTTGGGTTTTACTGCATGGCTCTGTCTAATATGACTGAGTCCTTTAGTCTTTACCCAGATTTTACTGTTTCTGTTAGAATTTTATTACCTTTACTTACGTTATTTTTATTGGAATGTATTTACTCCAATCTGCTCTTGTTTGTTTTGGTTATATTTTAGACTATTATAGCAAGTGTTATTCATAAACAGACTGAAAGGGTACTGAACACCTGTGAGGCAGCCTTGTGAGGTGCTTCTTTCTCTGTATTGTGATAGGACAGGTTCAAGGAAAGGATCAAGAAAAGAAAAACGTGTTTTTACTGGTAGGGAAAACACTGCAGCATAGGGTGTTCAGAACAAAACACTTTTCAGGTGAAACAGAAGAGAGTATGAAGTGATTACTTCAAGCACAGAAAATCCTTTAATTCATGTTGATTAAATTAAGCTATGCTCACATGTTTCCAGGAACTGCTTAGTGGTTGTCCTGATGTCTTTGTTAATACAGTAGACATGGATAGTAACAATGACTAAGAAGTAAACAGTCACATTAAGACATGACACTGTGTTGTGAACTGCAATAAGTAATGTCTGTCATTGCACTATAACATATCTTTGATAACACCACCTACTTGTTTTAACTGCCTATTTTAATAATTGATGTATTTTACATCTGCTGTAAATTGAGGTGGGTCAGAGGTGGGTTTCTTGACAATGTGCATTGCTATAATGAAAAAGCTCCAAAAGGCGTTCCATTTCAGAGGGGATTTACAGTGAAATTACTCTTAGAACAGCCCAGGAAGCGAGCTTTATTAGAAAACCAGGGACTTGTGTATCTCCCATTTTCTACATTTACAAGATAAAACCTGTAAAAGAGTGCAGGAAGACTTACTTGTATTATGTCATAAAGATGATCAGATGGAGACACAAAATGCTTCTGTGGAAGAGTCCTACAGCTCACCGAGTCTTCATAGAGTAGTACCAGTTCTGAATAAAGGGAAGGACCAAATACTGTCTGGATGATAAACTCTTTTCAAACTGATTCCCAGCCATGATTTGCCTAAATGCTATTTTTGCTCTGGTTTTGGTAAGGAGGGATTTTCCATGTGCTGCTTAAAAATGTCTTTATTCTGAATCATGCTTGGAAATAGGGCAGTTATCATAGAATTATAGAATAGTTTGGGTAGAAAGGGACTTTAAAGGTCATCTAGTCAGTCCAGCCCCCCCTGCAGTAAGCAGGGACATCTCCAGCTGGATCACGTTGCTCCAAGCCCTGTCCAGTGTGACCTTGAATGTTTCCACAGAAGAGACATCCATAACCTCTCTGAGCAACCTGTTCTAGTGTTTCATTACCTTCCAGGTAAAGAAATATTTTCCTTATATTTAGGCTAAATCTACACTCTTTTGGTTTAAAACCATTACCCCTTGTCTTACCCCAACAGGCTCTGCTGAAAAGTCTGTCACCATCATTCTGGTAAGTCCCCTTTAGGTACTGGAAGGCTGTTACAAGGTCACCCTGGAGTCTTCTTCCAGGCTGAACAACCCCAGTTCTCTCAGCCTTTACTCACAGGAAAGATGCTGCAGCCCTCTGATCACCCTCATGGCCTTTCTCTGTACCAGTTCCAACAGGTCCCTGTCCTTCCTGTGCTGGGCCCCCAGAGCTGATGCAGCCCTGCGGGTGGGTCTCACAGGGCAGAGCAGAGGGGCAGAATCCCCTCCCTGGCCCTGCTGCCCACGGTGCTCTGGATGCAGCCCAGGACACGTTTGGCTCTGGGCTGGGAGTGCCCATGGCTAGGTCATGTCCAGTCTCTCACAGCACCCCCAAATGCTTTTCACACAGGGCTGCTCTTGATTCCTTAGTTCCCCAGCATACACACACACACACACACACACATGCACTGTAATTGGCAGGGATAATTACACTTGCTACTGAACTTTTGTAGTGTCTTGGTGCATTCAGAAATGGCAAGGATGGTCACTGTACATAACATTTATGCCTTTGTGAAAAAGTGTATTTTTATTAATACCTTTTTAATTTACAAACCACTCTATTGACAGAATGATTGCACTGCTTTCATTTGCTTGCAAGTGAAGTAAAATCAATTTATTGGCAACTGCAGATTGGTGATTTCACAGGAGAATTTTTAGAAGCCTCCATGATCTATTGCTAGTTTTGAACATTTAAGAAACTGAAGTTACAGCAGCCTACTGCATGTCATCTATCCACCTCCTTTCTAGCTGCTCTCAATTATGATGACTTGTCACCATTCACTCCATAATTACATTCTCAAGGTTATTTCCATCTCTGCTCCTGATGTGTCCAAAGCACATACATTTACACCTATTCATTTCTGGCAACCAAGTCTACTTTGCTCCAATAATATATTTAATATGTGCATTTATCATCTTTTCTGTCTAGAAGATATGTAAGCCTTTGCTTGCACCATATCACAAAAGCTTCAGTTTTCTTTGTCACAATCAATAATTTCTCAAAAGTCACATTCATAAGTTGCTACAGCAAAAAATTAGGCATTTTACCAGTCAAATCTTTCTACTTCCATGGTGAATTTTTTTTTCCAGGCTTTTATAAGGGAAGCCATGGATGGATCAACTGGTCTTCAAAATTTTCCAGTTTCTATTGGACAGGTTCTGATTGGGTAAATTTGATCCCAGATAAACTGAATTTATGAACAGTCCCTATAGCCAGACCACTAATCATGAAGCTGGCCAATACACAGTTTTTATTAATTAAGTTACTTTATTTACGGTATACTCAAGAATACCCTGTGTTTTTCATTAGCCTTTTATTGTTTCTGTAATACTTGGTGTACAGCAGACATGGTTGTGGCAGAGTGCTGTGTCATTAGCTGAAGGTCATTTTAAAAGTCAGTTTCAAACTCAATTTTTCCATTCTGTGAAATCCTTCTGAGATATTTTTTTTTGTCCCAGCCAGGCTAAAAAGAAATTTGCAGTTACCTGTGGTTTTCATAATAGCTCGTGGTTCTTTCTATTCACTTGGTATTGTTTCAAATGACAAGGCAGACTTGGGAAATACTGAGTGTATAGGACTGCTTAGAGGAAATACTACTGGGGAAACTGGGAGAGTTTGGCAGTATATTTAGCCCATGGCAGCTGTTTTCTGGAGGCAAAACAGTGAGACTCTCCCCCTGCCCCATTAAATAAGAACTGTCCTGTGATCTATTAACAAATGAGAACATGTGTAGTACTAACAAGTTCTGACTAGGAGGTTCATTTGTGAAAAGTATCGATTGTATTTATGATACTGGTGTTGCTAATTCTTCCAACAGATACAATGTCTGCTGCTCCCAATAAAGAAAAGAATGATATGAAATTTTACAAATTAATATGAACTTGGAATTTACCATTATGGTCAAAGAAAGACGTTTGATGAGTGGATGTGCAGCCTCTGAGCTGTGCTGTAATGACGGGGTCATTTCACATTGATGGATAGGTTGTGTGGTGTATTCAGAGGCTTAGAAAAGGGTTGCATTTGTCAAACACAGGGAAGCATCAAAGTGTGTGTGTATGACTGTGTGAGCAACAGAATCATTATAGTTTGCCTTTGAACAAAGTCAGGAAATACATTGATCATATAGGTTTATGCACTAGGGGAGCAACTAATGATGATCCAGTCAATGTGTTCTGTGAATGGCTCAAGGGGATAATCATTAAAACATTACACCACTACACCATTTTGGAACCTGAATATGAAACCTGGAATTTCAAACCCTTGTAAAGAAAAATTTGCATTTGAATTGATGAAATAAAATTACTTCTTTTGTTTGTGGTGCTCCAGTCACTTCATCCTTACAATTCTGCTTCAGTTCATGCACTGGATGTTTGCATCCATGTCATCAGCCATCATGACAGAAGCAGCACACTGATAACATACTAATCCAGCAGCAGAAAAACTGAGTATCACTGGAAGAAAATTTTCCTAAATTCAGGATATGTGGCAGCAGAGAAGCTAAATAAGGTTATTTGAGCCAGTATTTGCCTGGGTGCTTGACAAAGCAGACATTGAATTGGTGTCTGAAGAGAGCACAGAATATCAAATATTGAGTAGACAAAGCCAGAAGTAGCCTAGACAAGGCATGGGCAAACAGAGAAATGAGAAAAGTACAGTCTTGACAAAAATGCTTAGTAATATAAAAACTGTGTTAACAATATACAGATTTTTAGCCAAAAATTCTTCATGATGCAATATAAAAAAGTCCATGATGATGAAGGGATCAATTAAAGTGATACTAATGCCAGCAGAGGGATTACTGCTTGTAAAGTAGACTGGTATCTGTCTACTTAGAATTTCACCAACATCTAATACCACTATTTATATCCTGTCTGAATTTGGCAAGGCAGCTCATGTGTACCCTATGTAATATACTATAACTACACTGTATCAAGCACATAAACATTTGCTTTCTTAAGTATTTTTCTGTACTGTGCTTTTTATCTTCCAGACATTGCATACAAAATATAAATGTACCTAATCATTTATATTTTCAGGGAAGCACTGCTAACATTGTAAACTTCCATTATCTAGGTCCTTTAATAAGGCAGACAAAGACTTCTAGCCACCATGTGAACATTTAAGTCCCTGTTTTAGAGTAGTCAGGCTTTGTTTATGGAATGCCATTGACCTATATTTAATCAATAAGTTTTCAGCCTTCAAGATCTGCTCAGCTGCCATCTCTAATTCAGAGGAAAAGTGGAGTGAACAATATTTTTTGTCCATTTTCAGTATCATTCAGCTGCCTGGATGAACTCTGTTAAGCATGATTTTTTTTATTTAAATGAAAAAATATGTTGACAAGTCTATCAGATTCTGAATATACTAAGAACAGAATATTGTTACTTCTAGGGGAGGAGAGCAATAGATCCTTAAATCCCCTAAGGATGTTCCTTCATAGAGCAAGTACAAAACACACAAATGCTGACATAATCTATGAGCAAACCCCCCCCCCCCCCCAAAGACTCTATAGTTTCCTGAATTTAGGCAACTTGTAGTAATTTTTTTTCTGTCTTACCAATGCCTTATTTTGATGTTTGTCTCTCTGTTCCTTTCTAAATGATTTGTCCCCTGAGCTGCTGCTGGGTGTGGGAAATGGGAACTCAGGAAAAGGTATGAATGAACAAGAGAAATGGGATGTGCAAAGATGAACACACATAGTTGAAAATCTGCAGCTGGTTGGTTAGTAGGAGTTTCATGTGAGCAAACAAAAAATGCAGAGATAGAAGGTGAAACAAATAGCACTGAGCAAATTGTAAATATCTTTTAAGTATCACTATTTGTGATCTGTAAGTACAATTTTGCCAAATTCAAGATGAACTGGAAAAGCCAAATTCTGAGAACAATATAATTATTTGTTTTGTTGTATATCTTAAAAGGAGTTACACCTACAGTTCTATTTACTTAATATATATCCTTTCAGTTATCATTTTGGCTTTCCATACTTTGCAGCCACTATAATAATCTCTTTGGAAACTAGCTGAACAAGCTTGCAAGAAGATTTTTAAAAACACAGCATACTATTAAAATTCAAAGTTAAAAAGAAGATTGTTGTGGATTTTTTTTGCCTCCTGTTTACATATGAAGGGGAGTTTCAGGTCAACTGGAGAGTGACATCAAAATATATTGGGAGCTTTTATTTCTGTGTGTGTATGTCCTGCTTGCTGTTTTGATGCTGCATGGTTAGTCTTCTTGCTGAGACCTGGGAAGAACATATGTGTGATAGTGGCTGAAGTCACACCAAAGCAGTGAACCTGACAGTGTGGAGTTTTGAAAAATAAATGAAACAAGTTTAAATTATGGAAATGCTTGTTTTCTATTTCACCCCATTAATGGGCTTAACCATAATTTAGATATGGATTTAGTTGTATGTGCCTTTTATAATTGCTGAATTTGAAAAGTATACATATAAACAGGAACAACTAGGAAGGTCCAAAAATGTGTCTTTAAGAGTCGTCAAAGTCATAAACTGCGTAATGCTGCTGAGGAAAATAATTACCAACACACGTATGGATGTTGTGGTTTAACCCCAGCCAGCCACCAAGTCGCATGCAACCTCTCAATCATTCTCTCACAGTGGAATGGGAAAGAAAATTGGAAGGATAAAAGTGAGAAAACGCGTGGGTTGAGATACAGACAGTTTACTAGGTGAAGCAAAAGCCTCACACGCAAGCAAAGAAAGCCAAGGAATCCATTTACCACCTTCCCATGGGCAGGCAGGTGTTCAGCCATCCCTAGGAAATCAAGGCTTCATCATGTATATTTGAGAAGTACAAACACCATCACTCACAACGCCCCTCCCTTTCTTATTCTTCCCCCAGCTTTAAATACTGAGGATGACACTGTATGGTCTGGAAAATCCCTTTGGCCAGTGTGGGTCAACCGCTCCAGCTGTGTCTCTTCCCAACACCTTGTGCTGTGCACCTCCAGCCTCCTCACAGAAGATGTCTTGACACTGTTCAAGGGCTGCTCAGCAATAACAAAAACACTCTGTTGTATTGTCAGCCTTGCTTTCAGCACAAATCCAAAACACAGCCCCATACCAGCCACTATAAAGAAAATTAACTCTCCCCCACCCAAACCCAGCACAACGGATGAGGGGGAAATTGGCAATTTGAATATGTAACCTTTTCCTTTTCTACTCTTCCACTGTGTAGTATATTTAATTTAATTTTTGTACATAGAAAATAGGCAAATTCATAATAAAAACTGAGACAAAGATAAAATTTTCACTTAAGTTTTACGGTACACGTTTTTGTCTCCTGACCATCACCACTGTACAGAGGAAGAAATACCAACACAGAAATTGAAGAACTACACAGAAGATATGAACTACTCCCACTTCAATGTTCTTTTAAGTTAGTGTGTTTGTTCTTTCAGGTTTTGGGGAATGTAATCAGAGGAATAAAGCATTTGAAAGAGTTCAGTTTGATCATCTATTTGAAAAAAGCTTAAATATGTTTTCATGCTGGTTGTATCAACTGTTTTGTTTGGGGTTGGTTGGTTGGTTTGTTTGTCTGGGTTTTTAATAAGTTGTCTATTACAGATGGGCCCAGATCCAAATGACACCACTTCTGCTCCATCCTGAATTGTGTGTATCAGGTTGCAGATACCAATCTGAATGTCATGAGCTACAGCAGGGTGGAGTGGAGCTTGTCTTAAGATAGGATTCCCTCATTCTGTGAACTTGGAATTGCCATGAATGTGACAGGTACAAGCTAACTAATTTTTGCCTAGTCCTTAAATAAATTGGAAACTGTAGACTGTCCTGTTAGGAGTGACTGTCCTTTTATGTCGCTTAGCTGCCTGTGGCTTTCTAAATCTGAGTTTCTTTTGTTGCTAGTGTTATTCACTGGGAAAGAATGTGGCCCCGTTTCCAGTGAGAGAGGGTATGAAATGTTAAAAAATAGAAGCGATAGGTGGATTTTAAAGGGACTAAAAAAACCCCAATGAGGTCAGAATTTACAGGAAAGCAAAAGACGGCCTTCCCCATTCAGCAACAACCAAATAGCTATCTGTTCATTTCCTATCTAAATAATTAGATTCTATCATGTGACAGTTACAAAGAAGCACATAATAAACAAAGTATTTTCTTTAAAAATGGTGGTCTATACAGCTATTTTTAAATGCATATCACTCACTTGCTCCCTTCCCCCATCTCATTGGCTTCTTATTTCAGCATAAGACATCTGGCATACAAGTTATTCAAGTTCAGAAACTAGTTACTGAAATCTAATTAATAAATGAGTGCTAGTGGGTTTAGACCATAACAAGTTCCCTAATTTATTTTTACAAGCAGTTGGAGTAATCCACAGATGTTCCTCACAGATGTCAAGCACAAGGATTGCTGTAACTAGCAGCTTTTGTGTAACAAAGGGTAATGAGAAAAACTGTCACTAAGCAGGATACCTGCAAGATATTTATATATTGTTGAATTTTGAAGCCATCGAGTTGTTGTATCAAAAAGTTTTGTAAAATATTCATGTCTCGATAGGACATGTGTTGTACACACCTGTACTTGAGAATAAGGCCTCTAATAAACTACTTTGGGAAGAAATAAAATAGACTTTTGTATTGTTTTAGTCTTATATTAATTGAAAGTCAGTCACTGTGAGGAAAACAGGTTCGTAAATCACTTGTGATTGGCAAGCAATTAACTTCTGAGAAATGAATTGCATGGACAATGGAGTACAGTCTGTCTTGACAGGTAAAAGCATTTTTGCATTAGAGTAACATTAATAAATGATTGAAACAAGCCTAAGATTCAAGCTTGTACTTAATATTAGATCTACTTGGAAATTCCATCCTGCAACAAGGTCCAATATTTTAACATTTAAAATTTCTGAATCAGAGCAAACAAGACATCTCAGAATTTCCAGTAGAATGAAAGTACTGGTTTTTATTTAGAATCACTGAAGTGTTCTAATTATTTTTTCCTAGAATTTAGCAAGGTGAAATGGACTAACTTAATATCACAAACCCCATAAAATACAAAAATATATGAAGTAAATTTTACTTATAGTATTAAATAGTCGAAAGAAAATAATAACTGATAGCTTTTTTCCCCCCTCTTTTCTTTCAAACTGATGTTGTAATGGTTTGTTTCCAAGTGTTTATTTCTGCAGCTCAGTATGATGTGGCCACATTAAGTACACTTGGGAATTATTATATTTGAAGAAATGCATCTCTTTTGCTCTAAGGAAAACATTTACTTTAGGAGGCCTAGAGTACCTTAAAGTGACAAAATCCTAATCCAAGCAAAGTAGTTTGTAGGTATTACGGGCCATCTTGATGAAGATAAACAGGTAGGAGCATAAGATTATTTTAACTATCTAATACATACAACGAGATATTGTCCTAACTAAATGAAACAAACTTTTTTTTTTGCTTTCTGCCTCTGCCCTGACTTTTCCTTAGTGAAGACAAAGTCCAACATGGAATTGTTTGGATTCAGGTGCTATCAGTTATGCTAGGGATTTGGCTCTTAGTAAGATACCCCAGCAGAAGCTCCATTGCCAAGGAACATAAAAAGTTGAAGTGTCACTGCAAATTCTTGAATTATACTAGTTCTGTCTTAATGTAGAATATTTTAGACCAGTTCAAAATCAGTGACATTCTGCAACTGTGCCTGTCCTCTTAACAATTGCCTGAAGGCAGATACTGTGCAGATTGGAAACCTGGAGATTTTCTGTCCTGGGCCAGTTTTGTTCTTACAACTCTGGCTTTAGGAATGAATGGAGGCCATTAATGATACTGTTCCATGGAAATGTCCTCTCTTTTAATCAGCAGACAATACTTGTTTTGTAAAAACCAGTAAGTAAACTTTCACATCCTGGTCAAATTCCAGTTTAGATAACAGCACCCTGCTGACAAAGTTCCTACAATTTCAGGTGAATAGTAACTGCCTATTTACCTGCTCTGTGTCATTGCATGGCATAGTTAAACAGCAGTTGCATTTTGTTTGATGCAGACGTATGAAGTCAACCTCCCATGCTTTTGGTTTTTTTAACAAATCATTTTGGGAATGATAGAAATTGCAGAAGTGTCAATCATTATTCATTTTTTTCCTGTTAAGTCTAATTCCTGCAGTGATATACATGAAATCTTTTTTTTTTTTAAATAATACAGAAATGCAATTTTACTGCTTACCTTGTTCTTAGGCCACTTAAATATGCAGATCTCTAAGATATCTGATATTAAATTTACCATAGGATAGGATCAATGCAGCTTTTAAAAATAAAGAAAGTGAAATTCAACAAATAAAAACATGACAGTTACAATGAAAGCCAGATTATTGCTTTTTATCATATTCCAAGGTGGCATATTAAGGATTGTTTGTTCTCCATTTCTGCAGTTTAAACAGATTAGGGTGGATTTTTGGTATCTATTGAATTTGACATATCAGATTGATAAAAACAGCAGAGCAATATAAGAATCAGATTCACCACAAATCCAATCTGAAGTGTGAGCTTATTTCAAATTCAGTAGGTCCTTGTAGCAGTGAGGATTCTGTCAGCTATAAAAGCATGACCTCATTCTATGCCTGCAGAGAAAATACAATTAAGTATAATTCTTCAGTTCTTGGATAATAGTTTTTATTGTCATTGTCTCTCTGCACCTCCTTTCCTAAAACCCGTCTTTATAGTTCATATATTCTGGAGATGTTTAGCATAGCAGGTATAATGAGCAAATTTTATTTCTGTTCTGCAATATATCTGGAGTATCTCATTAAAGTGCAGGTACTTTAAATGAAGACTAGTAATATGCCACTTTAGAATGTGTTTAAGCAAGAATTTGAAAATTTGCAACTATTAACCTTCAGTTGTACCATTATAAACTCCTTTGATAGTTTACTGATGGATACCTGAACCAAAGTACTGATTTGTTAAGTGACTTCTTTAGTATTCATTAGTGGTAATGCTGGAATAGATGTGACCTGTTTACTTAAGAATGCAATCCTATTGATATCAGCAGAATTTTTGCTATTGTCTTCAGTGGGGCAAAAAGTGCCTTAATGATCTAGATTTCTGCTGCTTCTAAATATATTTTTTTTCTTGTTTAAAATAATGCTGAAATAGAACACTGCATAGAGGGAATGAAGGCATTTTTTTAATACAGATATAATAAATCTGCACTCTTTGGAATTAAAAAATGAATTTGTGAAATAACTAACATTACTGCAGTGATACCAACCTCTTTCTTCAGTTAACTATGCAATCAATTGCTACATGGAACAGAAGATCAATATCCTGCAAGTATAAAAGCCAGATATGGAGTTTCTTAATGGAGATAAAACACCAACATTCACTGTGCATTTGACTTAAATCTAGAGATGGGTGGAGGAGAAGAGACAGGTATGTGAGTTACTCTGCACATATTTCTTTTCATAAAACTTCTCCCTCCTTTTTTTTATTTTCTTAAGGAATTAAATTTCTACTTCGGAAATCACATTCTGGCAGAGAGGAAGAGTTATCTTTTGTAGGAACACAGAGTCTAAGATCATGGACAAAGTAATATTAACAGGAGACAGAGACATTCCAAGAAGCCAAGTTTAACCTCTTAAATCAGCATTAAGGGAAATCGATTTAAAAAATAGGGAGGGATAGCTAACACTCTTTAGTTTCTGCAGTGTTAAATGAAACTTAAAGCTGGCAATGGAATGTGAAAGGCTCCTTAGAAAGAGGGTTACAGCATGGAGGGACTGGATCAACTTTTATGAAAATGGTTTCTGCAGGAAGTAGATGAAGGCTATTTTCATCTTTTCTTTCTGAAGGAAGGCAAAACCTGTCCATATATTAATGGTCCAAAGTAAAGTTCTGAATAATGATAAAAACTGTATCTTAAGCTCCTGGAAAAATAACTTCTTTCAGATTTACTGCAGCAGGCATTAATTTTTAAAGCACACTTATTCCTCAGGCCTTTTCCTACATTATTTATTCTTGTATATTCAACATGTTACTGTAAGTAATAACAAGTCTTTAAAACTGGCAAAGTTAAACATGTCTTTCTTGCCTCACCAGTATGCTCTTAAAGCCAAAGGTTTAGCTAGAAATCGTTCTTGCAAATCAAAACCTAATTTTTTATATAAAGACATTTTAAATGTAGAAGAAAGGAAATCACAATTTGCTGAGTAGACATAGGCTATATATAATCAAAAACATTATAAGGGACTGACATTTCCTTTGGCTCCACTCTGATAATATTACTACTTTAATGTGATTTATAACAAAAGCAAAAATATACTAAAGTAATTTTACTTTAAGAAGGCAGCACTGAAGAAACTAAAATGGAAAATCTGTTGTTAAAGTATTCAGTGAAGACCAGACTAAACACTTTAGCCAAACAGCACAGATTACATGCTGTATGTTCAAGTCACTCCAAGTAAAAACAAGCCAAGTGTAGACATAAGGAGAGGAAAAGGAATGGAAAAAAAAATCCCAACCCAAACCAACAGCCTCTATAATAGGTGATTATGGTGTTGTTTGAAAAAGTTGTGTGAAAACTCAAAAAAAGAGACACAAATAGTTGAAAGAGCCTCTATTACAGTGATTATAATTTTCTAATCAAGAATCCCTTCCTATTTAAATTAAATCCCTCCTATTTACAGTGTTAACTGCGGTGGTAAGAAATCTGCCAGTGCCCAAATTAGTCTGGTATTTTCATGGTGTCACATACTGTAATATGTACAACTGGCAAAGAACAACATAGTTTCATGCATCAAGTGCCAGCAGCAACACCCCTCTAGCAGTGCAGTTTAATGGAGGCTATCAGACTAGAGCATACTGAAAACCTCTCTCTTCCTCGTTTTTTGGCAACCTTAAAAAATATAAAGACACAGTCATTACACTGGAATTTACATGACCTATTTTTCCAAACGTATGATTAACACATTACCAGCATCACATCCTTAAACAAAAATCATTTTGTTTCTGATAGTTGTCCAGACACTGAACACTTGAAGTAAGGAAACAGTTCCTGGTACATGCGTGAAACTGTCACTTGACACCACACACACACACACACAAATTCCGATCAAGGCAAATTTTCCCCCAGATTTTTTGACACATACAATGGCAGTGCATTGAATAGTTATTTATTTTGCCTTTGTGAGTCGTGGCAAGAGACAGGTTTTTTTTGAGGTTTATGAGCACATCCTCTGGATGACTATGTATAGGCTTTATGTATTGTATTAGAAGTGTAAATGTTTGTCCTTGTTTATTTAAATATTGCACACTATATAGCTACAAGATAAGTACTGAAATGGCAAAGTCACAGGCAAACTAGCAATGCCTAAATCAATTTATTTCCTAGAACATGAAATGTTTTGAATACGATTTTCAAATTTTCTTACATTGCTTTTATTGAGAAATATATATATTGAGAAATCCTACATTAAAAATTTGTAATTTGCCTTTCTGTTGCTGTGCTACCAAATAGCCAGCACTTTGGGATTGTGATCCCTACAAGCTCTATACAAATTACCTACCCCAAGCAGCCTTCTGCAGTTTTCACAGGACGACTGTGTTGAGCTACCCATATGTACATAGTTCATAAAATCAAGTATTATTTTTGCAATTGCTTATTGATTATTTGCATTAAAAGTTACATCTACAATGGAAACGGTCCTGGTGGTAAAAGGAGGCTCTCCAGCAGGCTGCTAAGGAACCAGAAATGGTAGTACTTGTGATTGAGACACAAAGCTGGCTGTGACTTCTTGGTTTTTCTTGTGAAACATCTAAGATTAGGTCCTAAATAAGCATACCTTTAGTAGTCTTCTGAAGGCCACATGTTCCATGTTTCCCTCTTTGAAGGAAAATGAAGGACAAATGAGGCTCAGGTATGAATGGGATGAATCACACCATGAGGGATCTGCCGGCTGGGAGACAACCTTACTCCCCTTGTGGAGGACCAGGCATAAGCACGTAAGCATGATTTGTCTCAAACATTCTGACTGCTGTGACAGGAAAGCTGTGACTGTAAAAGAGGTTCTGTGGAGGTGGAGCAGGTGCTGTACAGAGCAAACTTTCTTTTCTTGAGAAAATTAAATGTGCCTTGAGACTCATGTTCACTGTGCCTGCATCAAGACAGGGCTACAATGGACTAAAGGATTCCCAGAAACCTAATTTCTGGGGTCTCTAAAGAGTTTATTATTGCATGCATGAACGAAATACTGCAAAAATCTGTTTTACATAACACACGTGCACCAGATAAACTATAAAAAAAAGTGGATTGATCTCTCTCCTCTCTTACCCCGATCCAGACCACTACGGCACCTGAAATGTTCTTAGGATTGGGAGCATATTAAAATGTGAACAACACTTCCAAGACATGAAGTTTGTTGTGGGAGATGGAAGCTTGTTAAAGTTTGTTGTAAAAGGTAAGACCTTCTTAGTCAACACTTTCAAGACTAAATAGTGGGCTATTTGCTGGAGTTAAGATGATGATACAATAAGACATAAGCATTCCCTGACCCATGGGTTGATGTATTTTTATTTGTGATGACAAGTTATAAAAGACATCGAGCGTCCTACCAAGTGGGTTGTGACACCCCATCAGGAGGGAAAATGCTTCTCCCATTTCATGGGAGTGTCCTGTTTCTGTTCCCTAGGAAGATGACAGCAGGACACCTCCAGCAAATGTCCTCCTGAGGCATTGTGCCCTGATGGCTGCATGCAGATGGCAGGGAGGTATCTCAAGACAATGGGGCACAACAATCGTCTACTGAGAACTGGATGTACAAGCACGAAGTAGTGGCAACCCTGCCTATTACCTTGCTGGGACAGGCAGCAAGACAGAGCTGACAAGGATCCCTATGGCAATGTAATGAAGTCCTATTCTCAGACATCAGTGGTAAGTAAACTTCCTGTGTAATTTTCCAACTACATTTTAAAGCCCTTTTGGTGACTGTGAAATTTCTCAGATCGACAAACTTATATAAACACTACAGGAAAGTTCTCCCAGCAAAATCTCATCTGAAGTGTTGTTTGGCTTGTCTCTCTGGGTTTTTGTTTGTTTTAAAAATAATTTTATTTGAAGAGCTGTGCCCCTAAAACCCTTTTGCACCTTGTGGATCAACTACATGTTGATAAATTGCAAACTCTTGTTCACTTAGTTCCTTTCATGGTGACTTCTCAGCAGTTCTAATTTCGGGCTACTTATCATCATCTCAGTCCATCAAGAGCACATTCGTTTTCTCTTTTTTCCATAACCTTCCACTGTCCATCAAGTGTCCATTGCTTGTTGTAGATAACTGTTATAAATGATTAGAAGCCAATTCAAAATAACAGAATTTATTTACCAAATTTCCAAAACCAAATTAAAAAGCCACAATAAAATTGGACAACATCGATGGAATGCTGGGTGGGCAGAGTGACAGTAACAACGGTACCATCCAACCTCAGCCACACACACTGGGTCCCGGTGTACGGTTTTTATACAGTTTATTTATCCTGAGGCTAAGTCCATTGAAAGTCCAAATATTCATGCATTTCTTTATTTCCAAGAGAGGTTTTGAAAGGCGTTCCCTGAGCATGAAAATATGATTCAGGAGTCTTCCCGGATCTCGTCTTTGGGGTGTTGATTTGATCAACCTCCGCATCTCTTATCAAGATTGATATCAGATGTCGAGGAGCTGTGGAGGCCCATCCCTGATGAATGGGCCATCTCCATGGGCCATGCCATTTCTGTTGTAAATGTTGTGGTTTGACAGCTTCCACTACAGGTCTTGGAATCTCGGAGATGTCCTGGAGTAGCTTTTTAATAGACCAAATCTTTGATACACGAATTTATCCATTACATTTACCACAATAACGAAGCCCTCTGCTCCTAATCAGCTGTTTTTCTATTCTTTTGCAGCGCGTAACTTCCACAGCAATCACTGATGCCGGATCCCACAGACACTCCGCAGCTTGCTTTAAAACTCTCATTCTCGCCGTGTACATGCCATTTCCCCTTCAGTATGAGCCCGCAGACCCACGGCAACATTCCCGACTGCGGGATCTATCCCTCATCAACGTTAAAAATTGCTTAGTAAAACTGGGCGGCAGCAGCAGCAACTAAATACTCACGCTTCTTGTTACAAGTGTGAAACCGCCACTACACGGCATAGGGCTGTCACCGCGCTGGCTGCCGGCGATCCCGCGCCGCCGCTGACGGCCCTCAGCAGCTCCGGGCCGCAGGGCGCTCTCCCGCCGCCTGGCAGGCGGAGCCGCCCTCAGCCGGCCGGGGCGGGCCCGCGGGGAGGGGAAAGGGAAGGGGCGGCGCCTCCTCCCGGGCTGCGCTTCCCCGGGCGGCCGGGGGACGGCGCTGCGTCCCCGCGGCGAGCGCCCCGCCCGGGCCTCCCCTTCCCGCGGCCCCGCGCCCGCCGCCGGCGGCAGCGAGCGAGCCGAGCCCAGCCGAGCGAGGTAATGGCCGGCGGGGTCCGGCGGCGGGGCCGGGGAGGAGCTTCGCCTTTCCCCGCTCCCGATAGGGCGCGGAGCTGCTCGCCGCGGTCTCCCGGGGGCGGGCGGCCCCCGCGACGCGTCCCGCGTATGGCGGCGGGCCCGGGGGGCCCGTCCGCGGCGTCACTGCAGAGGAGTTGCCTGCGGGTGGGAGGGGAGGCGGCGGGGGCGGCGCAGCTCGGCCGCCTGCCCGCCGCCGGGCCGTGGGCGCGGGTCCTTGCTGGCGAGAAGCGGCCGGGGCGCTGTGGTGGCGGGCCGGGGCGGTGTGGTCGCGGGCCTGCTCTCCCCGGGGCCTTCCTGTGGCCTCGGCGCTCCCCGGCGCTGTGGTGATCGCCGCGGTGCCGGCGGCCTGCCCCCGCCTCGGCCGTCACCGGATTGCCCTTCTGCGATCCCCATTCTGCAGAAATCCCCACTCCGGCCCTGCCTGCAGCTCTGGCCGCAGCAGGAGGGCTCGGCGCTGGCGAGGCGGTGGGGAGGCTTCGGCCGCCTCCGCAGCAGGCAGTGCGGAGTGAACTTCATCGAGCAAGAGTAGAGTCTGCCAGATAAATTCACTCCGTTCAGAATGAAATCAAACGATTCTTAAGTACTCTCAGGGTTTGCTCGTTCTGAAGAGTCAAGAACCGCTGAAATGTGTTGGTTGGTTGTGATCTCTGTAGCATAGTATCCCTCCGTGCTTCGGACAGGATTTGCTGATGAAGTATACATAAGGTCACTGAGGTTTTGGAGGATTCAAAAGCAAGAAAAAAAGTACCTAATTATTTACCAGTACTTTTCTTAACTCCTCTACTGAAAGACTAAGGACAGTATGACGTTGAGACACTTAAATACTGTTTTATACAGTGCCTTGACAAAGTTTAGTCTGCATCTTAGTCTTGGAGAACCTTAAAGTGAAAAGTTGAGAATAACTCCTACAGAACTTAAGCAAAAGAACTCCAAAAGGAGTAAAAGTTTTAGACAACCTGTCTGTAGTTGTGATTTGAGAGCCAGAGGCTGAAATACAAACGGAGAAAATTACAGAAAGGCAGAAAAAGTTAAGTGTGGTATACGTTTGTCACGTTGAAAGTTTCAAGCCTCATTCTTGTTGGCACAGTCACCCTTGACTGACACAGGGCTTGCTTATGTCACATGGTTGCAGCACGTGTTTGCAGTTCGGGTTCTTACAGACTGAAGAGCTGGTGAGGGTAATTTAACAGCATCAAAGCACATCTAAAAATCCTGTATTTCTTTTTCAATATGCTTTTTTTTTTCTGTCTCTTGGTTTTTTGTTTTGTTTTAGCTATGGAGTTGCCCCTTGTTTCTTGTTCCCATGTTTACACTTAAAAAAACCAACTCTTCCTCTGTTGCATTAACATTAATGCATTTCATCTGGGGAAGCCACTGATATAGAGGGAATATAAAAATGTTACATTCGGGGCTTTGAGGGGTTTTAGGTCTGTGAAAAACGAGTTCCACTCTCTTAGAAAAATTTATAAGTTTAATAAAAATAAAAATAGACAATTTAGGAGACAGAAAAAGCAAAAGTTTCTCAGCCAAGGGTGCCTGGCATAAAGTCAGCCAGCAGCACACTTTTCACTCTTTCAGACTTTGATATTTGAGGATTGCTGTGTCCTTTCAATCATCTTATCTGGTAGATTTATTGTGGGTGGCTCCATTCTGTCTGGTAACATGGGTCTCATAAATTTTCTTCTTGAAGTTTTTGGTTGTTTTCATTTGATAAAAAGACAAGAAAGTTAGCAGTTTTTTATGCAGGGTTACAAGGTGATGACCTTTCTCCATATCTTCTGGCTTGGTCAGTTTAAAAAAAAAAACAAACTAGTCTTTTACTATTTACACTATGTTGCAATCAGAAAATACATTCATTATTTTTCTAAACTCTAATAATAAAACATAATACAGTACAGTTATACATGTAGTGTTCATTCTAGTATTTGTGAAAAGCCATCTTAATAATACGCATTTCTAACAGGTCTGAGGTGTTGTGCAGTTTCTTGTCTTTCACTCCTACCTGTGTCCTGATCTGTAATCTGTGGTAAGTGGCTGACATAGTCGAATTATTATTTGGGATTGTTTATAGAGCTAAGTTCACATGCAGAAGAACTCCATTCAGATAATAATCCTTGAATGTTAGAAGTTGTTGCCTTAGTTTTTCTTACACAGGCTCTGCTACAATAAAAAGGCCAGTAGGGCATTAGTTAGCTGTCACGCGCCTGTCAGAATTGAGTAAGGCTGAGTTTTTGAATAGTCTATGGAAGCATGGTGTGGGCAAGTTGCAGCTCTAGGGCTGCTGGAGTTCTCTTTCCTCTTTCCAAGTACCTCTCTGGTGATTTGTAGTGTGGCGTTGGAATAAATCTTAAGCAGTAGTACTGATGTCAGGTGTGGAATTGCAGAAGCAGCAGCATTACCACAAAGTTTTGGGTTCGTTTCAGCCTGCGTCTCACTTCAGAGGCTGGGCATAGGTCACAGTAACACAGCTGGGCTGTGTGGAGTTTGCACTGGGAAACAGCCCAGGTAGCACATGAGCTCTGCATCCTGGAAGGTCTCCCCTCAAAGCCACATTTGCCATGGGAAGCCCTTTCTTCAGCATACTTTGAGGGCTGTGAGCTGTATGGGAGAAGGACATAGGAGGGAAGCTATAAAAGAGTCAAGTATCTCTAAAACTCCTATAGAGATGGAAAGACATTTTGCTTTCTGAAGAAAACTCCACCAAACTCAGAAACAAAACCCTAAGCAACAACTTCTCCACTAAACAAGGGGAAATAATCAGGTTGTTTATTTTTTTTTCTAGTTTGTCATGCTGCATATCTGCACTCTTCCTAATACTAAGGCCATGTGCATTTTCTTTGCCAAAATCCAAGCACACAGCAAAAGGAAGGTGACTACAAAAGTCGCTCCTTTCAAGCAGACCTAGTGGTGTAGAACACACTTACTGGGGCTTTCCTCCTCGCACATTACTGCTGTAATCATGTACACCCAGCAGATTTGCCTGTTCCCTTTCTGGGAGCTCTGTAGAAGGGTTCTGCAAGAGCAGTTTTGTGGCTTGAAAGGAAACTGCATGATACGGTGTTTGACAGCTTCTGTCACCTTCAAATACTAGGTGACTGCCCGCTGCAGGTTGACTTCTCCTCATGGCATGGCTTCTGCAGAAAAGCTTTGAGTCTTTTCTAGCAAGCAGGGCTTTGGTCTTCCTGCAGGCTGTGCTTGCTTCATAAGCATCTACTTCAGATGAATTTATGCTAGTTTTGTGCTCATGAACTGTGTGTAGTTGGATGAAGTTTTTGTTTTGTACTCAAAGGAATGCTTATTTTTTGCAGCAGCTTCTAAAGAATCTGTCTGACCTGAGCCAGACTTAAAAATTACAAAAGTGGAAGAAAATCCTAGCAGAACAGATTGCATAAAGCAAGTGTATGCAAGTTATTAGGAATGAGACCTATTTGTCAGTGTCTTGGAACTTTGACAGAACTTGATATGAAAAAGGAGGACCTCTGTAACAGTTGAACAAGACCTGGGAATAACCAGAGTGGAAGAAGGAAGAGTAGGAAAGATCCTTGAGGTGTTTCCAGAAGCACTGTCTTTAGCTGAGTATAGATTTGCACATTCAGTAATGAAGTGGCCTGTTCCCTTGCTGACTGCTGGCAGAAATCGAAGAATTGCAAAAGGATCCCAACCAATCATCCTTTGCTACTCTACACTTACTGGGAAAAATCTGCTGGAAGGCATTTCCTGTTTCTTTTTTTTTTTTTTCTTTTCTTTTTGTTTTACCTTCTGGTTTTTAAAAGAGGGACCCAAACATTGTCCAAAAAAGAAAAGCTTCTTACTTTATAAATGCTAGAAAGTAAAATGATTGGTGTTGGTTTGATTTCATTGGCTGCTTTTCCTCTTGTGCTTGTGTTTAAATACTTAACTGTTTTCCTCCATTCAGGAAACCCAAAGTGCAAATGAATGAATGTGGAAGTAACCTTTTTGAAAGGTTGTTCTGGTAAAATCATTGCATGGCTTTTCAGCTTTTCCTGGTACGGTTTTTCTGAAGCCACTTTGTTAAGGTGAATAACTTTCTATGTCTGCATAATGCCCTTTATTTGTAAATTTGGATTCTCATGATCAGGTTCTTGCTTAAGTGAAGTGCTTTGTGTGTTTTGATACCAGTTTTTAATTCTTTGGAGCAGTGGAATGAGGTTGGATGTAAATAGAGATGGGTATCTAGATTTCTTGGGAAGAGTAGGCCATCAGCTTGTCATGGTAGAGGAGTGTGACAGAATAATTGTTCCAAATTCTTTACCTAATTAGTTGTATATGTTCAGTTTGGTTTTGGTGGTTTTAATGTGTTTGGGCTGTTGTTGTTGTTTATTCTTTATTTTATTTTGTTTGGTGGTCTTATTGCTGTTTGGGGTTTTTTTTTTAAGTATGTTTGGAAGCACAAGACTTGTGGAGAGTAAGCTCTAGGCTAATTTTTGCACTGGAATTAAGTCAGACTTTGAGTAGACCTACATCTTTGGTATGTACACAATGGATTAGGAGTTGGCAGACACTTTGATGGACTGAAGTGCAGTTCTTTAGCATCAATAGAACTTTAGAAGTAAGCTGTGTATGTAACATAATCTTATTTTGATGTGCCAGGTTTTATTTGCCTAATTTCCCACATGATGGAATGAATCTAGTCTTCACCAGCATGGATATGTAGATCTTTTCAAGATGGTTAAGAACTGTGGTGAAGAACCGGGTGGAACGACAAGTGAGGAAACTTACATTTATTTCTAGCTAATTATTTTGCTACATTATTTCTTTACCTGATGTAAGTCATCTTTTGAGATAAGAAATCACCTAAAAACTGAAATCAGGTAGATGTTCTTATCCTTAGGAAAAGGATAATTGAAGTTGAGCTCAGCTTGACATGTTTGGTACTTATTTAAGGTATTAGCTGTGCTTAATTTACTCAGACCTATTGAGTGTATTGCTCAGTGTTAAAAGTGCTTAAAGTGAGCAAAATCAAATTTTAATTTGTGTTCTAATTATTCCTTTGTCAGGAGGAAGGAGCCACTTCTGCTGACATCTGATTTGTATGTTTAGAAAGTATGGTTTCCTGACAGAAGAGTGCATTATATTTTTAACAGCAGATCTGTATTAAATGTGCCATCAGTGGTGGTTTTGGAAAGATGAGAAGGGACCACTGTGGGGCAACTCAGTGAAGCTAAAGATGTAAGTTCTGTGCCATTGCCATTTTATATGTATTACAAATAGAGATTTTTTTTCCAGTCCCAACTTGTAAGTGTATGTGCCTGTGTTTATTTGGTTTTCTTTAAAAGCCAGAAGGTTTGCATGGACATTACATGATAAATATTTCTATAGTTTGAAATTAAGAAATTTTTAAAAAAAACTCCAAAAGCAAACCAAATTAAAAAAGCTGTCAGCACCACCACCCAACCAAAACAAACCAACCACTATGGATATGAGTAACCAGTAAATATGGTGTTAACTACCTTAAAATATTCAGTGAAATTTAAAAATATATACAAATTTGGCATCTTTGCTCATATTGTTTGACTCTTGCATTGTGTCAAGCCTAGAGACTTCCTCTGTCCTTAAAAAATGCAGAGAAGTAATACTGATAAATTATTAGCCATTTGAACCTTGGTCAAAGTTAAGCAGGAGTGTCTTATGCTGCTTAATGCTTTTAGTAAAACATGCAGTGGTTAGCATACTTCTGTGGTCTGTTTGGTTAAAATAAGGCCATGTAATAACTTTGGAAAACTATATTTACTGCTCATGGTTTCCTAATGCAATCTCTTGGATATAAGGAGCTTTCTGAATGCTTTTGGCATCAACTGTAACTCAATTAGAAAGTAGTTTAGTAGGTTCTTCTTCCTCTATTCTGTGTGTTCTGCCTGCTTTTGAATACTACCTGTTTACTTCTTTTCCTGTAACTCGCAATCAGAGCATGTTTTTCAGCAGCATGTCCTTACAGGACTGATTATTTTAAGAGAGCTGGATTCAAAACACTGACAACACTTGAAGTGTTCTGCCTAATGACTATTGCTGCACAGTAATGTCAAGGTGCATGAGTAACTTTCCCTTGCAGATTTGTCACCTGAACCTCTTTTAGAACAAGCACATTTTTAAACACTGTCAGAGTTGTTTAAGTTAGGACAACCTTTTCTACTGGCTAGAGGATGAATCAATTAGATACAGAAGTTTGAAAAACAAGACCTGCTGTAACTATTTTTTTGATTGCTGAATACTTCTTCATGACAGTAAAGAATGATGTAAGGTTGGCTAATCAAAGAGGTGAACCAAAAAAGGTGATGAAGAAACCAGCTGTAATTGTCCCAGCTCATCTGGCCCACTAGTATTTTTCACTATGGTTCTCCTTTGTTTTGGAAGTCTGCTTCTTCCTTTTCCTGTGTATTGTTTTCCTTCTCATGCATTTCAGACTTCCTTGACCTTGTTACTGTTTCAGACATCCATCTGGTTTGTGTGGGTACAGCCCATATACACATGATAGAAACTCCTGGGATCCTAGAGTTGTCTGTTTACATTTGTAAATGTCTATGACTTGAAAACATCGCGGTCAACATTCTGCTAAATGTTCGATCTCTTGGTTTGGTGGAAGAGATTGATAGAGGATAATGGAGAAGTGCTGTTTGAATTTGGCACTAATCTGGCAATTGTCATTGGTGTGCCAGTGATCCAGGGAGGGAAGGACTATATGAAATGGAAATGCTGCTATTATTTATCTGCACATGTTGACTTGATCACCACTGGCAAAATACTTCTTGTATATAAAAACAGGTATTTTATGGCCTACTCAGTAATTGTATTGGTAAATAGTGAGTCTTTGCTGTAATTAACTTCAGATTTCTGAGCCTTACTAAGGTTTGCTAGTCTTCTGAATAGTTGCTTGTGAAAAATTTGAATAGTTTATTACAATCATCATAGGAACTCAACAGAGCTTTGATATTGATATAAAGAAAAAAAGGGAGACCATGCTTGTATTTAAATTAATAAATGCTTCCTTTTCTGTACAAGGTTAATGCAGTAATTGCAGTTATTATAGATGCTGTAGTGTTTTAACTACATGTGTTTCAAAGGCTTCATGGCACAAGTGTGGGGGTGGTCAGAAGCCTCTTCTGCTTTGTGGTTTATACAGTTGTAAAATATTTTTAACAATTAAAAAAAAAAACAAAAAACACAAACAACAACAACAAAAAAAAACCAACAAAAAACCAAACCCAAACTCCACAGAGGCTGAGGCACTTCTGGATGTCTCTTGTTCAACCCAGCAATCAAATCAAGCTGGAGTGCCTGAAGCATGTTACCCAATGCCTGAAACAGCCTGGTTCAAGCAGGGCTGTTCTGTCAGGTTTTGAGGATATGTGGGGTTGCAGACTCCACAACCTCTCTGCCAGTGTTTGAACACTGAAGGAACTTCTGTTTATTCTTAAATGTCATGAGTGGGGGGGAAGTCGTGAAAGACTTCTGAAGATTTAGTAACATCTGTTACATCTTCCAGTGCTTTTATAGAGGAGTAGTTTCTGAATGTTAACAGAATGTACATGTTCCATAATGTTAACTGGTCCTCAGTAGCAGAGGAGCATTGTGAACTGGCTGCCTGGCATTGTAAACTTTATTTTTCTGGATTTCTCTTTAAAGCTACATTTTATTTGTTCTCTCTTCCAAATGCAGATTCAGTGTCTAGTTAACTGGAAAATAAGGACTTTCTAGCTGTCAGCCATTTGAAAACAAGAAAGGCAGACATACAGAAAATGCTTTCCTGTATGCTTATGTATTTTTGATCTTTTAGCTATTTAAATACAAGACATGGAAATGTGATCGTGTATATTATTAATTTATTTTGTTTGTTTTTTCCAGGTCTGCAATTTCTGTTCAGTCTATCCCAGTTAGGAGAGCTTTTTTTTGTGATTTTTAAGCTTGGTGCTGTCAGCCCCATGTGAACAAACCAGAAGAAGCAGCACGCTGGGTATTAGAAAGCAAATTGCCACGGAAGAGGAAAACTGGTGGGAGTCCTTCTCAGAGGAATGGCAATTCTGACAGAACGGCTGTTGTATCCCAGGGGGACCCAAGCCACTTAGTGGCACAAGCAATGCATTATGTCAATAAGGAAGAGCTCTTCAACAGCATGTCAGAGATGTTTTCTGACCTAGATCCTAGTGTGGTTTACATGGTTCTGTCTGAATGTGATTTTAAAGGTAAATAATATACAACTGACATTACAGTTTTGTTCATGTGCAGAGAGCTCTTAACATGTGCAGCTCCAGGTGTGGGTGTTTGCAATCATATTATGAGTTTAACTTTGAGTAAGTAGGTGAGTAATAATATTTTGAAATTTACAGCCATGTAAGATTCTTCAAGTTTAACAATGTTTCTGCGAGGCTGGTAAATGAAGCAGTGTTCTTCATAAGAGGAGGTACTGTTTAGAGTGGATTGTTCTGTGACACAGAGCAGGCACTGCTGGAGTTGTGAGGAGAATCTGGTTTTTGCAATTAGTTTCTGTGCCATATCTGCAGGATGCCTAAGCTGTTTCTGCAGGAGGAGTATTTTATGTTCTAGATCACAATTTTTTTGATTGTATGCCATATGTGATCCTGGCAGCATTTGCTGTTCCTTAAATACTTAAACTGAGCTTTTGTTTTACATTATTTTGCATGTCACCTTGTCGTGTCCACTGAGGATTAGTTTCTGCAGGATCAGTTCTGTTTGCTGTGTTCAGTTCTCTGCAGCCTTCCTGGAACTAAAGCAAGGAACTAGTTTCTTTCCCTGCCTTCTGCTGACCTACATACATACCCAGCTCTCCTGGCAGACTATTTCCATATTTATGCCCAGTCCTCCCATTCTTTTGTGGTTTTAAAATTCCTCTATATGCAAGGTCATTTGGTTATGGTAAAAGTCCTGCTGGATAACAATGTCTGAGGAGTTACTTGTCAGGGGAATAAGCCATAAATGGAGCATTTTAATCAATTTGTATTCATATAATCAGATGTGATTAACTTAGATTATTATGTGTGCAAAGAGAGCAGATACTGGTATTTTTATATGTATAGAAGCTAGGTAACCATTAAAAGGACTGTTATTACCTAAACTGTACAGAGCTTTTACTTAAGAAAACTGTGGGAGTGCTGTTACAATTGTTCATTTTAAAATTGAATTTGATGGAATTACTGATTCATGCTTCAAACTCTTAATAGGATTCACCTTTATGATAATAACAGTTTTATCTAAGGCTTATTGAAGAATGCAGTAAACATGTAGAGTTCATAGCCTTGTACTGTTAACAGTAGTTAAAAATGGAAAGTTTAGCATATTTGAGTGCTAATAAGTGTTTTCATACAGTAGAGAAGCTGGAAGGGTGACAAAGATTTTGTTTAATAAGTGCAGATAGAATTGTACTTAAATGAGCTTAAAGTTTTTGCTACAGTGTCTTTCAGGAAAACAGAAGCTTAGCTTTAGGACTCAGATGATGCTTGTGCCTGCTTTTCATTTTGTTCATGTTAATCATGGCACCTTCCTCTCTATATAGTAGCTTTACTAAGAATAATGCAGATACTGGATTTTTCAGGCTGTTTTAGATAGGACATTTTAAAATGGGCTGTAGTGGACATACTTTGCATACTTTCATCTCTTTCATCATTTGTGGAGTTTTTAGTTCATTTTACACTATTCCAGTTATATGAGATAGATTACAAATAAGTATCCATTAAACATCCAGCTCTGATATTTTTTCCAATTCAAATTAATAATTTTTAGACAGTATTTCCTTAGTAATTTTAAAGTTCATTAGGTTGTTATTTTTCAATTTGTCTGTATTGAGCTCTCCCTTTACTTCTAATGAGAAATGGATCAAGGGAGTTTCAGAAGCCATGTTTAATGGTGAATTGTTGAACTGTCTTTTGGTTGTTTCTTTCGTTGTAATAAATGCTTTTTCCAGTAAAAAAATAGCATGCACATCAGCTTGGGTTTGTTTAGTTGACCATGCTTTATTCTGTTTATCTTACCCTACAGTGGAAAACGCTATGGATCATCTTCTAGAGCTGTCCACCCATGCCAAAGGAGTATCATCTTCAAAAACCTTGGCTTTTGATTTAGCAGCATCATCATTACCTCTTGTTAATCAGCAAAGAGCTGTTGCAAATGAAAGAATGGGGGAAGGTACTGCAGCAGGTAGTTATTCTGGAGCAGCAGTAGAAAAAGTCTTGTCACCCGGTGTGCAGCTGACTGGAGAACTGGATTCCTTACTAGAAACTGCCTTTCAGAGTTACAGCTTGAGTGAGGAATTGCCTGATTCTGCAGATGACCAAATAGCACATGAGCACCCTGTGGAACACGATGGTTTTACTGAACTTCCTGGGTGGGAAAAATCTGATCCGGTTTGCAATGTCCTACTTTTTCCACAGCAAGCAGAGACCAATAATGAGGTTTTAGAAAACATCTGCTGTTCCCAGCCACCAGTGAGTCAGCTGAGCATCCAGACAAACTCACCGTCTGCATCAGACAGTTTTGCACAGATGCTGGAAGATTCTGATTTGTTGAAAATACATGTTCAACATGATGTGGCTTCAGACATATATAAACTATCAAATGGAGAAATACCATGTGAAAATTCTGATCAGACGCAAGATTACTGTTTGGATCAAAGTAGTGTGACTGCTGCTTCTTGTGGGTTCTCCAAGGACCTGTGGAACATGGAGTAGCTGTTACTGGAGATCCTAATTCAAGTTGCCTGGAACAAGACAAAGATGCAGTGACTGCCTTTAATAGCCAGCAGAGCGCTTCTCTTCCAGAGGCATATATCTCTAATGAAACGTCCAGTTTCAAATAGAAAGACCTGCAGATACTCCGCAAACTCAGCAGGGTTATAACTTAAATTTTTCTACACCATCAGCTCAGTCTCAGCAACACTGGAATCTCATGGCTCCCGTGTTTTATCCATCCAGTGGAAGTCACAGCTTTGTAATTCCTGTGGCTGCCAGTCCAGGACAGTGGAGACGTGTTTTCTGACTGTAGAACTTCGGAAAAAGGACTTTTTCTTTCCTCCCCAGTGGTTTCAAATGCCTGGGATGGCAACCCTTCTCTGAAAGGTATGGGGAAATCAAGATAAAAACTCAAAATTGAACCTCTCTCAAGCACAGCAACCACGTGTTTGTCACATGATGAGAAAAAAGATGCAACTTATAGGTCAAGTACTTGTTCTTCTCAGAGGTGTTCCAGGATCAGGAAAATCATATTTGGCAAGGTAGAACATTTATCTTGTGAGCTTCTGAAACAAATTGCTTAATCGTGTACAGGATTTGGCCGGGCAGAGACAATTTTCTGGCACTTGTAAATAGTTACGCATAAACCCTAATTGCCGACTACCACAATACACGCAGTTGTGATGGATAATAATAGTAAGTGCTGAAAGCAGAGTTGCTTGCAGGTCCTTTCCTAGTGGAATTGAAATAGGAATGATGAGCTTTAACTTCAATCACTGAACAGAGGAGTTTGTCAGCAGAGAATCATTGCTGTAGTGTAAGTCTGCTGTGTTCTTTCAGTCCCAGTTTATTTGAAGTGTTTTCTTCGAATAACACTGATGGAAATATGCCAGCTCTTCACAGGCAGAAATTCCCCTTTCACTGTGTGACTTTTTTGTATAAGTAGTATATCTGAAGCTTCTTGGGGGGAATTTTTGATTTCTTTTCTTACTCTCTAAAAGCCTAGATTTGACTTAGAGTCGTTTTGACTGACATCTGAAATGTTTGATGTTTGTCAGTGGAAAGCATCTCACTACATGTAGATGGAAAAATACCTCCCTTGTTGTTTTGAAATGAGAGACCTGTAGGAACTATATCAGCTCTCTCCCCTAGATAATCCTCAGCCTTTGGAAAAAGCGAAGGGGGGAAATTATTATAGATCGTATTTGCTTGGAGATTGATTTCTTTTTCTCCTCTTACCTACATTTGCTGCTTCCATTCCAAAGATTTTGGTTTGTGCTACAGTATGTATGGTAGTAGGCATTGGAGGCTGGGAGGAGAAGGCAGAAAAAGCCTGTTTATTTCTTGATCTTTTACAGGAATTTGCTTGAGGATAACCCAGGTGGAATCATTCTTAGTACTGATGATTACTTTTACAAACATGGACAATACCATTATGATGCTGATTGCTTAGGAGAAGCACATGAATGGAACAGGAAACGAGGTGAGATATAAATAAGGGATTAGCTCTCTCATTTACAGTTCAGTGCTTGCGTGCTGTTCAAAATCTGCCTGGCTTGTTACATGACAAGCATTTATCTTATCATAGAAGTATTTTTTAATATATACAGAAAAAGAATATGAGCACAAACTCAGAAGTCATCTGTTCATTGTGTGTTTCACAATTAGAAATGCCAGTGTCTTTCTCAAGAGTGTTTTGTCCTCAGATTTTATCATGGTATGTATTTTGGGTAGTGTCCCATTTCCAGAGTGGTTACCTACACCATCTCTCAGAAATACTTCTTCTGAGATGATCCATAATATGCTTATGCAGTAAGTAGCGAGGATACAAATAATACACATCTTCCTGCTCTTTGTTATTTTTTTCCTATTGTATGTGAAATTGTCAAATTAAACAAAATCATAAGAGACAGAACAAATTATTTTTTTCCTCTTTTCATAATTGAGTGGGGGTTTTTGACAGTGACCTTGTGCTAAACTCACCACAGAACAAATCTTTTTAAGCTTTACTTACTAAATTTGAACCATGATCCCCTTCTGCTGTCAAATCTCTACCAGTGGAGAAACAAATTAATGAATGTGGATTCAGCAAGAACTGTAATTGTTTAGACACACTGTAGCACGGCTACAGGAACATGGTACTGTGTCTCAAAGTTAGTGGTTCTATACATTTCATTTCTATACTGTTTATTTAATTACAATAATTCTTTTGGTTTTTCATATTTTATACAGTTTACAGAGTGGACTAATCTTAAGACTGTTATAAAGCCAAGAATTTTGTATGCAACAAAGAAGTCCACTTTAAGGTGATCATGTAGTCTTTTAGTTTAATTTACTGATTGATTAGTCATCTTGGTGCATTTTACATCTGCATTTTTGTTTCTTGATTATCATAGGTACGTTAATTCAAAAGCTAAAGCCGTATCTCAGTAGCTTTACATGTGAGGGGGGGATTTCTGAAATAGAGGGCCTTGAAACAGATCAAGCTATGGCAAGAGTTCTTCACACAGTGGTTAATCATTATGGATTATCTACATAAAAATATAACAAATTTAGAGAATGAGTATTAATATTATGTTCACCCTATTATAATGAATTAACTGTATTGCATTGTTCTGTACATGCATATTTTTCAGCCAAAGAAGCATTTGAAAGGAGAATCTCTCCTATAATAATTGACAACACAAACATACAAGCATGGGAGATGAAGCCTTATGTTACCTTGGTTAGTATTATAATTTGACCAATGTGAAAAGAGATTATTGACTAGCATGGCAACAGCATATGTTTTAAAATGGGAGTGCTTCTCAGTCTAGCTGCTATTCCACAAGGAAATCTGGAGCACAAAAAAAAAAAAGTGTTGCATGGATCATATTGCCCAGTGTCCGTGTTGTGTGACTCAGTGTCCTGTGGTATATGAGCATTAACCTGGCCTAGTTACCACAAGCCAAAGCCAAGTGCTTTGTTCTTGGGGCTGAAAGTAAATGTTGTTGAAGAAACTGAATTTTGTTCCTCTTTATATGATGAGTAAAATTAGAAGCTACTTTAAAAATGTAATCAACACTAATGAATGAGTGATGAGTAATGCCTCTGAAACACAGCAGAGAGTGTAATACATACAATTGACAGCTTTTGAGCAGATACCCTACATATGGTGTATGTGCTAATGGATTAATGAACAGTGAGACTTTAACACAGATGATTTTTGTTAATAAAATGTTTATTTTATTATCCTTACAGTTATTAGCAACTGTCAAATTAGCAGTTCTTTTATAAGTCTTTCATTTTGCTGTATACTGAAATCAAGATGCACCAAGAGTTCTTCCAGAAGTGCAGTGTCTGGTACAGTGATAAGAATTTTTTCTGAAAACAGGAGTGGAGAGAAACAGCAAAATTCTTGCAGTGTTTCTCCTGATTAGACTTTAGGTTCCTTTTCTGTCATGATGAGCCTGGATTATATAGGAACCATTTGTCTGCAACTTGGTCAAGTTTCCCATGTGGCAGGAAGGCTGTCCACAATAGCTGGGCTAATGTAACTGAATTGCTTTTTTGGAGCTGGTTCACATCTGGTCAGCTCTGAATGTAAGCTGTGCATCCTCTGTCATGGAGAGGCTTTGTAGACATGTGCATGCCGTATCTGAAAAGAGGAGATGTTCTGCAGTATTGTCTCAGAGAAGACACATCATGGCACACATTTAATTTTATGGTTAGAGATATCACTGAATCACTAGGTTGGAAAAGACCTTCAAGATCATCGAGTCCAACCCAGTAACACCTCAGCTAGATCATGGCATTGAGTGCCACATCCAGGGACCTCCACCACCTCCCTGGGCAGACTATTCCAGTATTTAATCACTCTTTCCATGAAAAAACTTCTTCCTGATATGCAACCTGTATTTCCCTTGATGCAGCCTGAGACTCTGTCCTCTCGTTCTGTCAGTTGCTGCCTGGAGAAAGAGACCAACTCCCAGCTGTCTACAGTCACCATTCTGGAAGTTGTAGAGAGTGATAAGGTCACCTCTGAGTCTCCTTTTCTCCAGGCTAAATAACCCCAGCTCCCTCAGTTGTTCCTAATATGGCTTGTTTTCCAAGCCCTTCAACAGCCTCGGTGCCTTGGGATGCACTCAAGTGTCTCAACGTCCTTCCTAAACTGAGGGCCCAGAGCTGGACACAGCACTCGAGGTGTGGCCTCACCAGTGCTGAGTACAGGGGCAGAATGAGCTCCCTGCTCCTGCTGGCCACACCATTCCTGATCCAGGCCAGGATGCCACTGGCCCTCTTGGCCACCATGGCACACTGCTGGCTCATGTTCAACCAGCTGCTGACCAGAATCTCCCAGGTCCCTTTCCTCCTGGGCACTGTCCAGCCACACCAGCCCCAGCCTGTAATGCTGCAGGGGGTTATTGTGGCCAAAGTGCAGGACTTGGCACTTGGACTTACTAAATTTCATCTTGTTAGACTCTGCCCATCCATCCAGCTGTTCCAGATCTCTCTGCAGAGCCCTCCTACCTTCCAACAGATGCTCCCAGCTTAGTGTTGTCTGCAAATTTACTGATGAAAGACTCAATACCCTCATCCATGTCATCAATAAAGATATTAAATAAAGAACTGCCCCCAGCACAGACCCCAGAGGGTCGCCACAGGTGACTGTCCCCAGCTGGATGCAGCACCATTCACCACCACTCTGGGCCCAGCCATCCAGCCAGTTCCTAACCCAGCAACTAGTGCTCCTGTCCAAGCCATGGGCTGCAGCTTTTCCAGGAGTGCTCTGGGAGACAGTGTCAAAGGCCTTGCTGAAGTCCAAACAGACAACATCCACAGCCCTTCCCGCATCCACCAGGCAGTCACCTGGTCATAAAAGGAGACCAGGTTGGTCAAACATGACCTACCTCTCCTAAATCCATGCTGGCTGGGCCTGAGCCCCTGGCCATCCTGTAGGTGCTGCGTGATGACACTCAGTACAAACTGTTCCATCATCTTTCCAGGTACTGAGGTCAGGTTGACCTCACATATATATATATATATGTGTGTGTGTTTGAAAATATCTCAGTTTATATAAATCAAAGTGCAGCACTGAACAAAAGTGTTATTCCAAATGTTTAATAGGTATCAAAAATACGAAAAACAGCTTTGAAGAAGGAAGCTATGAATATAGTGTGCTTTGTCAGAGAAATAAGAAATGGATGATGTGGCATGTTCTGTTTTATATCTCTTTTATTCAGGCTCAGCAGTTCAAATACAAAGTAATGTTCCGAGAGCCCGACACTTGGTGGAAGTTTAAACCAAAAGAACTTGAAAGGTAAGAATTTAAAGGAAAATAACATACTAGATAGTATAAGCTATGATTTTGAAAAAGGTATCGCTTAGTGCAATGGTTAGTGAAGTAGCAAGGTATCTGTCAAAATATTTGTGATAAAAAGTAGCTTTTAAATTATATTTTGTGGACTTATATATGTATGTGTTACAAGATCTTTTGTCACTTCAGTTATATGCAAAAGGTACTGTTAGCAATAGACACTGTGATGTTTTCATTATTAGAGTTCTTTGCATGTAAGGTAGAGTGACTGTTTCTTTGGGTTACTGAGGGTGCAAAATGACGTCAGGCTGGGGGTGTTCTGCATCCTGCTCTGTTGCTTTAATTGAAGTGTTTATGCTGTCATTTAATTTAGGGCAGTCAGCACCTCGTGACCTAAGAGGGACAAACTTGTGCATTGCCTTGTGCATTGCCGTTGTTGTTTGCCTCTTCTTTAGCAGGACTTAGGGCTGAAATGGATAAGACATAAACCCTATGGAAGTGAATAATAAAACATAAGAAAACATAATGAAAAAATTGGCTAGATGCCAGGTTCAAATGTTATGATCACTGTCCAAAGTGAAGGCTTATGTCCCTCTAGGGGAAGACTGCAGCTCTTTAATGTCCTTTTTATGACTTGGATGCTGGGACAGAATGCACTCTTAGCAAATCTGCAGGTGATACAGAACTAACTGAGCAAGAGTAGTTTATTCAGCCTTAAGCAGAGATCACTGAAGAAGAATCATACTGGGTTTTTTTTCAGCTACCTTTTGAAAGGTTCTAGAGAAGTCTAAAAGAATTGTGCAGGGATAGGACAAACCAGATATCATCAAGTTGGAACTTTTGATTACATAAAAGAAAAAGCCCAACATTTACTTTAAAGTTGGTTAGGTACTGAAAAGTGTTTGCCCAGAGAGTTTGTACTCTTTCAGTCATTTCAGATATTCAAAATCAGACAAAAGCTCTGAGCAGCCTGATGTAGCTGTACTTCTGCCTTCAGTAGGAGGCTGAAGTGTGGAACTTCCAGAAGTTGCTTTTAACAGAAGTTATTTTGTGATTTTATAATATCTGTTGTCATCTGAATTTGCATGTTTAGCTTAACATTGCTTGGTTTTAAGTGAGCTAAGGTAGATTATTTTCCTTCTTAAAATAAAGTTAAACCTTTCCTGCTATATTTTCAAATTCTCTTTTACTATCCTTGGCAAGATTCACTTATTCTAGGAGGAACTGCAGCAGAACAGAGTGCTCGTTAGTGCTTAACAGAGTTAGTGAAAATTTCTGGCCAAAAGGTGTCTGGAATAACAAGTGAATAGGTTTTTTCAAGACTCAACAAGTTCTGAGTTAAGCAAACCAAAGAAAGAAGACTGAACTCAGAAGTCTTCTGTACCCAGTTTGATATCCTGCATCACTGTCAGGATCTGATATAGTGTGTTTTCTGAAACTTCCTTTAAGAAGATGCATTATTAGTACAGTTTCAGATTTTAGTACTGTGCAAAACATCCACCTGCAGTACAGGGAGACCAGGTGAGGTGGAGAAGTGGAGCAGCCATTTGTCTGATGTGTCCTGTTTGCAATGCCCAGTTGCACTGGTAGAGAAAGAATTGCTGTTTCACAGCTTTTCCTCTGGCTCCTGAATATTTTGGTTAGTCTTGCTGTAAATTTATTCTCTTGTTCATTGTAATAACACAAATCTGAAATGTCTTTTTGTTTGTTTGGTTTGGTTTGGTTGTTTTCAATTCATAGGAGAAACATTCATGGTGTATCTAAAGAAAAGATCAAAAGAATGTTGGAACGATACGAACGCTGCCTTACTGTTAGAGCTATATTGGATTCTTCAGTTCCAGACAAATCAGAAGCTGCTGGCTGGAGTGAAGATCCTTGTCAGGAGGAAAGCCAGAGGTTAGATTCTTTCACTAGCTTTGTAGCATCAAAGAAAAGGCTAAAAATGTAGGCTTTTAGCTTACGACCAAAACCTGGGTAATAGTGTTGAACGGTGAATGCATTAAAAAAGACACTTAAGTAACAAAAAAAATCCCTACATAGTTTTCTTAATTTTTAAGAATTTCAGGATTTTCAGAAATGAACAGTCAAGGGATCTAGTCAACTTTCCAATGCTTTTGAAAGCTTCCCATTATGGCTGTGTACTTTAAAGAAGTCAATCCTGACTGACTTTCTCTTATCTTACAAACATGTTATTGGATGTATGCTATAGATACAAAGCACTTAAAATCTGGAAATTGTTTTTTGGAAGAACGTAGTCTTAAATAAGGGCCAAATTACAATTTCCAAATTTGTATGTTGATACTAGATTATATCTTTGTGGTAGAAGGTGGATTCTTTGTGCAGTGGTAACAAGTTACCTATTTGCTCTTCAGTATACATGATTAAATGTTGCCTAGGTTTCCGTGGGTTGTATCCACGACAGTTGTGCAGCTGGCAGCCTGGACTGGGCTGTGTATTGCAATGGACACTGTTGTGGCTCAGGAATGGCACTCCCCAGTTCAGTGCCCCCTCTGAGACTCCCAAACCATTCACTGCTCCTTGGCTCCCCCCTTCCTCTTCCCATTCCTGCTCCAGCAATTACATGAGGTGGTATAGAATAACCTCTGTGTTCTGGCCAAAACTAGGACACATAAAAAATCAGATCTTATTTCAGTTAGTATTTCACTTGGGTTTTGCACATGTGATGCATTTGAAATGATAATAAATGGAATGTAGTTGATTGTGAGAAATGGTTTGACAAGAAAAGACACATTCTCTCCTAGTTAATGTCTAGACTGCCTTTAGCATTAAGCCAACCAGAGAGAGGAACAGTCATTAGCTAAAAGTATATTTACCAGACTTGCTGATCTGAATGAGGAAATGTCTGGCAGCAAAGCGCTTTGATACAAAACTGAATGCTGGATATGGGATGGGGGCAAGATTGACTCCTGAGAAAGTGTTCTTAGCCCTGTGCTCTAGTAAGACAGGGATAGTTGCTAAAGAAAGTTCATCTTTGCTTAGCTCCTTTTTTATTGAGGAATGTTGGAGTTACAGCTTAGTTATAAATTTGTTTTATCTTACTAGAAGTCTGACTAGATTAAACTCTCTACTCTAGTTCTAACAGGAGTTAAAAATGTGGACAAATGCTTTAAGGAGATTTGAAATGAGTTTATATTTCATTCCAATTTGTCTTTCAGAAACAGAGAGGCACATTCTGATGTAAAGGAAGAAGAATGTTTTGCTTCTGAGGTGGAGCCGATTGAATTAGCTGAAGTTGACAAAACTTCTCTAACACTAGAAAGTAGTTGTGATCCTGAGCATTTTCAGAAAGAGGAAAAAGAAATGGAAAATAACTCAGTGGAACACAATTCTGAGAACAACACTGTTCAGGATGACTTGGAAATTAATTTATCAGATTGTGTCAAAAAAGAGCTGCCCTTGGAGAAGAAAGAAGAAAAGGTATTAAAAACAGAAAAATCCACTGAAACAGAAATAGATGAGGTAGATGTGATCCCAGCTGAAGAGACTGTGAACTTAGACACAGGTGGAGCTGAGGAACGCAGTGATAACAACAGTCTCAAAGTTCAAACTGCAACTGAACAACTGGGCAAAATATGTATGGAACCAAAATTAACAGAAACAAGTAATACAGTGGAACCAAGCAGTTTGGCTTTTGACACATCAGGAAAACCAGAACTACTAAACTTTCTAGGTGACTGGCCTGTGGAACAAACAATGGGACAGAGAGTCAAAAGATCTAGAAGACTAGAAAAATCCCCTCTGAAGAGTGATAAGGAAGGTGAAACTCCCAGTCAGCAGCATTCTGAGATAGGTAAAGAGCTAATGAGCCTGCCTGAGACATATACTGTTGAGAAAGGACGTGAGGATGAAAATCTACCCTGTAGCTATTACTCTGTTAGTTCAGATAAAGTTACACCAGAATTGCAAATGTTGGGATATTGGCCTGTCTCAGCCTCATTAGAACAGAGACAGCAAAGGTCAAGGAGAATGAGAAAGACAAGTCAGTGTGATGAAGACACAAATACTGACGACGACAATAATATGAATGCTCTTGAAACTGTACATGTGATTGACGGGTCGCCTGTGAACACTGAAGAGCAACCAGATACAAGGAGTTTGCCTGTGCACCAAGAGGAAATAGTAGCTAATGAAACAGTAAGTGGAGAAAAATCCCAGCAAAGTAAGAGAACAAGGAAACATCACAAATTAGCCCTCACTTTTACAAACAGCAGCTTGCCACATCCCAGAGAAGAGGACCACTTGTCTAAACTTAACATGGCAGAAGAAAAGCAGGACACAAATGTATGTAGGCAAAAAAGTAGCTATTCACAGACTGAATCACAGGACTTTGCTCTCCTGTGGAGATTAGAAAAGAAAATGCTTTTTCCTGAGACTACAAAAATACTGCATGGCAGGCTGGATGGCTTCAAACCCAAAGACATAGATAATGCCTCAGATTCTCAGGAAAAAATACCCTATCGAGTTACATATGATAAAAGTACTTTTGTGGAGGAAAGTGAGCTTATCAATATTGATGAGTCTGAAGAACTAGATACGCTCTGTAAGCTCTTTGAGTCTGTTTCATTTGAAGCTCTGAAAGATCTGTATGAAAGATGTAACAAAGACATAGACTGGGCCACGGGTCTGCTGTTAGACTCTGAAGAAAAGTTACGTAAAGCTGTTGATACTGAAAGCTTTCAGGTAAATGAAGCTGAGCCAGTGGTCACAGACCTTGATTTCAAGGCAAATACAAACTGTGACGAGAGTCTTAAAGACTGCAAACAAACCCCTCAAGTACTTGGGGCTGGTGATATCATTGAGGCTTCGGAAGGCAAGAACTCATCACTCAGCATTGCAGAAAGTGGGGCTGCCGTGACACCTGTAACGAGTGCTGATGTGTCTGACTCATTCATTGCTACCTCGTTGGATAATTCACTGGAGCTGAAAAATTCTGTGCATTCAGCCCCCAGAACTGATACAAGCAACTCAGCAGCAGGTGTCATTGAGCTGTTCTTTTCAGGAAAGCAGAAGGGAGAGAGTGAGAGTCCTCTTGAAAAAACTGTAAATAAGCCATCACTTTCAGAACTTGATGCAGGTTTGCTTCATGACCCTAACACGACTTCTACCAATTTGAAATCTGAATTAAACAATGAAAGTGACAGTAACCCTTCAGAAGGCAATGCTGAAAGTTCCGAAGGGACTGGTTTGTTACTGGAAATGGATCATGCACCTCTGGTTCATCCTAGGAGCAATATAGACTTGGAGATGGATAAAGAAACTCAGGAGAATTCCAGGGAGATATGTGGTAAAGAAGAAATTGAAACTCCAAGCCGGGCTGCAACTAAAGCCAAAAGACAAAGCCCTATACCAGCATCACATGCAGCCTTCAGTATAGATTGCCTAGAACTAACATTGCCTCCTGAACTGGCACTCCAGCTGAAAGAGATATTTGGACCTGTTGGCATTGATGCAGGTAATTATATACATGTTTTAATGAATAAAAAAATTACTTGGTTAGGAGAACTCTTTTCCTGTGCTTTTTTCCCCTTCATGCTTGATTTTTAGGGAATAGGTTCTCCCATGATACAGGCAGTTGATGCTGTTAATGCAGAAATGAAACTGAGCTAAGCATGGCATAAAATACAAGTGCAGTAGTGCTACCTTCTGCCTTTGTCTTTTTATACATGCACATACTTCAAAATAAAAAGAAAATATATTGGCTTATTTGCATTCTGAGTAACAGGCCCTTAAGCTTATATTCAGACTCTGAAGAGATACTTAGATGATAAGGAATATGCAAATTGTGGCTGATTAGGAAAGAAGAAAGGGAAAAAAAAACCTTTTGGCATCATTAAAGTTGGGGGACAAGAAGACGGATGGTTAAGGGAGATGAAGTGTGGCTTAAAAAGACTTCAAGATGACAGCAGACCAGTCTTCTGGCAGATTATGGTTAAGGAAGCCATAAGCAGCTTGAACATGCATCTTAAAAGAATGATAGAAAAAGGAAAAAAGAAAATAGGAATATACAGCTTGATGTTTTTCTCTCATTTTTCCCTACACTTTTCCACTTTTTTTTCTCATTTCTGTCTTTCATCTTGAAGATTGTTTTATGTGAATCCCTGGATACCTGATTTATTGGTGGGTTTGATTGCTGGCTTCTTTCCCTTACATGCTTACCTCCTTTAAAAGAAAAAGAAACGATTGCTTTTTGTAGCAGAAATGTATTTTCTTGTGTCTGAAGTGTGCCCAAAATTTTTATTTGACACATGCATAGTTCTTGCCTTTTTTTTTTTTTTTTTTTTTGGAAAGGTGAGAAACAGCCTTTTTAGGAAAAAGAGCTTTTATTATGATACCATGATAATTTCCTGCTGTTTCCTTTAGAGTTTGGGGGGATGCTGGGAGTTTGTTTCTCTGAGTTTGTATGTTGGAAAGGAGGGATGTGACTGCTGTTGGGCTGTGGTGGGTAGGTTTTCCAGAAAAGAAGTTGCCATGTGGATTGCAATGGAACAGGGAGAATCACAGTTTCATGGATGAAACTGTTGTTTTCAATTAACAGTGGCTTTGTAAAAGAAGGGTTTGCTAGAAAAACGGAAAGCAGGAGGAAAAATACAGTTGTCCAGGTAGTCATATTTCAACAATATACAGTTAATGTTAACTGATTTCTTTCCTAGCCTTTCAGAGTTTTTGAACACCTGAAAACAACTTCTGTGGAATGCTTTTTTTTTGGTTCAGAAGTTTATGTAGAATCTCCAAAGTTAAAATTAATCAGGCTAGGATACTGTACTTTAATTGCTTTTAAGTTTTTATAGAATGCTTTTAATGAATATATTCTCTTTGTTCCACAAGGATCACTAACTGTTGAGGATTGTGTGGTTCATATTGATCTGAATTTGGCAAAAGTGATTCATGAAAAATGGAAAGAATCTATTCTGGTCAGTAGATTTCTTGCTTATGATACAGTGTGGCATGCCTGTATTTTATCAAACCATTTGTCTCCATTTGTCTTGGTCTAAAGGTGTTATCTTTGCAGGAACAATGATAAAATGTAATAGTAGTTTGTAAAATGGGTAGAGTGTATCTGTATGTTATAATCATTGGAGCTGTTGAAAGACATTTTAAGGGATGCCATCAGTGCCTCATCATGAAAACAAGATTGTTAAAAAAGAAGGATCATAGTGCACAGTTTCACTGCAAGATTGATTAAAAATGCCACTGGCCAAAAATCCTTATTTTTTTTTAACCTGTAAAAATAATTATTTTATGAGTTATTCTTTATACAAAACTCCACATGCAGTAACTGAGATGAGTTTTCTAGTCTGTGTTCCTTCACAGCTCTGTGAAAATTGGAATGCCTTTCGGCAAAATTTTTGTTAGGTTTATATAATTAAGGCTATGAAGTCTTAGCAGTGGGGCATGCTTCTTGTGATGTGTTTGATGTGTTTATAGATAGATAATTGTAGCTTATAAATCTCACTTTATAATTATTTTTCCTAAATGTATTTCTTTTAAAATACTGAATCTTTGAGAAATGTTGAGACCTTATTTTGAAACTGATTTAATTAGAAGATAACACTTGCAAAGTTTTCCTGCAAAATACATTACTTAAAACATTCATAATTTTACTGTTTTTATTTAGAAGCGTCAGAGGAGAGATGAATCATCTAAGTTGTCTGCAGAAGGTATGTTGTGTATGTATTTTAATTGTAAAAATACTTAATGTTCATTAGAAAAGTATTTAATTATTTGAAACTTAAGGTTGCAAATACTCCATCTGTGGAAAAAATTATGACTTTATTTATTAGGCTAAATTTTATTGCCTTTGGATCCATTTGCCAATCTCTTATGGTGGCATGGAGGAGGGGACAGAAGTTAATTATAAGCAGAATCACTAGTTCCAGATAAAGCCTATAATTCTGTGTCATTCAGAAAACTTAGAGAAGCTCTGGTTGAAGCAGACAGCTGTTTGGTAGGAATTCTCTGTGGCAAGAAATTGCCAGAGGATTACTAGTTGAGTAAGAATTCTGCAGGTGAGGAAGGGAGGTCAGGAATACAACTCTCACAGGCTGTTTGTCAGAGGTGATTTTAGCAGGAAGATGGATGCCTTGCTCAAAAAGTGTTAACATCTCTCACAATCCACTTTTCATTCAGCTGCCAGAAGAAATGTTCTATTGCAGAACCCCTCTGCAGACTTGGATTGCAGTGTGAGTGCAGACTAGTGACCAAACAATGCTGTTGCCATTAACTTAACATTAACTGGTAGAAGCATAAAATCCGATTGCCAAGCATCTGTCCTTAAGTTGTAGAAGAAAGGCAGGTAAACATATGAGCCACTGATTCTTTTATAAAAGCAAAAAACTCCCCACTTAATGCATGTGCAAGATGGTTTACAGCTGTTAGATTTGTCTTAGCACTTGAAAATATGGTGTGGAAGTCTGATGGTTTTCTTTTGTTTCACAAAATAGATAAAGATTGTCAGACAGTCTTTGGAAAATGGAAGTAAAGAAGATGAAAGCAATGTGTTGGTTTCTGATTTTGCATTAATAATCTTGTTTTATCAAAACTCAGACTGTATAGGTTGAAAAACTTGTCTTAATTTTTCTGGCATTGGATTGTATGTGTAAGCTAAAAAGTGTTTTGTCACACTACTTTTACTGCTTTTACATGTCCTGCAGAGATTCAGCGGATAGATACAGATGACTCAGAAGTGCTGTTATCTCAGCATGCAGACAGCAAAATACAGAAGAAAAAATTGAGCTCAGCTGCAGACACATCTAATGATATACAGACAAAAATCCCAGCAACATCAGATATTTTTCCATTTATGGATCACTGGAATGCTCAGATTCAGAAAGTTTCTCTCAGGCAAATAATTTCTGAAGAAATGGCGATGCAAGAGAGAGAGGACCTGGTATGGATAGCACCATTTTTATAATGTGGTTTAGATTCATTACTGATAGTAAAATAGACTGTGTCTTATTTGGTGACTCATTCCTGTGCTGCTGGTTACAGCTTGAATTTGTGAGACGTATGCATGCTAATTAGTATTGTTGATTACTGTGATACGGGAGTTTGCTTGAGGTAGATGGTTCTGTTTGAAAAATACAGTCTCATTTAGAACGTCATATTTTGATTGTTTCACAAATAGATCGTGCTGCATTTCACTATCCAGGTTAGCATTTGTGTTTGGTTGAATTGTTTTTCAGTTGCTCAGCTAAAACCAAAGATCACTGTGATCTTCTCAGCTTTTTATTGTGACAGCAATATCAAAAAAGTTCTTGGTTGGGTCCAGGCCTTGTTTAGAAGTGTACTGAATTGGTTGTAATATTTTTTTCTTAGGAGAACCCACAACATTCCTAACAGATGGACATTAAAATAAGTACTTGAGATTAATCTCAAACAAGTTTTTGTTGCCACTTCTCAGAAAACAGTAACTTTTTAATAGCTTTTCACTGGTTCTATTCCACACAGTTCCCATGCACTGCCTGTTTGGCTTGTGCCTGATAGTGCCCTCTACTGCCCCAGCGCGGTTCGGAGCAGGAGTTCTTATTTGTAACAGTCTGACAAACATCTGTTCTAAAGTAGAGGAGCTCTGAACTGGTGTAGAAAGTTGTATGAATTAGCCTGTACTTAGAAAATGGCTTGTGGATTCTTTATTTTAACTGCTTGTATGTACCCAACTGATAACAACTACTGTCATGTCCACAGCTTTATTTTCAGTTTGGATTCATGGAGCTTGGCTTTATTTTGACCACTTTTTTCCCTTTTTAAAAAGTCTGAATATTGGAATGATCAGTCCAATTGATTCTAGGCTATAATTATGTAATCTTCTCAGATGGCTTCACAAGTAAGAATATTCATTATAGACACAGCTTGAGATACATCAAACCAAAATTGTTTATACTCCTTAATAATAAAGTATTGTTTCAGCGCAGGCCCTCAGTATAGAGGAAAGAGGTGGACTTTGCACAAGCTTAGCACTGGACTAGATGGACTGGCAGGGAATAAATTCCAAAACTTAAATCCCTCCTAAAACCCCTCATTTTACTTTGTCCAAATTATGAGGAGGCTCCAGCTGCATTACTTCCAAAGACTGCAGAGTACTGCAGTGGTGTGATCAGTGTGGCAGGCTGATATGGCACGTTGTCATTGCTGTGGGTGCATACCAACTGAGTAGATACTTTTGAAATCGTAACAAATAATGGCAAAGTTGGATTGGCTCCACCTTTACTGTATTTTTTTCTAATCAAGAACTTGTAATATATGTTTTTTTGTCTTCTGGGTAGAATCGTGTTCCTTCTACAGCTAGAAAAGACTGTGCTGCTAAACTAAAGGAGAAGCAACTTTTTGAGATGTTTCCAACTATTAATCAAAATTTCTTAATGGATGTCTTCAGGGACAATAAGTAAGAAATCTTTTTACTTCTTTGTAAAAATGGTACTCAGTTGCAGTAGTAAATATTGAGAGTTAAGATACTGCTAAAGAAGGGCTTTTTCCAAAGTAGTGCTTTTCGTTAATTTAAATAAAGGCAAAACTAGCTGGTCTTAAAGGCAAAAAGGATATAAAAACTCTCAGTTTAGACACATTTCTTAGGGAGGAATAGACCGTTTCTTTCACTGGGAGAAGAATGTCTCTGGCTATTGACCACTGACTGACTTTCAGTGGAACTGCATATTTTCTCAAGAGCTGAGGTTTAAATCTAGTGGGAGAAATTAGTGGGTGTGGTAATAGTAGGTTCACAAGAAATGGCATCTGCCCAAGAGGAAAACACTACCATCACCTGGTGTTTGTTACCTGTGAGTACTTTCCTGGTTACTTCAGCTGCTCTGAAGGAATGAGTCATCTCTCTGTCTCTTCCTGCTGACATTGTCTTTCTCTCTTCTGCATTATGTTTCTGGGATATGTGTCTAACTTCTTAAATCCATGTTTCTGAGCAGTGAACTTTTTTTTTTTTCAAGAGAAACATCTTTTTTCATCCTTGGCCATTTGAATGTCTGTCTGTACATATGGGTTTGCATACCTACTTGTCAGTCATGCTGCTTGTCCAGGTTGTTATAAAAATCTTTTCTGTTTAAAATACATCCTTCACCCATTTCTATAATTCAAACATTTCACCATCTCATTTTTCACACTCTAAATTGTTCTCATAGTGTTGCCTTTCCCAAAATCTGTCTTTACTTTTGATCAGTCTGCTCTTGTTAGCTTACTAAAGAGCAAGAGTAAAGAAGAAAAAGGGCTTATTAGTAATCTGTTGGCAACTGATGTCTTAATTAAATTTGATAACAGAGTTTGACTAAAAATACAAGGATTTTCCCTCATTAGGGTTTCAGAAAACTGAGCTAGTTTCAAATTAGTTTGAACTATCTAACCCTGACCAGAGAAGATTTAAGATGAACTATCTTACCCAGCCCAAAGAGCAGCATTTATTAATACCTCTGTGATTAAGGTAGGATGCAATTTATTTCAGTATGTCATTTTCCTTTTAATGTTCAAGTGCCCCTCAGTTATATTTCAGTCGACTAAGACTGCATTTGTGTTGATGCCAGTAATGCCCTACAAGGAGTCTGCAAGCCTTTCTTTAATAAGCTAAAATATTCCATTCCAGTGTTTATTTTCATTCTGATCTAGTTCTGTAACAATATCAAGGTTTGTTATAATGAATTTAGATAAATATAGCAGCTATTAATATATATTTGTAAAGTCACAGATTTTGTTTATACTTTACAGCTACTCTTTAGAACAAACTGAACAGTTTCTGAACTGTGTTCTGGAGGCAGATCCTGTAAAAACAGTTATAGCTCAAGAAGTTGTTCAGCAAAATGAAAGTGTTTCTTCCTACAGTGCTGCAAAGAACCGTGAGAAGAAGGTACTTATATTTTTTTTAACTATAGTTGCAAACATAGCCAAAACTATGCTAATGAAAACACCCTACAATGCATCCATAACTTCAACAATGCAAATTCCTACAGGCAAAAAAAAGTAAGGAAGAGGATGATCCTTTATGTGAAATGTTTCAAGACTTTGAGTATCCACAATATGATGATTTAAGAGCAGAAGCTTTTTGTCACCAGCAAAAGAGACAGGAATGTTTGAAAAAGGCTGGGGAGGCCTATCGCATGGGTATGAAGCCTGTGGCAGCATTTTATGCACATCAGGTAAACAATAGTACTGTGCTTTTTCTCTGAACTTAGGGAGGTACTTGAGCACTGAATTGAAAGTGATAAGGAAAACATCATGCCTACTAGAGTTGATTAATTTGGTCATGTGTTATATTGAAAATCACAAGTAAATTCACTTCCACCAGTAATGATACTGGCACAGGAAGTTAACATAACCAAATTTGGTGTGAGACCTCGTGAAAGCTGATAACCCAGTGCTTAGTCACACGTGCTCCTTTGTCTTAGATCTCTCTCACATCACATCACATACTTGTAAACACCAAGATTTGTGTCCAGGTGATCTGGCTACGTTCACTGAAGTGTGACATGGACTGCAACAAACATAATTTTTTGAATCCTCTGTGTATGTTGGTGCTGAACTGTTTTTAGACACATCTTCTGTACTTTATAGGAGTCAGGTGTTAAGATGTCATCTTTTGCCACAGAATCTTGCTTGCTTCATCCTCCATAAATCTTGAGCAAGATTGCTGCCTGCTGTCTTCACTTCTTCATTCTGACTATCTTTATGGCTACAGTCTGTCTTGGGTTGGGATAAATGAGGTGTGTATGACATGCTTTTCACGATACATCTGGTTATGGAGCGTAGATCTGCTGCTGATCAGTCTTGCATACTCTGGCCTTGGAGCACAGGCTCTTTGGTCTTGATTCAGGCACATTTCTTAGTATGTACCAGTTTGAGTACTGCTGATCAGTGTTGTTCATCATACTCTTGGTTTTAAGACTCATCTCTTGTAATCAAAGTTCCTCTACATTGGTTTCTTAGTGCCTTCACAGGAGACTCCTCCCTTGACATCACACTTAAAAAATCTGTTACAGATATCTTCAAAGGCTGTAGTTTTCCTCTCATCCAATAGCATATAAAATTTGGTAAGAATTCACATTATAGAAGCATTTAATTCTAAACTTTGAATTGTATTATGACTGAACAAAAATGTAATAATAAATCACTTCAATTTGCTTATTCAAAAGCTTTCATATAAATCACTTCAATTTGCTTATTCAAAAGCTTTCATATAAGTGGTATAACTCTAAATTTTTAGATTGTTACTGTGCATGTAGGAATTACATGATTATCAATGATTATCAATCTTCATAATGAACCTTTTATGTTTTTATTCATATATTCTTGAAGTTTTGTGACAAAGGTGTGCAGGATTTTAAATAGCAATGTAATTTCAAGTCCTGTCTTACTTTTGTTCTTATCCATAATATCAAATCTATTGTAAATCTATTGAAATTTAATTATTTATTATATACTTTCCCTAGGTAATAAAAGGGCAAACTAGGTATCTTTATTAATAAAAAATACTTTATGCTTGGTGGCCTTTGTCTTGGGAATCCTTTGCAAGTGAGTTATAGAGCTGCTGTCTTGGGTCTGACACTAACACACTTCAGATGATCCATTTTAAGAAAGTGAGAGACAGACTTTTGCTTTTGTTCTCTTGAGCCTTTGTCATTCCAGTACCTGCAGTTAAATCATCCATTCCTTTTCTGACTGTGCCTACAGATTTTCAAGGACATAATTTGTTGCTTTGATCTCTCAGCTGTTACCATTGCAAGGTTCATGGGAAGGAGTTAGTACTTGTACACTTTGTAAGATGACTAGCTGTACTGCTCCTTGCCCTCATTCCAGGAGGGCAGCTAGTCATAAAAGATGTCAAAAGTATTAAGAGAGATAATAGGCATTGTTGTTATTATTATTATTATTATTATTGTTGTTGTTGTTGTTGTTTACCCTTGGCTTGTCTGAAATTTCGGGAATGCATTTGGAAGAAGTAACCTCAAATACAACAGTCAGTAGGCTTTTCCTAATCTCTTGGGCAGTTTCTCTGACACTTTCATTATAATTTCATAAATACTTGTGGGAAATAAAAATCTATTATTAGGAAAATAAATCTGTAACTCAGTATAGAGTGTAACGTCTTAGCTTATGTAAAGACCTTATGATTTTGTGCCTTTTCTGCCTTCTTTTTTCTCCTTGTAAGGGCTTTTGTTATAATGTTTTCTTTGTGCCAGCTTTGAGTAGTTTCTCACAAACAGATTTCATTAAATCTTCTTGTGAGTAGGTCTCACTGAGCATCTTGCAGAAGTTCTGCTAGTATTATAAATTTTACTGGTTCAAACTTGAACTAAAAGCACCCTGCCAGTGCTGTTGTTTTGAAACAACTGACCAGTTTAAATTATTTCTCAGTGTGTAATGGTCACTGTGCTTATGAATAAAGGGTCGCCTTCATGAGCAGAAGATGAAAGAAGCTAATCATGCTGCTGCTGTGCAAATCTTTGAGAGAGTAAATACTTCCTTGCTGCCTATGAATGTGTTGGATTTGCATGGTCTCCATGTGGATGAAGCTGTGAATCAGTTGTCCAGAGTGCTGCAGGAGAAAAGTGAAGGTAGGGTTTAGATAATAATTCTTGCCCCCTAAAAGTTATCCTGATTTTCTATTAAGAAATCCTGATACATGTCAATATTGCAGGGAATAAATGTGCTTTAATAACATTTATGTTAAAAACAACTACGCTTTGTGTTGTCTTGTTTTCAGAGAGTTGTTTTTATTTCGCCCCAATGGAATTGTTTTTCTTTCACATGACAATGGTTCTTGTTGCTTCTGTCTTGTCCCCCTCCCCCTGCTTCTTTGTAAATCTTCTTCTTCTGTTTTATCCTTTTTTATTACTATCATTGGATACTTGGTCTGTCCTTCCTGACATTGTTAAATGAGGTGATATTGCAAACATATGTGTCACCATTGCATTGCTTTGTCACAACTGTGTTGCTTTTAGAATCTTAAAAAATTACTATGTTGGAATTCTAACCACAGTGATGATAGTGTTCTTCATTGAAAGTGTGAGATTTGAGTTACCTTTCAGAAACTGCTGTATCAGTTTGTTGGCAGCATTGCTTGAGATCAGAATACTGTTGCTTCCAGGAATGTCATTTTATGCAGTTTTGCTTGAGAGCTCATTTTTTCTCATAGTGGAGAGTTCAAGTACTTCATTAGTGTCCATGCTGTAAAAAGATTAAATTTTTGCGTTACTAGTTTACCCTCTAAATTTAAGCACACTGGGAATGTTTCTATAACAAACATTTCTTACACAAGGCACTGCTGCACAAACCTGATTTTTTGAATTAGCTACTCCACAGAGTATAAACGAAAGTTTTCAATGGGGCTTTAGATAAACCTTGTCTTGCAATGTGCATCAGAGATAATTAAATTCCATTATCTTGTGCAATTCCTGCACTGAGATTTGTGTAATTTAAACTGTAACCTAATGCTTTTTAGAACTAAATTTCCAGAATTGTACTTAAGTCAGGAATGCTGAAATTGATAGTAGGACCTTTCTGTTCAGTCTATTCACTTAAATTAAAAAAAAAAAAAAAAAAAAAAAGTAGTTAATTTCACTGTACATAAATGGGAAGAGGATCAATACTGGTAACGTTTTTACTGGCAGAATTAACAGTAAATAAATGTAAAACCTAAATAAAGTTATGATGTGGGGGAGAGTAGTTGAAGAAACACATCATGTGAACTGATAATTCCAAACTGGCAAATCTTGATTAGTTGCAAGAAACCAGTTTAGTTTATTTTTTTCCTCTTTTTCAAACTCTGTCAATTTAGGTTGCTGTCATCTCTGGGAAGAGAGCAATTTCTTTGTTATCAGGGCTAAGTGATCTAATAAAACTTAGGGAATATGTTGATCTGTTGATTTCTGTTGATTTCTATGCTCCAACATAGCAGAAGATAGTCCAAATAATGTGACATAAGTGTCAAAAGCTGGATTTATATTTTCTTTCTTCTTAATTTATTTATTCAATAAAATATTACTTCTTTATTCACATTAATTAAGGTTTGAACATGAAACAATACAGATGCACCACTTAAAAATTCAGTGAATGGCACCCACCATTTTTAATTTTGCAGTTTAAATTTATATCACAGAATGTAAATTCCAGTTGAATATTAGATGAAATAGTCAGGTTCTATGAAACTGGAAGGATTTTGTGATGATCACAATACGCATATTGTAAGCAATCTTAGATTTTAAATAATAGATTTTTAAAAAAATAGATTTTAAAAATTAGACTTTCTCAGAATGGGAGGAGAAAATTGCCATTTGTATCTGAAATCCACATATCAGCATGGGAAAAGACAGCTGTAAATGAGTAGTGAGTTTTCAGAAGGAGGCCTGGCAGGGTTACACTGAGTGCCAGGGCTCTGCTGAGAAGAGCTTTAACCGTTACAATTCCTGCTGTTGCAGAGTACCAGCAGTCTGGTGGTAAACCATATCTCAGTGTTATCACGGGAAGAGGAAGCCATAGTCAGGGAGGAGTCGCTCGCATCAGACCAGCAGCTATCAGATACCTCACAAGCCACAACTTCAGGTGAGTTTAGATTTTTGTTACTGATAAGTTTTTTTTTTTCTTAGCCCACATTTAACTAACTGAAAACTGTAGTTTTAGAATGCTGTTAAACTACTACACTGATTAGGGCAGGTCTGCTGTTTCAGATTAAATTAAGTCGGTTGTTTCACAAATCCAATGCAGTTGTGTAGCACTTATTAAATGTTAGATCCTTTCCTCTGAGATAGTTTAATTGCATATTTCCATTCAAGATTGCTAGCTTTACTGTGAAAAGTTGTTAATCCTGCTTGTTATTGGTTCCCAATACTTGAATTTGTGCTCAGTTTATGAGGGATAGCAATTTAATAAGTCTGGGCTGGCACCAGTGTGTTTGCTGCTTTTTAGATAGAGCAGTGTAGGAAGGTAAACATAAAGGTGAGACTCAAAAACATCAATGATTTCCCATTTCCTTCTTGGCTTCTACAAAATAGAAGGATGAAAATCCATTTTTGAAAGAAGAGGGAATGAAAGGGGAACAGGAATAGAGGAACAGAATGAATATAACCAAGAATAATTGGGCAGCTTTTTCTTTTCTCAAATCTTCATGTTAGTTTCTGCTTTTTCCAGGTCTTTTATATCTTCAGACACTGAAAAATCCTCTTTCAGTGTCACATCTGAGGACATAATGCTGATTTTCTGACTCTCACTTGCACGTATACTTAAGTGAGAACCTTAATACTTTCCATATGTTTGATGAGAATTGAAAGTGATGGCATTTCATATAGTTTACATGTTGAAGCTTCTTTTTTTCTTGTTTCATAGGTTCACAGAAATAAAACCAGGCTGCCTGAAAGTCATGCTGAATTGAGGAGTTGTGGAAAGAGGAATAAAGGAACTGAGGTGTCAGATCACTGCCGGATAACAGAATAAAACCGCCATGTTTTGAACAAGTGCACTGGTATTTTGTAATCTGTTTTAAAGGATGATATTTTATTAGGACTGGTCTCAATTTACAGCAAGTGGATTTGTCAGTATGTTTCCAATAAATTTTTGTGTGGAATAGATCCTTTTTAAACCTGCAAAAGGAAGATGCTTTATAGGATTTTAAGTCTCAGAAATGCAGATTAAAAATTTTGCTGGGAAATATATTACATTTTTAAGGGAAGTTAAGGTGTAATTTTGAATATAACTGTCTTAGCATACCTAATCTGCCTTTTGACCCTTGCACATTTTGATTGCTGTGGCTTCTGTACCTCTAAAATGTATTATCTTGTACAGTGTTATTTTATAATTCAGAATTTTGTGATAAACCCTTCAGAAGAGCAAAAGAGAGGCTGAAACTGGGCACTACTGGTATTCCAAATCCAGTTATATCTGGGTGCTGAGTATTTCCAGGTTTCTTCAAAAATCTGATGTCTTTTTATGGTTATGGTGGGTAATTGGTGGTTATGTTATGATGGGTTGACCAGTTCTATTATCCTTACTTCATTCTGAACTCCTCCAGATATTGAAGGAAGTTGCATTTAAGGCCTGTGCATTAAGGCCAGCTGTGTGTTTGGCAATTGGGCAGATTTAGTGGGATCTCTTAAAAGGAAAAACACAGTGCTGTTATTCAATCTCTTTTGGAGATCCACCTACTCGATTAAAATTGTTTTCTTATTTTGCGGCTTTTTAAATGCAGCAAACGTGGGACTGTTTCACTTTACAAGTGGCTTATAATGATGACTTCATTCTCTGTGTATTGTTTGGTGATTTCCTTGTAGAAAATATGATCATGAGACATTTTAAATGTATTTCTGACATCAAAATGAATGCCTGTATTGCAAATTGCCAAATAGTAATTGCCAAACTGGAGAATCTGGGAGTGCAAAAGTTACTCTGATTCTGGTGGTGTTATATCAGCATCTAGAAATATCTGTGTAAAAAACCAAAATGACATGAAAAAAACCCGAACAAAACCTTTCAAAAATTAAATATAAACATCTGTACTTAGGCAAGTGTTTCCAGCAAACAATCAGAACACTTTTTTAATAGAAACATCTTCTAGAATGCATTGCTATTTTTATTTACATCTTTGCCTCCTGAAAGACATATGAATTTTTGTTGTTAGGCTTTTTCAGAACAGGTGTGAGTTGTGTTATTAGGAATAATATTAATGGTTTAATGATTAATGTGAGGAGTTTTTAAATTTTTAAGCACTTTGCAGTAAATTTTATCCAGGAACTACATGCACAGAGAGTTTATATATGAATCCATATGTGTGTGCAAGTTCTGCAATTTGTATGCGTGAGTACTAATAAACAAAGAACTTCTGTGAGAAAAGCTGTCCACAGAAATAGGTTTCACTTGAAAACGTGTCTGCATAAGTTGCTGACAGGCTGAAAGACATGATGTTTCCTGAATATATCTGTATTTACTCTATTACATACACAGTGAACATGATGCATGATAGACTTAAAAATGAGGGTTTTTTGCTTCAACGGATATAGTAATCTTTTCCTGGTGATTTCAAGTGGAAGAATAGCTGCAGTAATACTTAATCAAAGGGACTCTATCTATAAAATGGACTGCCATGATAAGTTTCATATTTTTTGTGGGTAGTTAGTTCATCTGAATTGTGTCCTTTCTCTGTTTCCTTTTCTCTGCACTGCTCTGGGAGTCAGTGGGTGAAATACAAAAGATCAGTGGTCCCCAAACAGAACTATTTCTGCCACTGTGTGATGTCCTGTGTGGTGAAGCCCGCACTCCATCCTCTGTGACAGTGCCTAAAATGGACTGAGATGCCATCTAGGCACTTAGCCTCAAGACAGTAGTTCAGACTGTCACCTGTACAGGGTTGCAAATGCTAGAATTGTCTCAGTGGTGCCAAAATCTCTGTTTTGGACCAAGGAACTTCCTTCTGCTCCTAAATAGGTTTTCCTTAGTGCTGCTGTTTATAACAAATGGAGTTGCAGCTCTCTGGGACAGCTCTTAGCAGTATAGTCGCTGTTGGTTGGCCTGGGTGGCTGTTGTGTGTTGAGCTGCTTGGGTGCCCAAGCCCTACAGAGATGTGCCTGTGAACAAGGAAGTGCCAGCACTTCTGGTTGTTTTGGGAGGCAGCCTGCTTCACTCAGCATATTCACACCATTCCCGACATGGACGAAGACAGCTTAGATTTTAGTTCAAAAGACAAGCAGAAAAACTTGTCATCTTGCCCATCTGTTCATCATAATCTAGTTGACAACTTTACCCTGGAGATGAGAAACACAGCTTTTTGCCTTCTTCTGGCTTAGCAAGTGGATGAGGATGATTGCACTTGACTCTCACTTCCTCAGAAAATGGCTCTGACCAATGTGCTCAGGAATATTTTTGAAATGGCCACTTCCTGAGCCTCTTTCAAAATTACCACTGCACGTTGAAAGTGCAAGCTTAAGGGGGCAAAAGAGATTAAACAATTAAAGGTGCATAAACAGTCTCTGGAAGTGGGCTAGGACTTTTCAGAAAGGAGCTGTTCCTGGTGAGCTTCAGTGTCCTTTCATATTATTTTTTCATCTCTTAGTTCTATTTGGATAAACACATTAAAAATGTTCAGGGTAAAATCAGCTCTACCCAGTGCTAGGAGAATTTTTCTCCAGTCTGTCAGTCAGCAGAGAAATACACAGCTCCAGAACAGTTTGGGATTCTTTTTTTTCCTCTCTTCATTGATATTCATTGGGGTACAGGTTGAGGTTCACTAACATACTCTGAATGCCTTGCCTGGTGTAGATTGGTCATTCACCTGGCATCTGGACTCTGATAGAGATGATGGCTTAAAATCATAACACTGGCAGAACCAGTCTTTCCTCTATTGAAAATAATGGCAGAGCCTCTATCACCTTCAGCAACTCAAAATGAGGCATTGCAGAGAACTCAAAATGAGTTCTCTGACTCAGAGAAAATATGATGATCCTCTGAAGGATCTCAAGCACAAGCTTAAAAGCTGTGTTGAGCTGGATACAGAATAGGTCAGAAGATCAGTCAGTGCACAGAGTTAAAAATAAGTAGAGTTTTATCAGTAAGGATCTCCATGCTACTTGCCGGTATTCCAGAAAAACAACACTGGAGTTCTTGTATTTCTCTGACTGATTTTATAATGTATTCTCGGATGAAGTCCTCAAAATATAATAATTTCAAAATTGTATTTTAAAGTAGGTTACATTTCAGAATTTCCAGCCTTTCTGATGTCTCTTGCAGTTACATCGGTGAGAATCCTGAGGTATCATGTAAATTCTGTACCATCTTATACTTAAAATAGCAGTATTGCCACCAGCACTCAGAAATAATGTGCAACTGTTAAAACACCTATTTTGTGTATTTTGTATTTCTATTCTATTCTTTGACAGCATGTGATTGTGATGAATGGAAGCCTTTAATATGTGACTTTTTGTGTTTTTTACAAAACATTTTAATAGTTATCCCAAGTGTCAATTCAGGAAAATTATCATTTTTAATATACAAAATTAATGCTCATGCTAACATTGATGAGTGATCTTTAGAGTAAAAAAAAAAAAAAAGAAAAAAGGCCAGAGATGCAATGAAGAAAGTTGTTTGAACTAATGTGACTGTTGAAAAGTATTTCAGTTGATTGTGAAAGTAGTAGGGTAAAAATTTATTTTTAAAAATATTTCAGGACACCTTGACAATACCTAATGATTTTGGCTTTTGCTTTTAATATCATGTGGTACGTCCCCCATCAAAACCCAACCAAAGCCCAACTGTTCATGCTGTTTCAGCTAAATAAACTCTGCAAAAGATTAAATGACTAGATGTGAATATGCATGTGAAAACACCTAGTATTGCAGCTACCAATTGTAAAAGCTGTTAGGACCAGTACATTGGAAGATACAAATTTCTATTTTAAAATTAAAATAAAAATTGATTTTTTTATTTGTATAAAGTTGTACTTTTGCTGTTAACTATAATTTTGGTTTTTTACTGAAATAGTTTTGTAATTTGCATTTAGAATTTCTATATGAAAAGGAATTTACACAATCTAGTTTAATAAAGGATTTTTGTCACAAGTATAGCCTTCTTGCATTTCCTTGCAAAACTGTTTCAGCTTGTATCAGATTTTTTCAAATAGTAGTCTTGGAGTTCTGCATGAAAGCCACTTGCATGGCTTCAGGATACCATCTGTAGGGGGATGAAGCAACCATCTGCAGAGATAAAAAGGAACAGATTTGTGGCCTGAATTTCAGTGTTGCAAGTGTGAGCTGAATGCTCAAATTACTGAAAACGAGGGTCATGGTTTCAGATTTTTTTCGGCCTGAAGTAGCTGAAGAGATGCTATTCCAGGCTAGTTTACTCGTGGGAGAGTGAGAGCAGCAGTGGATGCAAAGGGGAGGGGCAGTCTGATCACTGCAACGGTGGGTTTGGGGGAGGGATGTGTTCCGGAGAGACTTCATTTAGCAAGAGGTCAGCAGGGGCAGTGAGAGGCTGGATCCTGAGGGAGCACAGAGCTGTACAGTGGTGCATACAGAGCTAGTGAGCCTGGCTTTTCCCAAGCCTGCCCCTTTTCTGGTCAGGTGCATGTGCAGGTATTTCCCTGTGTATTGTCCTGGAAGTGTGGAATGACACCGAGACCAAAGTGCTGGTGGAGTCTAACCTATTTTATTAGTGCAGTTTGATGACAACTTGCTGTGACCCAAGATGACTCCCGCACAATCATACCCTATGGCTTGGGTTGGCAGCAGAAACAAGTCAGGCTTGTGCATTTCCACAGCAAAGCCCTAACTCATAATCTGTTCAAGAGAGCAGGGAAAACAGGTTTTGGGAACACATGAAAGCTTGGCAGATGCTGGTTTAAATGTGACGTGGCTGATCCTGAGCCATGGTTATTAGACCACAGCATTGGTAAATGTGTTGGTGGTTGCGTGCTCCTTCCTTACAGGACTCCCTGTTCTGGCAGTGTGGCTGAAGATCCTGCTTGGGCATTAGTATCTCAGACTGATGTTTTAAAGTGAAGGTACTGCTGCTTTACTTCTCTTTTGAAGCAGTTTAACTCCTACTCTTGCTAAAACAGTCCATCCTGACTCAGCTTCTGTTTCAGTTGATTCCCTTTTTTTCCTGAGTACTGGTATTGTTTTGAGCGCCTCTAGCTGGAAGTTTGCTCTTCAAAAGCACCCTGGGGATTTCTGAGTCTGTCTCCTCATTTAAATAAGAGTAATAGGATATTGTACTCTGTCCTTACTTAGGAAAATTATTTGAACTTTAGGACTGAAAACTGTAATGTGGTAAAATAAAAATATTGCTTGAGACAAACAGTTTTTCGGCTAAAATTATTGAAGCATAATTGAATGTGTCTGCTGGTAGAACACATCAGGTAGCTTGACAATAGGTGGTGCCCTTGCCAATGGCATAGAGTGATGATGGCAGCAGTTCTTACTGTGCCCCTACCGGAGCAGAGTTGTTTCTCTGTATGACAGGTGCTAAAGGATGTTATTACACATCACATGCTGTTCATTTTTTCCTCGGAGGGAGAATACTGTATTTGGAGTATTATTTTGGTGAACTTTTTTCTTCTTTACAGATGGGTGGGGTAGAGTTGGTTTTCAAAATATACTTGCTGCTCTGTGCTAGAGATGGGCAAGACAAGCTCATTTTTGCATGCAGGTTTGAAGATGGTAATGTTGAGGTTTCTCTATCAGCTACCCTGGGTTACTTTTGTAGGTTGGATGCTTGGACCGATCAGTCTGTTTGGAGACTGACATAAAGGCACTGTGCTGTTTGGTGAAGTTTTGTGCCACTGTGGATGTTGCTGGTGGCAGTATTCTTGAAAACCCTGATGGGGAAGGACCCCCTTTGATGTTGCTTGACCTTCTGCATAATGAGGCCTGGCTGGGCTAGCAATGGCTTCTCATTAGTTGCCACTAATTGGTAAGCAACTGCATGGATCAGTGTTATTTTTGTATTATCTTAAGAAACAGCACTCTCCTTCATAGACATCTGTGGCTAGTCATACACACTGACCAGGAGAGCAAACAGTGGAAATCCTCTACCAGTGCCACAGATTTAATCAGTTCAGTCAGGAAATGGAGAAATGGTAGCCCTGTAAAGCTGGTCTGTGGGAGCTCTCCATAATAGTGTTTGCTCCGTGTCAGCTAACTCACAAGGCATTGCCTTGGATTCCTGCCTCTAAATCAGGGTAGAAGTAGGCTTCTTCACCTGTGTGCCCCTCCTGCATTTCCAGATTCTCTCTTCTTACTGTCTTGCAGTGTCACATAGACAGGTTTGTGCCATTTATCAAGATAGCCACGTAAAGTAGCTGTTTTGGTAGGCTGTAGACAGCAGAACGTCCTTGGAGGGATGATGCACTGTGGCTGGCAGGTGGGCCTCCCTTTGGGAGCAGTCAGAGCACCTAGGTCAGGCTCCTCTTCTGAGTCTTCTTTTGGGGTAACATCTCCGTGTTTATGGACTAGAAAGGAGAAAGCAGCTGGTGAAGCAGAAAGCCCGAGACTGACTGAGCAGTATAACTATCCCTACCTCCTTCTTCAAAGCAGGAGCAAGTGGGAAAAGCACATTCAAAACAAAACCGGCTGCTGCCTTCGGATTTCTGAGTTTCCCAAGGGGCAGCCAAACGGCCTCTCCCATAGCTGGGGCAGGAGGCCTGGCTTGTTTTCTTCCCTGACACGACGAATGCACAGACATCAGCAGCAGCGGGGCAGGGCAAGGCCGCGGCCGTGGGGCTGGGGCAGGCACTGGGGAGCAGGGTGTCTGCTCCCTCTGTGAGTGTGAGGCCCGGTGTGTGCCCGGCCATTCCCCCGGAGCCGCCAGCGCTTCCCGAGGCCTGCGGGAGCGGGGAAGGATCCCCGGGGCTGCTGAGGGAACAGGCTCCCGCCGCCACCTCCCACGGTGACTCAGCGCGGCCGGCGGCTCCTGGGCACAGCCGAAGGAGGAGCCCGGATTCCCTGGGCGCTGCTTCCCGGCGGCTGCGGGCCCTGGGAGAGCCGCGGGCCCCGGGAGAGCCTCGGGCCCCGGGAGAGCCTCGGGCCCCGGGAGAGCCTCGGGCCCCGGGAGAGCCTCGGGCCCCGGGAGCGCCTCGGGCCCCGGGAGAGCCTCGGGCCCCGGGAGCGCCTCGGGCCCCGGGAGAGCCTCGGGCCCCGGGAGAGCCTCGGGCCCCGGGAGCGCCTCGGGCCCTGGGAGAGCCTCGGGCCCTGGGAGCGCCTCGGGCTTTGGGAGCGCCTCGGGCCCTGGGAGAGCCTCGGGCCCCGGGAGAGCCTCGGGCCCCGGGAGCGCCTCGGGCCTGGGAGCGCCTCGGGCCCTGGGAGAGCCTCGGGCCCTGGGAGCGCCTCGGGCCCTGGGAGCGCCTCGGGCTTTGGGAGCGCCTCGGGCCCTGGGAGCGCCTCGGGCCCTGGGAGAGCCGCGGGCCCCGGGAGAGCCTCGGGCCCTGGGAGAGCCTCGGGCCCCGGGAGCGCCTCGGGCCCTGGGAGAGCCTCGGGCCCTGGGAGCGCCTCGGGCCCTGGGAGCGCCTCGGGCTTTGGGAGAGCCGCGGGCCCTGGGAGCGCCTCGGGCCCTGGGAGAGCCTCGGGCCCTGGGAGCGCCTCGGGCCCTGGGAGAGCCTCGGGCTTTGGGAGAGCCGCGGGCCCTGGGAGAGCCTCGGGCTTTGGGAGCGCCTCGGGCCCTGGGAGCGCCTCGGGCTTTGGGAGAGCCTCGGGCCCTGGGAGAGCCTCGGGAGCGCCTCGGGCCCTGGGAGAGCCGCGGGCCCTGGGAGCGCCTCGGGGCCTGGGAGCGCCTCAGGCCCTGGGAGAGCCTCGGGGCCTGGGGCAGCCGGGGCCGCCTCAGGTGAGGGCTGCTTTCACAGCGAAAACAACTGCAGCGTCCTCCGCGCTCACAGCAGAGCGTTAGCTTTGCCTTACATCCAGTGGGGGAAGGAAGTGTGAATGTCAGAGAAACAGATGTGGGTTTCCACGTTCTGCCTTTGAAACAAAACAAAACAAAACACCCCAATAAAAAAATTTAGTCTCTTAAAAAAAAATAAGCACACTTCTTACGTGTTATCTGGTGCTAGACATAAGCAATAATTAGCTTTATTTTATAATGATCATCTAGGACGGGAGAAGGGCTTGTAGGGCTAAATACAGTGGATATCAATAGTGTCATGGTTTACTCCCTGGGCACTGCACACACCATGCTCTTTGAGGCAGGCCAAAATCAGAGCTGAGCGAATCGGAGAACAAAAAGGAAATTAGGCAGTGGGGAGAGGAGCAGCTTCTGCCAGTGGGAGAGGTCTGCCCTTTGCCCCACGTCTGCCCTTAGCCCCACGTCTGCCCTGTGGTTTGCCTGTGGCAAATGTCTTCCCAGAGTGCCAGCAAAAAAACCACAACCAGGCAGAAAGAATCTTGTTCCTTCAGTAGGGCAGATGGGTATTTTGGAAATAGTACCTGATTTGGGGGAAGGAGATTCAGTTAGTTCTTAGACACCAGAACAGATTGCCAGGGAGGCTGTTGGATGTCCCAACATTGTTCAAAGCCAGGTTGGATTAGGCCTGGAGCAAGCTCCTGGGGGTTGGAACTGGATGATCCTTAAGGTCCATTCTAACCCTTAAACATTCTATGATTATTATATGATGTGACTGCTTCTATGCTAGGCAGTCTGAGAATGAGAGACAGGGGAGTTAAGTAACCCCTAGTGCAGTTCCTAAGCGTGCTTCACTTTCAAGAAAGGGGATGTAAGTTTTCATGTTTCTCTGGAGGAAATCACTTCCCGTACATTGTCCACCAGTGCTGCACTGATGTCACAGGAGGAATTGTGCTAGGAAATTAGGACACCAGATTCTGTGTATCAGATTCCAAGAAAACATTAAGTATGTAAATGTTAGTTTTCTCACATAGCCCCTGTTGCTGACAACCTAATCTTGAGATAACTATCCCAGAGACATAGCTAATTAGTAACCTCTACACAGTGGGGAAACATTTAAGTAATAAAGAATACTTCTGTAGTTGAGAGAGCAGAAAGCTGTGGTCTCAGAAAGTGAGGAAATCTCTGGCTGTCTTCCCTCAGAAGTGTATGAGCTTAATGTATGGAGCTGCATCAGTCCTGAAAAGAGGCTGGATGAATGGAGATGACAACACCCAAATCTTGGCGCCAAACCCAAGTTTGATCGTTGTTTGCACAGCTCAAGGTTTTCTGTTTTGGGCCTGAGAGGTCTGTGCTGCTCAGGCATGCCCAGGTTTGGGTTCCCTTGTGCCTTGCACCAGTCTCAGCACTGCACCCAGAAACTGGGCGGCTCAGGGCCAAATCCTGCAGAGCAGGAGTAGCTGGAGGGCTGCTCTGTGGCCACCTGAAGCACAGGGCAAGCCTGTCACTGAAGCAGAAGAGGCAATGGCATGGGAAGGGGCTCAGGAGCTGGGTTGAGTTGAAAATTGAACTTTGTAACTCAGGAGGGAGGCAAGAAAGTCCACAGGGAGAGGGTGGCATTTCAAGCAGGTTCCTTCATTTAAGGCTTCTCTGTCAGGCATGCTCCAGCCTGAGTATTCTGAAGGGCTTTGACTCACCCTCTGAAAGTCTCTAGTCCTGCCCACACAATGTGTCAGGAACCTGCCTCATGCTAGATTTTGGGTTCTATTTTATTGGCACAGGCTTCAGTTTGTGCCACTCTGCTAGCAAACCTGAAGGGTATCTAACCCAGAATATTAGGTTGGTGAGGAACAAGAGCCTAAACTTATTAAGGCATAGTAAATAATGTGTGAGAGTTTTACCAAAATCCGTATAGGAAGTGCCTGTGAGACTGCGTTTTCATTTCCTCTTTCAGACTGAGTACTCTCACAATGAGTAATGCAGAAGTTACTGTGCCTAGTCTGCTTTAGAGGCTCCCTTAGAATGCTCTTTGCCATGCTGTGAGGAAGCCTCCCTTTTGCTGAGGTGTCTGTTCCTGAGGAGGGAATGACTTCACCTCCAGGCTGAAATGTGTCTGAGGGACCTACCTGATTTCCCCTATACAGCCCAGGAACTCAGGGGAAAAGCAAATAGGCACATCCCAGTTTTCCCAACACACAGCTGGCATCCACACCACACACATATACACATTTTTCCTGCCTCCCTTTGAAAATGATACCAAAAAAGAATTAGGCTCTTTTTTTTCCCCCACAAAATAAGCATATTTCTTCTTGTGTTTTTGTTTATGTGTCTGGTGCAGTGGCTAGACATAAGCAAAATTAGCTTTATTTTGTGTAATTTGATGATAATCTAGGACAGGAGAAAGGCTTGTGGGGTTCAGTACAGTGGATATCAAAGGTGTCATGGTTTACTTTGTGAGCATTGCGCATACCACTATCCGAGGCAGACTAAAAATCAGAGCTGAGTGAATCTAGGAACAAAAAGGAAATCAGGCAAGGGAGACAGGAAGAGCTTCCTTCCTTAATCTCAACCCCCTTCATAACACCAGCAGCTTTCTTTTTTTCTCCAAGAGAGGCAGAAAGCAGTGGATTAAGAAGAGATGTGATTTTTCATTGTAGACTAACTTATATCAAGACCCTGGGTACTGTTATTTTGCATAATTTCTTGCAGACTGCAATTACCTGTGGTTTAAGACTTTATTTTTTGCTGCCAGCCTACTTCTCAATGCAAAAATAAATTGCAAGACTTTGCTCCGCCCCCATAAATATTTTCTGCAACAAGGTGTTTGTTTCTGAAAGTCCCAGATAATGACTCATAATGGCTTTTTTAAAAAGGAGAAGCAATGTATTTTTTAATGTATTAACTATTCTCACACAGCCAGATGTTCCCCTTCATTGCACAGCATGAAGAGGTGAAAAGGAGCAGAAAAACAGCAGTAAGAAAGACAAAAAAACCTCCCAAAAGCCAACCCAACAAACAAGCAAGGATCAAGAGAAACAGGTCAGGTGTCAATTTTGCATCTAACTTTGGAATTACCTACATGTGCAGAGTGCATGGAGCGAGGGTCTTTTGTTGGAGTTCTAGGTCTCTCGGAAGTGAAATAATGGATCAAATGTGTGAAGCATGTATATTACTGAGAAAGGTCTCAAATAAATCAAATTCAACTTTTTTTTGGGAAATTATTGCGTCAAAGTCATTCAGGAAAACTAGCGGAGGGAAATGGGTGGAAATCAAGACATTTTTGGGCACATTTCTTACTCTACAGTTTTGTTTCTTTACTGAGTTCACTCGGTTCAAAAGTTGTTTATGAAGTATTTTACAGATGGATGCACTATTTCCAAAATGCAAACTACTTAGCCAGGTGGCTTCACATCTGGATTAATCTCAGCACAAAACAGAGAAGAGTAGCTGCAGTTTTAAGTATCTGCTTTCTGTAGCAGACCTAAAATTGGTAATGATCATCAAAGACATTTATATCAGTATTATTTGCAAATAGTATTTATTTCTCTACTTCTGAGAGTTCTGAATGTTTCCGATAAAAATATTTCAAAATGTTCGTGTGTCTCATTTGCTTTATCACAACTGCAATGGAAACTTACTGCCTGATTGCTTAGGCTGGTGTTGGGAAACCCAAACCCAGTTAGAAACAGATGAATAGATGTTTAATGTGAAAATGAGGAAACACAAGTTCTCACATAAACTGGTGATGCGCTAAAACCCCTTATTCAAAATCTTGTCTCAAAGTAGAAGGAAAATAGAAGATTTTAAGAAGATAGAATTCCCAAAATGCCTTCTGTGAGCCTTCCTTACCTTCAGCACTGTTGATAATCAACTGAATTAATTTCATTTTGTAGGGAAAAGAAACAAATTGATTCCCCAGCCTAACTGTTCATCACTGCTCTGTAAGCTTTGCATCAGCAGCTTTACAGCATGTTTTCATAGGCTATATTCTTTTTATATTTTTGGCAGTATGAACTGCCTTTCATCTACACATAAGTTATCTTTTTGTTTCCTTTTTGCTTTATCTTGTAAATTATTCTGTTGGTTTGTAATGTTTCTTGGAAGAAGTATGACTTTATGTTGGAATGCATTGTACTGTCATAATGTTAATGCGGACCAATTAATTAGCTGTCTTCAGAAGGTTTCCATCCTGCAAGGAACATAAAATGCATGGCGTTAGGTCTGGATTAGGCAGCCCATTGCTACTGTTTCATGGCTAGAGATGGTCTTGAGATAACTTCACTGAGCCTAAAATACTTGCTGAAAAGGATTTGGTTTCCACTTCTGTGCCTCTGGGTTTCAAGGCTGCTTGGGAAGCCAGTGCTCCTGCCTCTGCCTGAGGAACAGACATTCCACTGCACTAGTCATCCGAGCTCCTCTCCTTCAGCTCAGGGGCAGCTCTCCTGCTGTGCCAGTGCACTTGGGCTGCTTCAGGAGAGTGGGACAGGAGTGCCCTCCCTGCACTCTGATCATACAAGGTGGACAACCTCTTGTGCTGACGGCTCCTAAAGTATAGACCATAGACACTTGAAATCCTGAAATTGCCATCACGGCTTTGATTTCAGTGTTGGTAGCAGTTGTGGTGGCTGGAAGTGATGCAGCTCTGGCCAGCTCGATTTATCTATGCTGGGAAAGGTGGGAGTCTGAGTGTCTGTGTGTCCACGTGCTCAGCCTTCTTTTGCTGGTAGAAGAGAGGACGTATATGCTGATAAAATGATACTACTGATCAATCCTGGTAAGTGCTTCAGAGGGAGCTTCACTGAATTACAACAGAACTGTGTGCACTGCTGTTGAATCAGCCCAAAGTGCCTGCCTTAGGTTTTTGCACAAAGCCAGATGAACATGCATACTCTCCTCTGTAAAGGCAGGGCTGTATTCCAGGTTACAGAAAAAATCCCAAGTGTCGTTCTGCTGCTGGAGAGCGAATTACACGTAACCATGCCAGGCAGTTGTTGATCAGCTCCTTTTCTCCTCGCAAGTGTTGAGCTGCTGTGCTGTGCTGTGCCATTAGCCCCTGTAGCAGGGAGGAGGCAGCTGTAGGAGCAGCAGAGTGCAAAGAGAAACCTTTCTGCAGCATGGAGGGTTTGCCTCCCTCCCCCATCTTCAAGGTTTTTACATCTGCTCCCGTAGTCACCAAAGAGAGAAAGATATACCAACCCACAACAAACCCACAGAGGCAGAGCTGTGAAGCTCTCACCAGGAAGCTGACTTATGCTAAACCTCTCTACTCTTTCTCATCACACTGCCTCTGGGTCTGCTGTGGCTGCTGCCTCCAGGTGAACTAGACCCAGTTGCCAGGAGTACTTTGGCCTGTATGTGCAGGCCTCTCTGGTTACCTTTAGAGCTTTTGGATTTTTTGTCCTCTCAATTATAAAATTGTTCTAATCTGCTAAAAAAGAAGTCCATCTGAAAAAGGCAGGAACACAGAACGCCACTCTTCTTTTTTTCTTCCCTTGTCTCGTCTAGGATAGTTGACTTCCGTAACATTTATTTTCAACAGCCTCTTTCAGCTTCCTGCCTCTGGTGAGTTCATTGCATTTTCTTTTCTTTTTCTAGGAATTAATGTGAATTGATATTCTGAATCAAATTCAATATATTTTGGTTTACTTTTGTTAATTACTTTTATTAATAATTTTGTGAAATTGGTTCATATGATCAGTTTTACTTTTCTGTTAAATACCATCTGTTTAATGCTCAATGTTGAGATATATAATTACACACCAGCCTAGATCTTGCATTTTCTGGATTTTCATTTGTTCCAGAGTTTTTTTCACCTCAGCATAAAAAGACATTATGTAAAGTAGAAATAGGGATGTGATGGGCCGTACCATGCCAGGTTCTTCCATGTTAACTGATATAAGAAAAGAGAAAAAATGGGAGTTTCTCTCAAGATGGTGGATCTGATTCTGATGTTCTTTTCTGTTATATGAACTAATAACCCAGGAGTGATAGACATGTATAAATCTGCAGTATTTCAAATGACGGTCTTCTTCCCCATTTGTGAAGTACATCATGCTTATGAGAAAACTGTTCTGCTTCATCTTTAATATTCCCAGACAAATTTAGGTGAAGATTTAATTGTGAGAATTTGAGAAACACATTCTTAGGACTGGAGCGAGATCCAAAATATTTTTAATTTGACTACATATCTGTGCCTGGCTCTGGCTCCAGCAGCTGTCTGGCCCTGCTGGGTCTAACAAATACCTGTGCCACCTTCTGAGATGGAAGATTCCCATCTTTTCCCATCTGTAACTCTGCATTCAGGTCACTCCAATGGCTTCTTCCCTGGTTTCTGAGCCAACTGTGGCATGCTTACGATGTGGAGTCCCCTTAAAGAGCAGTTTTTGTGTATGTACATGTGTGCACGTCTTTGTACATCCATTTCCAGATTCTTCTCAACAAACCTATGTTTTATGATGCTCTACTGGTGATGGAATGGCCTTGTCACATTGCCAATGAGATGCAGTTAATCTGAAAGGTGAATGAGGATAGAGCACACTGAGGCTGGAACCATCTCTCTGACACGAGTCTCCACAAAAAATCTAAATGTGGATTTACGATTTTCTAACTTCTCCTTTCAGCTGTGTTTCCACCTTTGGATGGGGAAGGAGTTGAACTGTTCAGTCTGTCAGAGGCCAGCTTTAACGTGGGATTTATCCTGAATAAAATACTTGCAGGAGAAAAAGGTAGGGTAAATGGGATAAATTAGTTGTTAACAGGCACATCTGTCAGCTGATTTCGGTGTCTGTTGCTATTGGAATAAGGTGGGGTTATGCTTTATATTGTGCTGCTTCATATTCCACATTTTCAACTCCATCATTTAGATCAGTGTATGGTGTGTTTGTGATTTTCCGGTAGGAAGGACCATATGTGTATACTTACTTGATTTTAGAATGGGATTTGATGTAGTTTTTCTGAGACCAGTATGAAGAACTATCACACCTATGAAATCAAATCTACCAGAGAAAGTGGGTACAGACTTCATGTGAATACCATGTTTGAGATTTGGGCAGTAACCATAGGGTCGAAAAGACACATGTGCACTTGCTTCCTGCTAGTTTAGAGAGTAGGGCTTAGTGAGGCATAACACCAAGTTTAACATTCCCTAGATTAGGTGCTGCAAACCAGAAAAAATTGTAGGTTTGTAGTTATAGAGAATTGGTGTTTTTATGAGTAATCTGTACTTACTAAGTTCCAGAGCAAAGAATTAAATTTAAAAATGGGTTTGATTTTCATGTACAGCAAGACACAAATTCATCAGCAGGGCAACATGGCTGTAAATTACTGTCATGTAATCCCATTTTAAGGTAATTTTACTGTGCCCAAGCAATGTGAAATCATCTCATAGCAGAAGAGCATCAGGCCTTAAAATGGAGACACCACTGCTGCAGTCACATTGCTGCTAGCAACTGCTAGTGCCAGTGATGTTAGGGAAGTAACCTCCTGTACAGTGAGGGGCAAGCCATACAAATCCTCAAAGATGTAAGTGGGGGATCTGCAGCACACCCAGAGCACCCAGGAAATGGGCAGCCGGTGTGGTGGTGGTCTCACAGGCTGCGCCCACTCTGTACAGCAGTGGGTCTGCACCAGCGGAAGCTCCCGAGGAGCTTTTCTCTGTGATGCTTTCTGATCACCAGCCGGGAGGACATGCAGGCAGGGAGAAGAAATTCTGCTGTTTCTCCTCTTGTTTTTGCTGTGCGCTTCTGGATGTATAGCAGCAGATGGGTTAGGCACTTTAATGTAAAACATTTTCTGCAAAAATTTCCTCTTAATCCCCCATTTTCTTTGTGAAATTTTGGTGCTGTGATTCTATAGTTTTCCCTAAGAAACAGTAGAATGTTACTGAATGCGCCATTCAAGTGCATTTGATTTACGTTGACCATAAAATGAAAAATAGCAAATTTTTCTGTAGTGCTTTTGATTATTGTTTGAAAAGAGATAGATAAAAGTAACTGTAAAACTTGCATTTTTCAAAGTCTTGGTGTAACATTTCAGACATCACACCACACAGCTTGACATCATTCCCAAATTAGGTTCTTGTGTTTTTGGCTAGCAATATGTAGATTTATTAAACAGTTTTCAAATATTTCCATGCTATGACATGAGTTACAGCCGAAAAATATTTTGGGGTAACTCCAGCATAGCAATTAAGAAAGGAAGTTTGGTGCAGCTGTCTTAAGCCCACTATTAGAGCATTATGGCCTTAAAATACTGGGCAGGATCACACAAACACAACAAAGCAATGTAACAACAAAATCTGTGGGCTCTAGCCCATCATTAGCTCTTCTCCACCAAACCAAGTCTCCTATTTGCTTAGCAGGATTTATATCCTTCAGTTTTTATGCCAGTGAAGAACTGGAAAACCTTTCCAGTCCACCAGAAGGATCAGTGAACAGTAGAAGGGGAGACTTTAGGAGCCTGTGAAATGTCTGTAGTGCAGCAATGAGTGTGAGTACTGGAAGTCATGGCTACAAACCTTGGTGTGTCAGGTCTAATATGAGCAGCTGGCAAAGTGGCAGGGAGCAATAGTCCCAGCAGTAACAGTCTGTCACTGCTGACAGGGTGGCCAGAGGATGGAGGGAACAGGGTCTGAGCACTTAGTGCGTGTGTACATTCCTTGCAGAGTGGGTACAGGAGTGGTTTGTGCACAGCCTTGCTTGTGGCCGTGCCCTGTGTTTATCACAGACCCTTTATTGCTCCCCCCCGCACAGCTGGCTGCTGCTGCTGCATCTGCACTCTGTTGCTTTTGCACAAGCAATTGCACGTGGTCTTTGGTTACAGAAGCCAAGGAGAAGTGTTAATTGCTAAGGGATGAGAGTGGGGCTGAACTTGGCATGCTTCTCTTTACCTGACAAAATGTATGAACCTGCTGGAAACCACACGAGGATTCTGCTATGGTTTGGGGATTTCCCTACGGGGTGCCATGGTGACCTGTTACGTAGGAAAGACCCAGCATGTACTGGAAAAGAAGCAAACCTTTCTCCTGGCAGAAGCTGGCACAGTGGGCTGTGGTTACATGCTGTGCATGGTGCCGCTTCTCGCACACAAGTGTGAGTGTGGAGTACCAGTAACTGACACTTTGCCAGCTTGAGGTTGTTGCACCATCTGGTGATACGACTTCTTCTCACGAGTGACAGTGTGTTGCTTTTGAAGGTTAGACTGATTTATGTCAAAATATAGGTATGATTGGCTCTCCTAATTTAAAAGCATGAGACCAAGACCCCTGTGTAGCTAGGGGTCTCTTTTGATTGTTTCCTGTGCCATGGTCATTGAAAGAATATGAAACCTCTCAAACTTACAAGAAAACAGTTCTTTCCTTTCATTGATAGGCATGCCAGTGGACACACAGTCTTCAGCTTGCCTGTGTTTTTTTTTCCATCAAATGAATGCACTTAAAAACTGGTAAAGACTTTGGAGTTCGAAGTTACTGAGCTACTGATATACTCAAATATCTATTAATTAATCTATCTATTAATTATCTATCTAATTATCTGTGAGCTTTTGTTTTTCTCACTATAAAAATGTATTATGAAACAGCTGTCATAAAGACCCTTCATGTAGTTTCTTTATTTTCCATCAATTTAAATGCAAGTTTTTAAATTCCCATCTCTTTCAGTGGAGTTTTAATTCTGGAGGAAATGCCGTCGGGTAAAATATCTCTGAGCTTGAATCAAGTCCGAAAATAAAGCATGGGAAATGTTCTCAGAATGTTCAAACATCTCTCTCCTAAAATATCTCTCTTTTCATATGTGTGATCATTTTCATTCAAAATATGTAAAAATCAAGAAAATAAAGGAAAACTTTCTCTGCTTCCCACTGAAGAACTCTGCATTAAGATTTACCGTAGCATGGGAATTTGCATGATCTTTAAACTGACTGTAAGCCAAGTAGATGTCAGCTATAAATATATGAAATAGCTTCTCAAAATACTCAGCTGAAGAATGAGTGAGAAGGATTTATGTATTATTTTTGGTTGTAGAGTCTTTTCTCCACTTAACCTGCTCCATATGACCCGCCGCTCTCTGCAGTATTATATGTTTTATATAAAGGTGGCAAGAGATCAAGGTTGTAATGGAATCAGAGAAAAGTAAAGGAAAACAGGCACTAAAATATATATTCTACTCTGGCATATGGTTGGTGTAAGATGTAAATCAATATAAAATTCAAGCTGCCAGTGCTAATTCCAGAAAGAAAATAAAAAGAAAAAAGAAAGCATGTTCCTTTGAAATTGGGCTTTAATCATAACTATGCATGGAACGTAGGCAGTTTGATGAAGGCAAGTATGCATGCCCATTTATTTTATCTAATTTTATCTGCTTCAATTGAGGAATTCTAGAGACGCTACGTGGTAGCCTCTACTTGTATTGTAGATACATCTTATCTCTTATTTTTTCCATGTGCTGCATATATAGTGCATGAATATGAAGTCATGGCATAGATTGTGGAAGGCAACTCCTTTTGTAAACTTTATAAAACAAATCAAAAACATGAAAATTATAAGTCAACAAATGCAGGACAAGTTATGATAATTGTATATTATATATCACACCTGGTACTTGAAAAGTAATTGAAATTATTTCTAAGCAAGCTCCTCAAATTTTTAACATTTTTATGTACATGTGTGCACACAAAATTTAAGAATGATATTAAAGATGGCAGTTTTCCACTGTATGAAATCTAGACTATGATTTTACTATGATTTTAACCACTCTGATATATACAGAGACAAGAAAAAGGTTTTTGTTGCTGGCAATCCTAAGTGGGAAAAGCTAAAATTATCAGGGAGCTTCTGTGTTATAAAATAAATAATCCTGCAATATTATTGTTGATTCCTTTGCTAGTTTTGCTCATTAACGTTAGGATTTTAATATTCATCACAGCTAAATGAACGGTGGCATGCAGCAAATATGAGTTCTTCCTAAATGAAAACCAAATAACTATGTTTTAGCAAGAGGTCGTTATTGTGAATTGTTTAATCAACTGCAATATCATTATTACTACTCAGAACACCTGTACATCTGACACTTTATTCTTATCACAAAAGATGCAAAAATACTCTTCCATGGAACACTGCCTAATTCTGTTCTAACTAACATTTTCCTCCTCCGCCTTTACCTCCCACTGAAATCAAACCTGTGCAAATACATAACTTAATGAACGTGGAGAACCTCCTTCTTCTCCCACTGAATTTGGGGGGAGAAGAGCTAGACTTGAGAATCTCCTTATTGTGTGCCAGACGTTACATAAAATAAGAGCAAAGTTAAGCCTGAAGAGAGTTCTGAAATTAAAGTTTGAGATCTTGCAAGAGATCCGTTGAGGAAAATGGAGAAATGGTAGGGCAATTTTTTAAGACCTTTTAACAATGAGGAGCATGTTATATAACCTGTATCATTCATATATTAGCTTTTAGCCCTACTGTTAATTACCTTGTGGTATTTAAGGGAGCCAGTCAAGAAGATCAAGTAGCAGCAAAGTAGCAAACAAGGGAGAGGAGTGCAGTCCCACCCAGGTTAGAGCCAAAACACACTGAAGCCTTCAAAACACGCTGAAGCCTTCTTCACTGCAGTGGGCTTGGCACAGGCTCTGAAAGAGGCCCTTTTGCCTGCAAATGGAAGTGTATATATGGAGATACCAGTTTGTCTTAACAATTTATCATTGTTAAGACAATGCTGGATTTAATATAAATAGATGCATCTCCTTAACAAGTCATTGTAACATATTGTAAAGATATGTCTAATAAATGTAATGGCTGCATACACAGCAGAAATAGTTTCCTATGAGTGACTACGTAATTTTGTATGTAAAACTATCAATCAGATACCTAGGTTATTGCAAGTCCCCATTTAGCACAGCAGTAATCTCTGCTCATGTGCATACAAATACATATGTACCTGTATGTAGACCATGGTCATTTGCAATAATCCATCCATTTGATAGAAAGTATGTATGTAGGTTTTTCAAAGGTTAGTAAGATATCTTGCCCACAATATGTTGTTTCCTACAGCAATCTGTGGCAATGTCTTTTGCAATGAATTAATATAAATATGTCCATGTATATGTATATGTCCCTGGACATACACACATGCATGTACATATGAATGGGATTTTTTTATACATGGGTGTATTGGTTTGTTACTGAAATAGTTAGATTTTTAAATATGCACTGATTTATTTACAATATTTTGTGTATCTGTATATGTGCATATTCACTTCTGTGCATCCAGTCTAGCAAATGCATCGTTCTCTGAGAAATTACAAATTATTATTTAAAACTAAGAACTGTTAGTTGTGTACAAAAGAGAAATGGATACTTCATGAGGATTATGCCTGTGTCTGCAGATGGTAAAAAAAAGAACAATCAGAAATAGTGGTAGGTTAGGCTCATTGGAAAGAAAACACAGTAACTGATGAGGGCTGTAAATAAAAGAGTACTTCAACAGCCAAAGAATATTTCAACAGCCAAAAAAAATTTGGGGAGATTTTGAAGAGTTAACTCTGTTTAAAAAAAAAAAAAAAAAAAAAAAAAAAAAAAAAAAAAAAAAAAAAAGCCTACAAAAAATGTTTTACATGCCTTTTTGATTTATCTCAAACGTCAAGAAATTGAACTGTGTTAAAAGAGGATGTAGCATCAAAAATTTGAAATGGTTTGAGGCCCCAAGTTGCAAACATTTCCACATGTCAATAATTCTACACACACTGATTTAAGTAAATTACTTTAATGTAATGTATTTTATATTATCAAAACTTCACTTTGGCTACAACACAGTAAGACTTGCTGAAAATTTGCTTTTGACCTGCAAGTCATTCAGGTAAAAAAACTATTTATAGCCGTGTGTGATAGCACTGGAGTCAGCACTCAGCACTTTATCCATGTTCATCTGCAAGTGTATCTGTACCCCCATGGGGGCCCAGCAGCTGTCCTGTGTCAGTGGTGAATATATATGTACATTTATATGTATGTGTGTGCAGAAACGGCAACTATGAGGGAAGGCAGATGGACAGATGGATGATGAACTTCTGTGCTGGAACGTGCACACGTGTGACATTTGCACACCAGATGCTCCGTGTACAGCTGTATCTGTAGTGAAAGTCAGAAATTTCTGCTCTGTTTAAGCATGCAGGAGAAAAATTAGCACAAAGAAGGGTGGGAAAGAGAGGTGACATACCCAGTATCCTGCAGAGGGAGAATGGTAGGCTTACCTAACTTCAGGCATGACATGCTGCTCCATTTCTGGTGACTTTGAGGGTATTGGATCAGACTGAGACTGGGTTATAAGATGGCCCTCTCTGAAGGGATTACTTTCCTACACTTGATTTAACCCAATTTTAATTTATAGAGAACATCTACACTGAAAATTGATCCCTTTTGAAAATGATCCCTAATACCATGAATGCCACATAGTTTGTAATTTACCATGTCATGCCATAAACATGGAGAAAAATTACTTTAGACTAATGGCGTGAGTCTTTAAGTGGGTACTTAGCATTGCCAGGTCTCATTGAATTCTATTTAGAGATTTAGGATCTCAGATCACTACATGAGAGTCTTTCAGGTCTTTTGTTAATTTTTGGAGTGGTTCTAATAATCTGTGCTCATGTGTAATTTGTAAATTGCTTATTCAAGGTGTGATTAGCCTCAGAAAGAGGATTCTTGAAGATAAAAATTTCTTTTGCCTAATTTTATAATCCGAATGAGAGTTAAATAGTTTTTCTCAGCAACTATTGTAAATTGGATAGATCTTTAAATGTGTCATTATCCATTGCTTATATATATATTATCATAGGCACTATTACTAAAGAAACCAAATTGATTTCTTTAAAATTTAAGATAGCTCATTAAGCACTTTTATATGTGTGAGCATGTGTGTGAATATGTACATTTTGTAACACAAAAAGCTTTCATCCCTTTACTAGGACTTCACATCTTATTTAATCTTGTAAATAATATTGATCTGTGTTTGTTGTTGTTTTATATCAAGATTTCACATTCTCAATATGAGGGAATTTCCTTTAAATCTGATAGTTTGAGTTCCCTTGCTAATAGTAAAGTTGACAAGTTTATTGAATATTTGATTATAAATCTTTCTCTTCATTTGCAGTGGTTAAAACTGCCAGAGAAAGAAACTGAGGTATTCTCAGATCTTGATCCAGAAATGAATTTTTGCAAAGGCTTCTAAGAAAGTGGTTCTCTATTTTCTCAAAATGTCATAAATTATAAATTAAAGCCAAAATTTAGTTTTGTGTATTTTTTTAAAAAACAAAACACTGAAATTTGAAAACAGGAATGAAATTTCAGTTTTGTGAATAAGGGAGGGAAAGAAGTTTTTATGTCTGCAATTTTTTGTTTTTTAAATTCTGGAAGGAGATTGTTTTTGAGATGACAAGGCATCTTGCTTTGAAAATAGGGGTTCATTGCATGTTGCTTGCTTTTCTAGGTTTAGAAAGGCGTTGTAGAAATGATTGTACTTAAGGATAAAATATCTCTGTAAAAGTTCTCATCCAAGCACTTCTAAGCATCTTTTCAACTCTTTGAAATATGAAAGCACCTTGAAAGATAATCTGGCAATTAATCTGTCAGTATTATAAATATATCAGATAGCTGAATTATTCTGCCAATGAGTAACCTGCCGCCTTGCTCTTGGGCTGAAGAATAGCGGTGGCCCCTGTGGTCGCCAGCTTAGGAAGTGAACGAGTTGAATGGAGATTTTTTGGTGCAGCAGTTTGGGGAAAAGATGCAGCACCTTGCAAAGGTACAGGCTGTGAGCCAGTTCTCATTTATGGCAGTGGTAACACCACTGAATGCCACTATGGAATGCTGACACTCTCTGAGGTGGAGGGAGGCTGATTGGAAAGACAAGGCTATAGATCAAAATTGTCTTAAAAGGAGTGAAAAAACCAGGAGGCAGCTAATGCAGATGTCAGGGAATCAGGTTAATGAAGGTATGACAAGTGCAGCAAGGGGCCATTTGCTTGCAGACCAACAGCAACCTCCAGATGGTGTGCAGCTGATGGATTAGTTTTCAGGAGACCTGTGCTGTGGAAGCAGTCTGGAGGTTTGTATCTGAATGGAGCAAGTACACCTCATCCACAGAGCTGAAAACCAGGCACTGTGGCCTTGACAGCCTGGTGATCTAGCAGGGCATCCAGACTGGAGTCACAATGGCACAGAGTCTGCATCTTCTGGGTGCTGTCACTAACCAGGCAACAGCATCTCTGGCCTATCTTGATGCCTGCCAGCCTTCCTTCTCCTCCTCCCTCTCCTTCTGCTTGCAAGAGTTGCTTTCAGGACCTGTCCCTGCCCTGTAGTGCCCATTGTGCCCATGGAGATGAAGGTGTAAAGCTGCACACTGTTCTGGTCAGTGAGGGTAGTCTTTGTGTCTCCTTCCTCTCCTCGAGGGCACCTAACTCAGGGATGTGAGGAGAGTTCTCACATATCTGTGGTGCAATTGGAGGGAGCAGTGGCTACAGCCAGCACACTGGACAAGAATTGTAGGCACTGTTTTGCAGACCCCACCTCTGTGTGAGGTGGGACTTACAAGACTAGAGTACGTAGGCAAAGACAGCATGTACATTCAAGCATTGCACAGCTAATGGAAGTCTCACCCGTGGTTTTCAACCTTTTCTATTACTATAAATATTTTAATTTCCTTGCTATGTCAAGTCTCTTCAAGAACTAGCATATATAGTGCTCAAACTGAAAAATTAATCTGCTGTTATCATGACATAAACAGGAACTGTGCTGAAATGTAATTGAAGTGGAGAGTGGATAATGGCACTCTCTACTCTCAATAGTTAGCATGTTGACTGCTTTAGCTCTGAAGCATTTTGTGACTGTGACTAAAAAGCTTGTTGTTTGCCTGCATGGTTTGTTTATGTATGAGCTAATTCCATTGAAATTCCTACCT